>NC_047090.1:40340000-40640000 GCF_902459505.1 Geotrypetes seraphini | reverse complement strand
CTGTTCCAGTCGGTGACGCCCCATTCTGCCCCCAGCCCCGCCCCAGCCCCTCGACCTGCATGAGCAACGAGCGACGTTAGACGGCATTCGCGCATGCATAAGAATATAAGAATTGCCACTGCTGAGTCAGACCAGTGGTCCATCATGCCCAGCAGTCCGCTCACGCGGTGGCCCTCTGGTCTAAGACCAGCACCTTGAGACTAGCCCTAACAGCGCACATTCTTGCAGAAACTTGTCTAACTTTGTCTTGAATCCTTGGAGGTTGTTTTCCCCTATAACAACCTCTGGAAGAGCGTTCCAGCTTTCTACCACTCTCTGGGTGAAGAAGAACTTCCTTACGCTTGTACGGAATCTAGCCCCTTTCAACTTTAGAGAGTGCCCTCTTGTTCTCCCTACCTTGGAGAGGGTGAACAACCTGTCCTTATCTACTAAGTCTATCCCCTTCAGTACCTTGAATGTTTCGATCATGTCCCCTCTCAATCTCCTCTGTTCGAGGGAGAAGAGGCCCAGTTTCTCTAATCTTTTGCTGTATGGCAGCAACTCCAGCCCCTTAACCATCTTAGTCGCTCTTCTCTGGACCCTTTCGAGTAGTACCGTGTCCTTCTTCATGTGCAGGCGACCAGTGCTGGATGCAGTACTCCAGGTGAGGGCGTACCATGGCCCGGTACAGCGGCATGATAACCTTCTCTGATCCGTTTGTGATCCCCTTCTTTATCATTCCTAGCATTCTGTTTGCTCTTTTTGCTGCTGCCGCACATTGTGTGGATGGCTTCATCGACTTGTTGATCAGAACTCCCAAGTCCCTTTCCTGGGAGGTCTCTCCAAGTACCGCCCCGGACATCCTGTATTCGTGCATGAGATTTTTTGTTACCGACATGCATCACTTTACCCTTATCCACGCTGAACCTCATCTGCCATGTCGATGCCCATTCCTCGAGTTTGATTATGTCACGTTGCAGATCTTCGCAATCCCCCTGCGTCTTTACTACTCTGAATAACTTCGTATCATCTGCAAATTTAATCACCTCGCTCGTCGTACCTATGTCCAGATCATTTATAAAGATGTTAAAGAGCATGGGTCCAAGCACCGAGCCCTGCGGCACCCCACTGGTGACGTTCTTCCAGTCCGAGTATTGTCCATTTACCCCCACTCTCTGTTTCCTATGCTCCAGCCAGTTTTTAATCCACGTATTTCACTCTCAATTCCATGGCTTACAATTTTCCGAAGTAGTCGTTCATGCGGAACCTTGTCGAATGCCTTCTGAAAATCCAGATATACAATGTCGACTGGATCGCCCTTGTCTATCTGTCTGTTTACTCCCTCAAAGAAGTGCAGCAAGTTCGTCAAACACGATCTGCCTTTGCTAAAACTGTGCTGACTGGTCCTCATCAGCCCGTGTCCGTCAAGGTGATCAATGATGCTGTCCTTTATCAGTGACTCTACCATCTTTCCCGGTACCGAGGTCAGACTCATCGGTGTGTAGTTCCCCGGATCTCCCCTCGAACCTTTCTTGAAGATCGGTGTAACATTTGCCACCTTCCAGTCTTCCGGAATCTTTCCCGATTTGATCGACAGATTGGCTATTAGTTGAAGCAGTTCAGCTATGGTCCCTTTCAGTTCCTTGATGACCCTTGGATGGATGCCATCCGATCCCGGGGATTTATCGCTCTTAAGCCTATCAATCTACCTACATACCTCCTCTAGACTGACCGTCAATCCTGTTAGCTTTCTGTCTTTATATCCAGCATATAGCCTGATGGGTTCCGGTATGCTGTGTACATCTGCTTCGGTAAATACAGATGCAAAAAATGTGTTCAGTTTGTCAGCGATTGCTTTGTCCTCCTTTAGCTCTCCCTTTATTCCATGGTCTTCCAACGGTCCCACCACTTCCTTTGCGGGTCGTTTCCCCTTAATATATCGAAAGAACGGCTTGAAGTTCTTCGCCTCCTTGGCTATTTTTTCCTCGTAATCTCTTTTGGCCCCTTTTACCGCCTTATGGCACCTGCGTTGATGTTGTTTGTGCTTCTGTAAATGCCATCCCAACATCGCTCATTGCCAGAAGCTTTTCAAAACCCAAAGTGCCGTGTTTTGAAAAGCTGTCTTGATCCCTGGACATGTCTGGGGAAATCCAGACATCTGGTAACCCTAATTATAGAGATAGCTGGTGGGAGAGGCAGCAACAGAGGCATGTCAGAATCTGCATATATAAAAATGTCATTTTATGGGGGGTTTTCCCCTTTACTTTAGCACCCACTAAAACACAGAAATGAAACAAAATAAGAAAGAAAACTGATGTTATTATAGATTGGTAGCGACACAACACTACATGTCTTCATTGTCATTTTAAATGATTTGTACATTCCTAGGGATCTGGGCTCAGTCTACCACCATCTAGAAAGATGAAGGGTTTTTTTTCCATCTCTTCAACTTTGCACATGCAAAGTCAGGACTGAAGCTGAACAAGGCTCAATTTCTCAGTTTATTGAACTTTGTCTTGCAAATTACATATCTGTCTAGATGAATAAAATTCTGGAGATA
Source organism: Geotrypetes seraphini (assembly GCF_902459505.1). Classification (NCBI taxonomy): domain Eukaryota; kingdom Metazoa; phylum Chordata; class Amphibia; order Gymnophiona; family Dermophiidae; genus Geotrypetes; species Geotrypetes seraphini. Next base: position 40,637,461 of record NC_047090.1, on the reverse strand, counting down.
TCCAACCTATGGCATTTTTTTTTCTGGAGCTGCAAAACAAACAAAAAGAGAGACCTCTGTGCTACCTCCTGGAAATATACATTTGTGAATAATTTTTGCACCCTCTTTTAATCATGCCACTGAAATTAAATATTACCATTGAGTCAGCCTATGCTACAGCCTCAAAAGCACTTTTATTGGACAAATGCATCACACTGTAGGGATACTGGCAAGAGAAAATGGAATCTGTCATAAAAGATAAATTAACTAAGACATGGGTCCATGTGACTTCCTTTCTGCACTAAATAGCATTTTCCTTGTTCTTCATCAGGCTACAATCCCGAATAAACATTGACAAAGTGCTCTGGATGATTACATTGCCACTGCCCAGCAACTGCATACGCCAAAATTACATTTCATTGCATTCACGTCTTACATAAAAAAGAGTAACAGTTCATTTTCTCTGAGCCTGCATGCTTAGATTTGTGAATTAATCTTTGGCTGATGGCTGCCGCTGAGCCAGTAGAGTATATCACACGGCATGTGCACATTTGATGTGTTAGTATACCTTTAAAAATGTATCATGCACAAAGTCATTTTAATGCTCATTAACCAAAAAGTTAACATGCATGATTGTTTGCCATGCAGTAAAAGTCTTAACATATGTTTAAAAAAAAGGTCTATTAAATGAACAAAAAACAGCCTTCATATTAGGGAATAAAGGCAAACAAAACCAAACTTTTCAAGAGCCTTCTGAACCCGAATTGTGCCCTGTGCAACACACTTCCTGGTGCCTCCTCCCCACAGCTACCACAGGAGAGAGAATGGACCAGGAGCATTTTTGATATGGCATCTCTCTATGTGGCCACTCCAATCGTACAGCCCTTGAGATGGCTCTGAAACTTTTTTGCCTTGTACATATTTTAAACATTCATCTATAGGGCCAGTGCTTGCAAATTCTCCTTCAGGACCTCCCAGAAGTCCATAAAATACCTGCGATCTCAGTGCAGTACCTCATTTTCTGGCAGTCCTGGACAAGCTACTGCTCCCACCTCCCTCTGCAGTTTATTGGCTGGCTAAATAGTGTCTGACCCATGAACTAACAGGAGGGACAGTGAATAGCAACAGGTATCCTGCCTTAGGGATAGAGGGAGAAGTGCCTGAGAGAGACTGGGAAAGGAATGAGGAGCTGAGAGAGGGGCAAGGAAAGAAAGGAAGGACTGAGAAAGGCACAGAGAACTTAGGAGGACTATGGGAAAAGATCTGAGAGAGCTGCTTGTGGAGTGACCAGGATAGAGTAGAGGCTTGCTGTTAAAAAGTGGTGTTGATTTGGGTGATACTCGTATTATTGCTGTTAGGGTCCTGGAGAGGAACTGAAATAAGGCATTGGAAAAATAATGGAAACGTTGCTAAAAGAAAGGATAGTGAAATTCCTAGAATCTAATGGGTTACAGGATCCGAGGCAACATGGTTTTACTAAAGGTAAATTGTGCCTGATTGAATTTTTTGATTGGGTGACTGGAGAATTGGATCAAGGTCATATGCTAGATGTAAATTACTTAGATTTCAACAAAGCCTTTGGCACGGTTCCTCATAGAAGGCTCTTGAATAAACTTGATAGGCTGAAGTTAGAACCCCAAGTGGTGAACTGGATTAGAAACTGGTTGACGGACAGACACCAGAGGGTGGTGGTCAATGGAATTTGCTCGGAGGAGGTAAAGGTGAGTAGTGGAGTCTCTGAGGGATCGGTGCCGGGGCTGATCCTGTTCAATATGTCGAAGGGTTAGAAGGAAAAATTTGCCTTTTTGCGGATGATACCAAGATTTGTAACAGAGTAGACACCGAGGAGGGAGTGGAAAACATGAAAAAGGATCTACAAAATTTAGAGGAATGGTCTAATATCTGGCAACTAAAATTCAATGCAAAGAAGTGCAGAGTAATGCATTTGGGGATTAGAAATTGGAAGGAGCCGTATATGCTGGGAGATGAGAGGCTGATATGCACGGATGGGGAGAGGGACCTTGTGGTGATAGTATCTGAAGATCTAAAGGCGAAGAAACTGTGTGACAAGGCGGTGGTTGTTGCAAGAAGGATGCTAGGCTGTATAAAGCGAGGCATGACCAGTAGAAGAAAGGAGGTATTGATGGACCTGGACAGGTTGATGGTGAGGCCCCACTTGGAGTATTGTGTTCAATTTTGGAGACCGTATCTGTCGAAGGACATAAAAAGACTTGAAGCAGTCCAGAGGAATGTGACGAAAATGGTAGGAGGTTTGCGCCAGAAGATGTATGAGGAGAAACTGGAAGCCCTGAATATGTATTCCCTACAGCAGGAGTGCCCACACTTGCTTGGCTTGCAAGCTACTTTTAAAATGACCAAATCAAAATGATCTACCAACAATACAATTTAAAAAAACACAAAGCATACTGTACGCAGAGAAAATGTTAATTATCATTTATATTTGGGGTTTTTTTCAAAGAGGTCAAGGCAGATGACTTTAAAATATGCAATGTCACCTCAGTAACAACTATACAAAATAGACAAATATATCCCCTTCCCTTTTACTAAACCGTGATAGCGTTTTTTAGCACTGAATGCACCGCGCTGCTCCCGACGCTCATAAGCTCCCTTCGCTAAAAAACACTATCGCGGTTTAGTAAAAGGGGGCCATAGTATAAAATATAGACAGCAGATATAAATTCGGACACATTTTGATCACTAAATTTAAAATAAAATCATTTTTCCTACCTTTTCTGTCTGATGATTTCATGAGTCTCTGATTGCACTTCCTTCTTCTGACTGTAAATCCAATATTTCTTTCTATCTGCCTCCTGCATTCTTCCTCTCCTCCAGACCTCATTCCATTCCCCCACCATCTCTCTCTGTCTCTTCATGAGTCCAACTTTTTCTTGCTGTCTCCCTGCCTCTCCCCTTTCTTTCTCTCTCTGCCCCCTTTCCTTCTTTCTCTCTCCCCCTGCCCCCTCCCCTTTCTTTCTTTTTTTATTTTAACAAATTTTAATGAATTTTCACAATGGCAAATACATCAGATAGCCAAATCCCCACCCCAAAACATAAACAGTCATACTGGTACACTTCAATATAAGGCAATACTATCCAACCCAAAATTTCCCCCCTCCCTCTCTTTCTTTCTTTATCTTTCTCCCTGCCCCCTTTCTTTCTTTCTTTCTCTCTCCCTGCCCCCCCCCCTTTCTTTCTTTCTCTCTCCCTGCCCCCCAACCACCGCCACCAATTTCTCAATGGTTCCCCGCCGCCAGGTCAGGTGTGGGTACAGGGGTGCCCAAAAGGTTGATCACGATCAACCAGTAGATCGCAGAGCCCATCCTGGCTCTGCAATAGACTCGTGTTGCCTTTGCGTTCTGTTCTCCCTGCTTCCCCGATGACAGGCCAGGCACGTACAAGCTCAGGGCCCACAGCCTTACCCCCTGATGTCAATTCTGATGTCGGAGAGGAAGTTCCAGTCCAGCCAGGCAGCGATTGGCTGGCCTGGAACTTCCTCTCCAACATACAAATTGACGTTGGGGGGAAGGCTGTGGGCCCGGAGCTTGTATGTGCCTGGCCTGTCATCGGGGAAGAAGAACTTCCTTACCTTTGTACGGAATCTATCCCCTTTTAACTTTAGAGAGTGCCCTCTTGTTCTCTCTACCTTGGAGAGGGTGAACAACCTGTCTTTATCTACTAAGTCTATTCCCTTCATTATCTTAAATGTTTCAATCATATTCCCTCAGTCTCCTCTTTTCAAGTGAGAAGAGGCCCAGTTTCTCTAATCTCTCACTGTACAGCAACTCCTCCAGCCCCTTAAGCATTTTAGTTGCTCTTCTCTGGACTCTTTCGAGTAGTACTGTGTCCTTCATGTACGGCGACCAGTGCTGGATGCAGTATTCCAGGTGAGGGCGTACCATGGCCCGGTAAAGAGGCATGATAATCTTCTCCGATCTGTTGAGGATGGGCTTGAGAGGGTTTCAAAGGCTGGGATGGATAAGATGGGCTGGAGTGAGCTTTGATGGAGATTCCAGAAGATGGAACCTAAGCACCCTACTAGGCAGGGCTCTGGGTTTCTGGCCCAGAAATATCTAAGTAAAAGGACCATTTAAACTAAATAATTTATGGAGCACATGTGGTTGGGCAGACTGGATGGACCACTCGGGTCTTTATCTGCCGTCATTTACTATGTTACTATGTATGTTACTATGTTACTTGTATATAAGAACTCGAATTCTCGTTTTTTTTCCTTAGGAAATATATTTAGGCAACCAGAAGTACAAGTCCCTGCATACAATAGAGTGCAATAAACAACACTATTGGATCAACTCTATTGGGTGAATTTGGAGCCAGTGGGCAGCCCTGATTCTAACTGAGAGAGAAGCTGTACAGAGCTCAGAGAGGAGGAGAAGGCGGAGAATTAGGTTGCAAAAAGAAACCTGAGAGGACAAAGGGTTTTGGTGGAGAGAAGAGGCCTGAAAGGGGAAGAAATAGAAGGAAGTAGCAGGAAAGGTGAGACTAGGAAGTAAGAGAAGGGAATAAGCTGTGGAGATTCAGCCTATGTACAAAGAGAGGAAAATCAAAAAAATAATTAAAGAAGTGAAAAGATCCTAGGGGAATACATTTTAATTGAATAGGATTGAGGAATCAGAGAGGAACTAAGAGCAAGCAGAGATAGAGGAAAATGTACATACTACAGGCACAGAATATGAAAATTGTTTATTTGCTGCCTCCTCCCCCCCCCACACCCACAACACAGTCCAATTAGCACTACAGTAACTGAATCAGTTGTATCTGCTCTTTTCTTCCAGTCCTGCAGTCGAGGGGTTACAGCAGGGGTGGGCAAACTTTTTGACTCGTGGGCCACAATTGGTTCTTAAATTTGACAGAGGGGCTGGACCCGTCCCGTTGAGTTCAATCCCCGTCCCCGCAAACCATCTGATCCCATCCACACAAGCCTTGAATAGTTTTATAATGAACTTATTTTATTAAAGTATAAAAATAAATAATATTCTATACAATTGTCATTTTATAAACCAAAGTTCTGGCTGCTGAGCTAGAGAAAGACTTTGTTTATAAATGTTTATCAACACAACTAATATACTACTTTATCCTAAAACAAAAACAAAAAAAAAGAAAATAAATATAATTTTTTTTCTACCTTTGTTGCCTGGTTTCTACTTTCCTCTTCTTCTCATTCAATTCCTTCCATCCACTGTCTGCCTTTTCTCTGCCTCTTCCATATGCTCCGCTACTGTGCCTCTCCCTTCCATCTCTCCCTCCACCCCCTGCCCCCAACCCAACCCCATTGGTCTGGCGCCCTTCTTTCCTCTGCTCCCCCATAGTCTGGCATCTCTCTTCCCCATTTCCCTTCAGCATCTTCTCCCCTCTCTTTCTTCAGCGTCTACTCCCCACTCTCTCTTCCCCAGTTCCCTTCAGCGTCTTCCCCCAACTCTTTCTTCTCTATTTCTCTTCAGCAGTGTCTTATCCCCTCTCTCTCTTCAGCAGTGTCTTATCCCCTCTCTCTCTTCAGCAGTGTCTTCTCCCCACTCTCTCTTCCCCATTTCCCTTCAGCATCTTTTCCCCTCTCTCTCTTCAGCAGCATCTTCTCTCCACTCTCTCTTCCCCAGTTCCCTTCAGCAGCGTCTTCTCCATTCTCTCTCTTCCCCAGTTCCCTTCAGCAGCGACTTATCCCCACTCTCTCTTCCCCAGTTCCCTTCAGCAGCGACTTCTCCCCACTCTCTCTTCCCCAGTTCCCTTCAGCAGCGTCTTCTCCCTTCTTTCTCTTCAGCAGCGTCTTCTGCCCTCTCTCTCTTCTCCAGTTCCCTTTAGCAGCGTCTTCTCCCCTCTCTCTCTTTCCCAGTTCCCTTCAGCAGCGTCTTCTCTCCACTCTCTTCAGCAGCGTCTTCTCCCCACTCTCTCTTCTCCACTTCCCTTCGGCGTCTGTTCCTCTCCTCCAGCACCTTTTGCGCTTCCTGCCCCTGATACATCAGTCATGGCGGCCAGCTGAGGCAGCCGAGCCTCCAGCCACCCTCCGGTCTGAGATGTCTTGTGCAAAAGAGGCAGCTCTTTAGGGAACTGTTCCTGCAGCAACTCCCAGCACCCGCATGATTTGGTCTGCTGCTGCACAACCCTCGCTCCACGCCCCTATTGGTTATGGTCACCGTGACCAACAGGGACGTGGAGCGAGGGTTGTGCAGCGGCAGACCAAGTCATGTGGGTGCTGGGAGCTGCAACGGCTCGGGCAGCTGCGGTTGGGCTCCTCCCAGTGGCTCCAGGTTTTTCAGATCCTCAGAGCAGCTGGTGCTCTCCAGGCTCTCTGCCCCTGACTCGGGACCCTCCAACACCAGCAATGCGTTGCTAGTCTCCTTGGCTGGACAAGTACATTCAACGGAGACAGGCAGTGGGTCCTTTGCATTCCGCAGCTCCAAGGCCCCCAACTGGAGCTCTAGGCTGGGTCCACGGGTTGCATCAGCTTGTCCACACCTGCCACTCCTGGGTTGTTCGCTCCTAGTGTGCAGCAGTACAGCGACGGCAGAGTATATCTGCCCAGTTTTCAATCTGCCGATTCTTCTGCTACCTCCAACCAGCTCCAGGAAGGGAGGGAGGGGGGGAATGTAAACATTGCCACGGGCCGGATTAAAATATAGACAGCAGATATAAATTATTATTCCTACCTTTGACTGTACATCCTCTCTTTCATTTCTTTCTTTCTTTTTCTTTCTCTCTCCCTGCCCCTCTTTCTTTCTTTCTCTCTCCCTGCCTCCCAAACCACCTTGCTTCCCCCGCCCCCACAAGCCAAGCCACCTTGCTCCCCCTGATGCACCCTGCTTCCCCGGTGCAGCAACATCAAGGCGTGTGCAGCGACTGCACTACAGAAGTGCCGGGCCTACAAGCCTTCCCTGGGGCGGGGAGGGGGGAAGGGAAGCTTGTAGGCCCGGCGCTTCTGCAGTGCAGTCACTGCAGCGCCTGGCCTGCTGCTGCATTGTCAGGGATGCAGGAAGAAATTCTGGGCTCCGAAAATAGGACATTTCAGGTGTGCTTCAGGACAACGGGACAAGGTAATTAAAAACGGGACGGTCCTGTTCAAAATGGGACGAATGGTATCGTTATCTTTGCTATCCCTGAAATGCTTTCATGTTTTCCTAATACACTGATATTTGTCAACTTTTACTTCTGATCTGAAGAGGGGTTACGTTCGAAAGCTCATCATAAAATGCTTTGAGTTACTCCAATAAAAAAGGTATCGCCTGATTTCCTTATTTCTTTATATTACCAGAAGATAAAATAAAAACAAACATTCTTATAAACAACATGGGACAATGATACAACAAGAAAGACTTCCAGCTGTTCATTGCTATTTGAATCCTCATGGAAGAGTCAAATAGAGCTACTCTGTTAGCATCTCACAATAAATCAATATTTCCTTTCATTCAGGGCTTCCCAGATCTGTACTGCTGACCTCAGAGCTTGTCAGGTTTTCAGGATAGCCACAAGGAATATACTGAAGAGATATTTGCGTGTTAAAAAGTGAATCTCTGCAATTGGACTGGCTGTGGGGTCATAAGGGACAGGTTTACAAACCCTTGCTTTAGTTAATGTTTCATGTGAGTTTTGAAGTAATTTTTTTACAGAAAATTTACCAGATTTTATCCATTCTTCCAATCTCATTTCCGAGTTCTAAAAGAGACTCATTACATTAGTAATGTAGCTTTTAACCTGTCGGTTTCGTTCGACGCAATATGTATTAAATGATGAACTGATTTTGAGGCACTGCTGCCCCAAGTTTAATTACAAGATGGAAATGAGATTTTTCTTTTTTTGTTCTCGTAGACTTCCTTAAACAATCCTTCTAATTCATTATCAAGAAATGACAATTTTACTTTTTTCCCATGTCTGGGCTGATGTGAATATATCTATAGTTTTGGTACAAAAAAAATCCTTCTGTTTTGTTTTCAATCAGAACCTTATCGTTTATCTGTCACATTCAATCAGTTTTAACTCACTTTCAAATAATCTCTCCACAAAATACATCTTGATATTCATGAAAACGTCCATAAAAGCATGCAAGTTGATTGGAAAAGATGAACCCAGCAGCTGAGATATCAGCTTATGGTCTCTGGCCTAATTAGAAGGAGATTCTACCAACTTTCCTAAAGTTCTTATGATTCCAGCTGATGTCTCGGATGTCAAGGCCATTTGTCTTTGGATCCTCATTCTACATTACAGCTCTGTTGCCATAAGAGCTAGCTCTTTGGGTTCCACTGGCTGCCAAGGACACCCAATATTGAACGAGCTACTTCATTTTATCCAAGGTAAGAACATAAGAGTTGCCCTACAGTGTCAAGACCAAAGGTCCATCCAGCTCAGGATCCTGTTTCCAACAGAAGCCAAGTCAAGTCACAAATACCTGGCAGAATCCCCCATAATACCAAATTATGATCCTACTGACCCCCCCAGGTATAACTGGCTTTCCAAAGATCTCCTTTAATAACAGTTTATGGATTTTACCTCCAGAAACTTATCCAAATCTTTCTTAACAACTAGCACTTCTCCCAGGTTTTTATTCTGTAAACTGCTTAGATTTTACCATATTTTATATTTGCAGTATATCAAATAAACTGAACTCAACTAAGCGAAATTCCTCTCATTCATACATCCAAGCACCTTCTACATTCACGCAAACAAATCCATGCACCAAAGCATCCCTCCCTCCTTCCAAAGTCGGGAAACTATGGACCTATTTTGTGGGCAATGGTAGCTGCTGTCTTTTTCGATCCCCATGTAGGTCCTATGAAGAGGCCGGTCGAGGATTTGTGCTATTGCCAGCCCCATTCCTCCTCCACCAATTCCTACCTATCATTTCAATTAAAGATTATGTTGGTCCTTGAAAATGGAAAGCTCCTGAAACAGAGGTGAGTAGACTGGGCAACTAATTAAATGTTATCAACAGGGATGAGCATGTTCAGCAGAGTCACACTAGTGAGAGAGAAACATAAAGATTCAAAGAAAGAGAGTTTGGATGTTCATGTTAAGTCAAACCAAAAATCAAACCAAAAAGTACAAATAATTATTATAAAAGATAAATATCATTAAAAGGCCCATAAAACCTGACATGGCTTCCACTCAAGACAAAGGTAAAGGTACAAAGGACTGTCAACATGAAAAACTATAAAAACAAAAAGTTCAGTGATAATATCAACAACTGATGATTTATACCTAAAACAAATAGTATAACCTTATAGTTAGGTGCCATCGACTTGTGCTCAAGTCCTAGTGTCATGGAGCAGCACAATTAAAAAAAAGTCTAAGTCCGTATTGGGCCTAGGGCGTTAGTCACCCAAAGTCGGCAGCGTCTAAAGTCCATCCTCAAAAAAACCGTCCAAAATATTTTTTTCAAGAATCATCTAATTATATGTCCAGCCATTTGATCGTCCAGACTGCCAAGTTGTTTTATATTTATACTGCATTCACGTCCAAAAAATTGTCCAAATCCAAAAAGCCTAGAACAAGACCTTTTGGAGTGGGAGGAGTCAGCAAAGTGATAGACTGGCCACCCAACATAGCACCTTAGTGGGGCACCTTACAGGGCACTGCTGTGAACTTCACAAAAAGTGTGCCACATAAACATCTCACCACTACTCCCTTGTAGTCATGGAGAGCCCCCCCCAAAAAAACCTACTATACCCACCTGTCTACCACCCTAATAGCCCTTTTAGCTGCAGGTGGCACCTATATGGCAATACAGTAGGGTTTTGGTGGCCTCACATTTTTCACCATGAATGCAGTGGTTAGAGTGGCTTATGGTCCTGGGTCCTCCTCTCTATGGTTCACTAGCCCACCCCCCAGACCACTTAAGCCACCTCTGTACAGCTCTACTAGGCTGTCTTATGCCAGGTGCTGATGATCTGGAGGCACGTTTTATTTCGATTTTGGTGGTGGTGGTGTGGGGGGGGGGAGGGGTGATCACTGGGGAAGTGTGTGGGGGTCTGTACTTTGTCCCTGCAGTGGTTATCTGGTCATTTGCCATTTGTTTGCGCTTTAACGTTGAGAAATGCAAGGTCATGCATATAGGAAATAAGAACCCGTTGTTCAACTTAAAAATGGGGGGGGCACTGCTGGGAGACAGCGGACTTGAGAGAGACTTGGGTGTGCTAGTGGATGCATCAATGAAGCCATCCGCACAGTGTGCAGCAGCGGCAAAAAAAGCCAACAGGATGCTGGGCATCATAAAGAAGGGTATCACAACCAGGACGCGGGAAGTCATCATGCCACTATATCGGGCGATGGTGCGCCCGCATCTGGAATACTGCGTTCAGTATTGGTCGCCGCACCTCAAGAAGGACATGGCGGTACTTGAGAGAGTCCAAAGTCACATTTTTGTGAGTGATATTCCAGAAGGACTGTCTGGCAAAGTTTGCCTTTTTGCGAAGGATACCAAGTTCTGTAATAGGATAGACACCCCGGTGGGTGTGGATAAAACATGAGGAGGAATCTGATGAAGCTTGAAGAATGGTCAAGCAATTGGCAATTTAAGATTTAATGCTAAAAAATGCAGGGTTATGCACTTGGGCTGCAAAAATCCAGGAGAATGCAATAGTATAGGAGTTGAGGAACTTCTGTGTGTGGAGGAAGAGTGGGACTTGGGTGTGATTGTGTCTGATGATCTCAAGGTGGCAGAAACAGATAAAAAAGGTAACAGTCAAAGCCAGGAAGATGCTTGGTGCACAAGGGGAGGAATGGCCAGTAGGAAAATGGAAGTGATAATGCCATTGCAAAAGTCTTTGGTGAGGCCTCATTTAGAATACTGTGTGCAATTTTGGAGACCGCACCTTCAAAATGGAGTCGGTCCAGAGGGCTGTTACAAAATTGGTTAGTGGCCTTTATCATAAGTCGTATGGGGACAGACTTAGAGAACTTAGTATGTATGCAGTGGAGGAAAGATAGGAGTTAATGTACAGGAGGTGAGTCTTTTTCAAATTAAGGAAAATTCCAGAAGGAGAGGGCATAGGATGAAATTAACAGGTGATAGGCTCAGGAATAATGTTAGAAAATACTTCTTTACAGAAAGGGTGGCAGATGCGTAGAATGGTCTCCCAGTGGAGGTGGTGGAGATGAAGACTGTATCTGAATTCAAGATAGCGTGGGACAGGCATGTGGGATCCCTTAGGGAGAAGAGAAGATAATGGATGGTGGGGAAGGGCAGACTGGATGGGCCATTAGGCCTTTATCTGCCATCATGTTTCTAAGTTTCTATGATGCACAGTTTTATAAAATTGTAATCTCCCTAAGTATTTAGGCAGAATAAAACCATAATATGATATCAATAAACACTGAAATGCTATGAAGTCAATTCTAGAATCCTTATGGAAGTCACTGGGTCTGGTTTTCAGGATAACTAAAATATCTAAATTAAGAGATGAACAATTTTACATGAGGTTGCCTAGGTTAGGAGGGTAAGTAGGTGCCTATTTTAAAGTACATAGGGGCTCATTTTCAAAGCACTTAGACACACGTGGAAGACCATTTTCGAAAAGGACGTCTAAGTCCAATTTGGATGTTTCACGCTAAACATCCAAATTTGGAAGCACAGAAACTTCCATGTTCGAAGCCAAACTGCTAGACATCCAAAAATATATATTTTTTCAAAAATCGCCTGCCTGGATGTCTAGGCCAGGGGTAAGCAATTCCGGTCTTCAAGAGCCAGAGCCAGATCAGGTTTTCATGATGTCCATAATAAATATGCATGAGATAGATTTGTATCTCAAGGAAGCAATGCATGCAAATCCATCTCATACATATTCATTGTGGATATCCTGAAACCTGATCTGCCTGTGGCTCTCGAGGACCGGAATTGCCTACCCCTGACCTAGGCCAACAAAATGTTCAACCCTTAGGATGCCTAACTTTATACCCCATTTTCAACCACAGAAAGTTGAAAATGTCCAAATCCAGACCATTTGGATGTAGGAATGGGCATCATTGTGATGGACTGACCACACAGACATGCCAACAGAGCAGTGGACACCTTAAAGGGCACTGCTGTGAATTTCACATAAAAAGTGCCAGAAGTACATCTCACTATATGCCCCTTTAAATTTATGATGAGCCTTCCAAAACTCCCCCAAGCCCTACTGAACCCACTTGTCTACCATCCCAATAGCCCTCATGGCTACAGCTGGCACTTATGTGGCAGCAGAATAGGGTTTTGGTGAGCTTTAATGGGCTCACACTTTCCACCATAAATGTAGTGGTTAGAGTGTCTTAAAGGCCTGTGTCCTCCTCTCTATGGTTCACTAGCCCAACCACCAGGTTACTTAAGACACCTGTGTGATGCTCTACTAGGCTTTCCCATACCAAGTGCTGCTGTTCTAGAGACAGGTATATACTGTCATTCAGATTTTTGGAGGGTGGGAGGGGGGTCAGTGAGGAGTGGGGGGAGGGGGTCATACATTAATGTATCCAATGGTAATCTGGTCAGTTTGAGTATCTTTGTGGCACTTAAGACACTTCTAAAACAGGTCTAGCTCCAAACATCTAAGGTTTGTCCAGGACATCTTGGGAAAGGTTCAAATATATATGCTAGGGGGCTCATAATAATAAAAAAAACAACATCTAAAAAGTGGTATAAATGGGTCTCGCGGGAGGGGGGAGGTTTTTAGTGGGCCGATCGTGAATTCGGGTGGCAATCGGGGGGGGGGGGGCTGCGTCGGGGCAGGAGGGCCTGGAATCCCTCCTGCCCGGATCTTAGTGGGGGTAGGGGATTGGGCTCCCTCCTGCCCGATTGTGTAAGGGGGAGGGGGGGGGTGTTGCCTGGACAGGAGGACTTGGGCTCCCTCCTGCCCGGATCATTGTCGGGGGGAGGGGGGGGTGTTGCCGGGCAGGAGGGCTTGGGCTCCCTCCTGCCCAGATTGTTGTCAGGGGGGGGGGGGGTTGCAAGGCAGGAGGGGTTGAGCTCCCTCCTGCCCGGATCGTTGTGGGGGGGGGAGGGGTGGTGGATTCTGTAACCAGTGTTGATTTTGACAGACACCGGTTACAGATTCCAGCTTTTAGGCGAAGGACTGGCCCCTCCTTCGCCTAAAGCCCTTGTTTTGGGCGTTTGGGGCTTAGGCTTTTATTAGGTTGATTATATGGTTAAGTTTAGATGTAGTGGTGGTCTGGGTGTTTAAACAGCTGAATGTAGAGGCAGGCCATTATAAAAAAAAAAAAAATAAACCTCCTTTTGGATATTTCTGTTGGTTTTGAGTATCAAAGTGGCTTGTTGACTTTTTAGAGATAAATGAATTTCATGCCATATATAGTATAGAGTTGAGATTTTTTTATATAATAAATTATTAATTAGATATTAATTAGGATGAAATAAAATTTTAGAATATTTAAAAATAAGATAAATGAATTATAGGAAGTAATTTAATTATTATTAATTAATTTGATAGGGAGGTGGGACTAAGCCGGTGATGTTATAGGAGTTGGAGAATAGATGTTTTTTTTCTCCTGAAGATATCCCAGTATGGGAGGATGTACTCCACTATCTGAGGCTTGTCCTTAATATAATTTTGAATTAAATTTAAACCAAATTATCAATTAAGTATTAAGTATTATTATAGTCTCGAGTTTTCAACTTGATGATGTGACACTAATGTTTAAAGGGCAATGTGAGAGCTCCCAAATGTAAGATGACAACCCTTTAGAATCCGCTCAGCACCTTATGAAGGGGAGCCTTCCTCCATTATAGGTATTTGGATGTGCCACAGACTTGGTATTGCCATGGATAGGGCTCTCCACATAGACCAGTGCCAAATGTAGATTGGTTCAGTTCTTATTCTGGTTCTCTGGTCTTCTGGTGTCAGTTGAGCTTTAATTCCTCCAGTATTTTGATTTTTGCTGGCTATTGCAACAGGTATCACTGCCAGCAGCAGTCCTTAATTACCTTTGCCTCCCTGAACTCAAGGCAATTTTTTAAAAATTTAGTTTTAACATTTACATCCCTTAATACAAAAAGAAATTGGGAAACAGGCTAACCAGCCTACATGAAAAGAAACTGAGACAGTAGCAAGGAAATATAACAAAGAAAACAAGCTAGAGAATATACCCCTGCTTATACTGGCATGCAAATGCTAATTAATCCATTTAAGATAGAGATTCAGAACCAGAAGTGACTTTTTCATGTTCCAGTAAAAACTGCTCTTGCAGTGCCAATATTAAAAAAAAAAAAATACCAGCCATAGTTATTAAACTTAAAAAGAATAAAAGTCCTTATGTTATATAAATCCATACTCTGCTATTGAGACAGACATGGGGAAAGCCACTGCTTGCTCTGGTATCTATAGCATGGAATGTTACTACTATTTGGGTTTCTGCCAGGAATTTGGGACCTGGATTGGCCACTTAGAAACAGGAGACTGAGCCAGATGGCTGTTCTTATAAAAGAAACTACCAAACTGCAGGGTTTAGTAACAAAAAAGACTTTTGCACTGCTGCGTGCCTCTTGCCACATCCAGAACCTTTTCACTTTAGCTCCAAAGAACAACACTGCATCTTTCTTTTTAACATAACCTTTCAGGATCATAAGAACATAAGAATTGCCATACTGGACCAGACCAAAGGTCCATTAAGTCCAGCATCCTGTTCTCAACCGTGGCCAATCAAGGTCCCAAGTACCTAGTTAGATCCCAAGTAATAAAACAGATTTCATTCTGTTTATCCTAGAAATGAGCAGTGAATTTCCCCAAGTCATCTCATTAATGGCCTATGGACTTCTCTTTCATGAAATATTCCAAACCTTTTTTAAACCCTGCTAAGCTAACTGATTTCACCACATTTCACTGGCAACGAATTCCAGAGTTTAATTACACATTGTGTGAAGAAATATTTTCTTTGGTTTGTTTTAAATCTACTACTTAGTAGCTTCACTGCATGCCCCCTAGTCCTAGTAGTTTTGGAAATAGTAAACAAGCGATTGAGATCTACCCTTTCCTCTCCACTCAGTATTTTATAGACCTCTATCATATCACCCCTGAGCCATCTCTTCTCCAAGCTGAAGAGCCTTAGCCATTTTAGCCTTTCCTCATAGGGAAGTTGTCCAATGCCTTTTATCATTTTCATTGCCCTTCTCTGTACCTTTTCTAATTCTGCTATATCTTTTTTGAGATACGGCGACCAGAATTGCACACAGTATTCAAGGTGTGGCCATACCAATGAGTGATACATGGATATTATAACATTTTCATCTTTGTTTTCCATTCCTTTCCTGATAATTCCTAACATTCTATTTACTTTCTTAGCCGCTGACGCACATTGAGTTGAGGGTTTCAATGTATCCTCAGCGATGACACCTAGATCCTTTTTCTAGGTAGTGACTCCTAATGTGGAACCTTGCATCATGTAGCTATAGTTTGGGTTCCTCTTTCCCAAAAGCACCACTTTGCACTTGCTCACATCAGCTGGCACTCCCTCTAACGGACTTCCTTACTTGATGGACGTTGGCATTCTTCATTGAGATAAGTTCCCGTTGGAAGCAGCTATATTTAAATGTTTGATGATTATTGACATTTTCTGCTACCATGAGGACTGTGTTTTTTTCATTCTTTTAATCTTATTATTTATGTACCACTTATATCCTTTGTGGTTTACATTCAGGCACTTTATTATATTTCCCTATCTGGGCCAGTGTACCTGGGGCAATGAGGGGATTAAGTGACTTGCCCAGGGTCACAAGGAGCAGCAAGGGATTTGAACCCACAGCCTCAGGGTGCTGAGGCTGTAGCTCTAACTCCTGTGCCACTGTTTAGTGTTTTTGAATTCTTGAATATGACTATTTTGCACTTGTCACTTTGGGCAACCATTATTCGCACGTTTTAATATTAATTTTAAAGTAAATATACATTTAAAAATTGCAGAAAATCAGTTATATTAGCTACAGGGCGTACAGCATGATATTTATAGGTCAATCCTGCAACGCACTCTAGGGCAAACTTTTGATTGAAGCCCAAATAGTTCCCATGAACTGAATGAACACCCTGAGCTCTATAACTTAGAATTTTACTCAAATAAACAGCGTATTTAAGAGCCCTCACTTCCAAGAGAGTACCAAGAATCAAGAGCTGGCCTTTCTCTATCAGCTCATGTTTTGTGACCCCTCTCAATTAGAGTAGGCTTTACTTCATTTATAGAAACATGATGGCAGATAAAAGGCCAAATGGCCCGTCTAGTCTGCCCATCCGCAGTAACCATTATCTCTTTCTCTCTCTGAGAGATCCCATGTGCCTATCCCAGGCCCTCTTGAATTCAGACACAGTCTCTGTTTCCACCACCTCTTCCCGCATCTACCACCCTTTCCGTAAAAAAGTATTTCCTCAGATCACGCCGGACACTATCACCTCTTAACTTCATCCTATGATCTCTCATTGCAGAGTTTCCTTTCAAATGAAAGAGACTCGACTCATGCGCATTTACATCATGTAGGTATTTAAACATCTCTATCATAACCACCACCCTCTGAAGTCTGCCACTCAGCCAATCATTGACCCATGTAGTTAGTGTCTCTCCTAACCCCATCGATTCCATCTTGCTTAGTAGCCTGCGGTGTGGGACACTGTCAAATTATAATTTTATTTCATCACTTATTTTGAATTCCTCCTTTCTCTTCTACTGAAGTTTATGGCTTATTTGGATGACCAAATGCATTTTGAGTTTCAAAAAGTCATTGCTTCTTTCTCTGAATTACATCTGCATCTCCTCCAATCATCTTATGATGCTTTTGAGTTATCTGCCCGAGCGGCTGCTTGCTCGGTAGCTATGTGTCATCTTGCCTGGCTTCGTACCATTGACATGGACCCTAACCTTCAAGACGAATCCATCGAGGCAGCCACCAAAAAATTATCTGACAATGAGAAATCATTTGCTTCAATAGGCAGATCGAAACCAAAGCCAACTCCTGTCAAACCTGCACGCCCTGCTGTTATCTATCAAAGGCGTTTTGCTCCAAAGCCGGCCCCATATACTCGCCCGCCTTTGAAAAAACAGCAACCACAGAAGCAACAGAAATCCCAACCTTCTGCTACACCTAGGGCTTCTCAGCCTTTTTGACTGTCTAAAACAGAGTATACCTCCACCGTTCTGTCTCTGTCCCCTTTTCCCCCTATAGAAGGTAGTCTCCATCAATCGCACTGTATGTAATTCATCTATTTGTTGTGAACCGCCTAGAACTCCCTGGGTATGGCGGTATACAAAAAAAATAAATTATTATTATTATTATTATTATATCTCCCCTCTCCAGCCTTTCCTCCAAAATATACAGATTGAGATCTTTAAGTCTGTCCCCATACGCCTTATGATGAAGACCACACACCATTTTCTCTGTTTTAGATTAGGTGGCTATAATTATCTCTTCTCCCATTTTTTCCTTATGTTTCTTAAATTAGGGGACTTGATGGTTGTTTTCCTTATGTCCATTATTATTCAGAGAAACTTGACCCAGCTTCTAAGAACGATCAACAGAGTATAGATCGCCTCTTTGGGATCAATCAGGTATTTCCAAATGAGCTACATTGGCCCCTATCGAATACAAGATGTAGGGCTGCTGGAACATTGGTCTTATCTAGTCTGGCATCTCTAATGTGACTATGAATTACATCTACAGATTTGAAATGAACTTGAAATTATCTTTAATGAAATAATCATCTTCCTAGTTAAGGATAACAAGTTCTGATGTGTGAATGCATTTGGTATACTCATGGTGTATGCTGTCACTTTTTCAAATGTAGTTCTTTACTTTTATTGCGCTACAAAGGTAAAAAATACATAAGCTACCCATTTTCTACACTTGTGCACTCCAGAAAGTCTTTGAGCCAGATGTGAGGATTTGCAATGGCTATAACATGGTCTAATTACCAGCCTGTCAAGATCAGTGAGTACATTGTTACCTATTCATTCATTATTCATTGTACTCAGTGCATCGAATCTAATTGAATTCAGGCATGGGATTATCAACCTTTCCTATTTGTTAAACATATAACCATGTAGGTTTTGTGACTGATTTCTACATCAACTCTTATGAAAGGGTGGTTTAGCAATCATAGAAATATGATGGCAGATAACTAGGCCAAATGGCCCATCCAGTCTGCCCGTCTGCAATAACCATTATCTCTTCCTTTCTTTAAGACAGGGGTAGGGAACTCTGGTCCTCGAGAGCCGTATTCCAGTCGGGTTTTCAGGATTTCCCCAATGAATATGCATTGAAAGTAGTGCATGCAAATAGATCTCATGCATATTCATTGGGGAAATCCTGAAAACCCGACTGGAATATGGCTCTCGAGGACCGGAATTCCCTACCCCTGCTCTAAGAGATCCCACGTGTCTATCCTAGGTTTTCTTGAATTCAGACACAGATTCTGTCTCCACCATCTCTTTTGGGAGACTGTTCCACACATCTACCACCCTTTCTGTAAAAATGTATTTCCTTAGATTACTCCTGAATCTATCACCTCTTAAGTTCATCCTATGCCCGCTCATTCCAGAGCTTCCTTTCAAATGAAAGAGACTCAACTCGTGCACATTTACATTTCCAAATCATCATTACTTCTTTCAATTTATTTTGTAGGTGGAAAGGTCTCATATGCTTACCACATGCTAATCATTAGCACACAGTAATGCAGAAACTCCCACTCTCCGCCACTGCGAAAAAATAAAAACAATTTTTCAGAACGCAATTTGCAAAATTACCGCGGCAAGCTGTGATAGGCATACACTAATGTTTACTGCAGCTTAATAGAAGGACTCCCCAAGTACGAAACGGTAACATGCTAAAACTGAGGCAAAAACATAAACCAAACCTTCACCTATGATATAATCAGAAATATACATATAAACTATGATATAATCAGAAATATACATATAAATTATAACACCATAAAAATCAGTAAACATATGCATGCATATAAAGTTAATAGTTTGCATTCAAACACCGCAGTAAAAATCAGATGGCTGCGATTCCTCCAAATAATGGAAAGAGAATGCTATCACTGTGTATATTGAGGCATCTGTTTGATTTTTTTTTAATGGAATATTACATTGAAATATAAAATATCTTCAAACTATCCCCACAATGACCACGCTGAGGGATCTTTTTTTACTAAGCTGTAGGAGGCGCTGAGGTGTCCTGTGGTAATTTTGCACTCTCTGGGGGAAATTCGGTAAGAGGCACCTAAAAAAAATAGGCACCTGAGGTTAGGTCCATAACTTAATCACTAAATTGGTTTTAATTATGAGCTTTAACACGCTCATAATTTGAAAAAAAAAAAATAGGCACCTATCTTTTTAGGCATGATTCTACAATATAAAGCAGTGGTCTCCAACTCAAATCCTTTGCAGGGCCACATTTTGAATTTGTAGGTACTTGGAAGGCCTCAGAAAAAAAATAGTTAATGTCTTATTAAAGAAATGACAATTTTGCATAAGGTAAAACTCTTTATAGTTTACAAATCTTTCCTTTTGGCTAAGTCCTAATAATAATATTGTAATTTATAGCTAAAGAGACATGATCAAGAAACTGTTTTATTTTACTTTTGGGATTATGAGAAACCATGAGAAACCTAAGACAAGTCAGAAAATTCTTCAACAGGAAACAATTCCAACTAGTGATTCAATCACTAATACTAAGCCTAATAGACTACTGCAACATACTATATCTCCCCTGCCCAGCAACCATGATAAAACAACTTCAAACAATACAAAACACAGCCCTAAGACTTATCTACTCACTGAAGAAATATGAACACATCACAGAAGCATACCACGAATCACATTGGTTCCCAATACAAGTCAGAGTACACTTCAAATTCCACTGCCTTCTTTTCAAAGCTATAAACAGAGAGAGCCCTACCTACTGGAACAATCGACTAACCCAATCCACATCAACCAGACATAGGAGAACCCACACAATATTCACACACCCATCAACCAAAAATGTCAAAAGAAGAAAAATGTATGATAACCTCCTGGCCACCAGAGCAGCAAAACTGTACCGACAGCTCATCAATCTGCTAACTTCGACCACAGACTACAAAACCTTCAAAAAAGAAACAAAAACCCTACTCTTCAAAAAATACATAAAACCAATATAACACAACCAAACATGCTCGGAACTCCTCCTGCAATTACCAACTACTCCTTAACAAATTAGAAAATGCTCAAACTTTTCCTAAGTACGTCTTAATATCTTAACAATATGTTCTTCCTATTATCTTAACAACTCTTATATAATCCGCCTTGAACCGCAAGGTAAAGGCGGAATAGAAATCACTAATGTAATGCAATGTAATGTAATAAACATACCAAGGGCCTCAAAATAGTACCTAGAGGGCCGCATGTGGCCTCCCGGGCCGCAAGTGATTTCCCTGGCTGCAAGTTTGAGACTACTGATATAAAGGCACCTAATTCCAAAGTAGACATGTGTAGGGGCAGAGAAGGACTTAGGCTAGGGTTGCCAGATTTCCTCTCTGAAAAACAAAGAGGACACCTGGCCCCGCCACATTCACGCCCCAGTCCCACCCTGTTACTCCCCCATCCCGCCCACACATGAACCTCCCTGAGCTCGAAGGCCCCATTTGGAAGCCTTCAAGCATGTGCTGACATCAATGCAATGATGTCACACGCATGCACGTATGACATCACCATGGTGAAGGCCGTGCATGTGCAAAGGCTTTCAGATGTGACCTCCAAGCTCAGGACTTTCAAAACCCGGTCAAATGGCCGGGTTTTGGAAATCCCGCAAGGTGCTAAAAAGAGGACATACCTGGGTTTCCCCAGACTTTTGGTAACCCTAACTTAGGCGCCTCTAGGTGTGATTCTCTAAAGGACTTAGGTGCCTATAATATAGGCCTTTATAACCCTGGCCTGCATTACAGGCACCTAAGTTTGCTAAGCGCAATTCTTTAATAAGCGCCTAAGCATGATTGACAAGAGATAGGTGCCTATCTTTTTAGACGCTATTTAAAGAATTTCCCTCTGTGTGTTCACACCACATACTAAAAAAAATTATGTTTTCAAGGAAAGGTTGTGTCTGAGGGTGAAGAATTGGTGTTTCCACACTAATCAGTTAGCACATCGACAATGACCATGTGCTAACTGATTAGTGCGTGATTAGCAAGTGAATCCTTATTGCCTACAAAATAGGAGACGGCAAGGGCATACACACTAATCTTTTTTTAATAGCCATGCATTAATGGCAATATTAGTACGTGGCCATTAAGGCCAGAAATAGGAAGTCGGCCATTTTTCTGCTGCGGTAGAAATGGCTTTAGCACACTGAAAAGATCCACATAAGGGTATGCTAAGGCCACTTTTCCCCAAACCTTTGTAAGAGTACCCCTAAATGTTGACTCATTTGAAACATACCTCCCCCCTTTTACAAAACCGCAAAAGCGGTTTTTAAAGCAGGTCAGCGAGCTGCTCTTGACACTCATAGGAACACTATGAGTGTTGGGAGCAGCACAGAGCATTTAGCATGCGGGCCTGTGCTAAAAACCGCTATCGCGGTTTTGTACAAGGGGATAATTCTTTGTGAACCATATTTAAATATTACTTTCCTGTGTAGTTAATGATAAAGCAATTTAACTCAAATATGCCAGATATTTTGGAAAAAACTTATAGAGAAGTATAACTAGGGCATTCATGTATTCACAACTTACTCAAATCCCAAAACTCTGCCCACCCAAATATCTGAGTTTTCTTATTTTCCAGTTTTATTAAATAAAATATTTGCAAATCACCTCCTGATGCCTGCTTTGAAACTTCATTTTAGAACTAAACCCCCTTTCATCTGATTAGTACATTGTAAACAAAACAGATTTCTAAATCCTACAAAGGCTGACATACCACATTCATTTAGACAGCCACAACTTGGGAATAAGGGATGATCCTCTGATTTTCTGTTGTCTTAAATCTCAGCACAGATGGGCAGATTGTGATTAGACTTTCATGCTCTTATGGTACGTAGGCAGGATCATGATTACCTGTCAACACCCAGAATCATGCAGTCGTAGTTTCATAAACACTTCAGCTTCAATAACGAGCTCAGTCAGAGCCTGCTCAGCAAATAGCTTTCTTCCTGTGAACTGCAGGTGACCCTGCTTCTAAACCCCAGAAGACAAGGCTTATGGGTAACTGAGCATCATGGATGAATGCAATCTAATAGCCAAGGAAGCAGGTCAAAGACTTCACTTGCTATGAGCATCGGAGCAGTTACCGCCGCTGCCAGCGTTAAAACCTGCGCTATGCGTTCGTAAAAGAGGGGGTAAATCAATTATTGGTGCTAATAGGCAAAAATTGGAATTTATCCAATCGTCTTTATAGTTGTTATTCTATAAATGTGTGCGTAAATTTTCTGCGTGGATCCAAAAAGGGGGCTGGCAATGGGAGGGGTTGGAGCGGGGTCAGAGTCATTTCTAGGATTTGTGGGGATCCATGTCTAATTTAGATGTGAGGATTTATACCAGGGTTCAGTTGGTGAAAATCCTCATGCTCAAAATCGGACACAGATGCCAGCTATTCTATAATCACCATTTATAGAATAGCACATAGCATGGATTTTTGGGGGGCATCCAAGTTTGTGTGTTGTTAACAGAATTTAGTCCCTTGAGTTCTGTGTGCAATTCTGGTCATCACAACCCAAGAGATATGGAAGAATTACTCTACAATTTAAGTTTATACCTGAAGCAATGAAGAGTTAAGAGGTCATTCCATAAGTGGGTTGCCCTTCAATTATGGTAGGTGTTTGGAGGGTGCTGGTTGGGGCTCATTCTATAAGGTAATCCAGGCACCTAGTTTGTTACAGAATACTAGGGTAACTATCAGTGGCGTAGCGAGGGTGGGAGATGCCTGGGGCAGTGGCCCTTTACCTGTACCTCTTTAACTTCCCTAGCATGAGCAGCATCTCAAACGTACTGCCCGCACTAGCCTTGGCTCTCCCTCCGACATCACTTCCTGGTCCTGCAGCCCAGAAATGACGTCAGAGGAAGAGCCGAGGTCGACGTGAACAGCAGTTTCAAGTGCTAGAGGTACTGCGTGTGTGTGGGGGGGGGGGGAAGGAAAAGCATGTGTGCGGGGGTGTGAGAGGAGGAGAGGTGCTGACACTCCCACCAAGGCGGCACCTGGGGCGGTCCATCCCCCCATTCCCCTTTACTATGCCACTGGCAACTAGCTACCCACATGCCTAACATAAGAACATAAGCAATGCCTCCACTGGGTCAGACCCGAGGTCCATCGTGCCCAGCAGTCCACTCACGCAGCGGCCCAACAGGTCTAGGACCTGTGCAGTAGTCCTCTATCTATACCCCTCTATCCCTTTTTCCAGCAGGAAATTGTCCAATCTTTTCTTGAACTCCAGTACCGTACTCTGTCCTATTACTCCCTCTGGAAGCGCATTCCAGGTGTCCACCACACATTGGGTAAAGAAAAACTTCCTAGCATTTGTTTTGAATCTGTCCCCTTCCAACTTTTTCGAATGCCCTACAGTTCTTTTATGTTTTGAAAGTTTGAAGAATCTGTCCCTCTCTGCCCTCTCTATGCCCTTCATGATCTTGTAGGTCTCTATCATGTAATGTAATGTCATGTCTCCTCTGGGTCCCCGCTTTTCCAGGGAGAAGAGCCCCAGTCTCTCCAATCTTTCAGTGTATGAAAGGTTTTCCATGCCCTTAATCATTCGTGTCGCTCTCCTCTGGACCCTCTCAAGTATTGCCATATCCTTCTTAAGGTACGGTGACCAATACTGAACACAGTACTCCAGGTGCGGGCGCACCATTGCCCGATACAACGGCAGGATGACTTCTTTTGTTCTGGTCGTAATACCCTTCTTAATAATACCTAACATTCTGTTTGCCTTCTTCGCGGCTGCTGCGCATTGTGCCGTTGACTTCATTGTTGTGTCCACCAGTACACCCAAATCTCTTTCAAGGTTACTTCCCTCTAATACTAATCCCCCCATTTGGTAGCTGAACATCGGGTTCTTTCTCCCTATATGCATGACCTTGCATTTCCCTACATTGAAGTTCATCTGCCATTTATTCGCCCACTCCTCCAGTTTGTTCAGGTCCCTTTGTAGGTCCTCACACTCTTCCACAGTTCTAACCTTTCTACAGAGTTTAGTGTCATCCGCAAATTTTATAACTTCACACTTCATCCCCGTTTCCAGGTCATTAATAAATACATTGAACAGCAGCGGTCCGAGCACCGACCCCTGCGGCTGGTTATAGAGCTGTTCTCCCTCTATGTCCCCACCCTTACTTTTCCCTTGAGACTCATAGGAATGTTTTTATAATCGACTCACATATTCTATAGGAAAAATGTATCGCATGTTGTTAATGAATGAAAATGTGGGTTTTTTCATTGGTTCATAATATGTATGTATTTACAGTATTTATTTATTCAATCAATTTTCTCTACTGCTCTCCCAGAGGAGCTCAGAACGGTTCACATGAATTTATTAAAATGCCTAGGTACTGTAAAGATAAAGAATATTAGTTGATACATGGAAAACATTGCGATTTGTAAGTAATTTAACAACTATTCCAATTCATAAATCTACAAATCAATCTATATGGCTAAACTCCGATTCAAATTGGCGAAGAAAAGCTCACCTGGAAGCATTGAATGATAGCAGGAATATGGTTATTGGATGATGTTATCTCTAATTGTAAACTGCTCGAGTTTTCACAGTTGCAACATAAATATGGTCTCAATAAATCAGATAGTTTTAGATGGTTGCAACTGAAGCAGGCCATTCAGGCGGGGTTCCCTGAGTGGAAAAACCTTAATGATCAATATAGTATGGAGTTCTTATGCTTTCAGGCAGACTTCCTGGGTCACCAGGCTGCCCAGTGGTATAAATTGTTAACTGGACTTATTAAAAAGAACCAAACACTGGTCTGAGAGACATTTGGAGCATTGAGATCAAGCATCAAATTTCTGTATCTCAATGGCCACAAATTTGGACTTGGAGGATGAGATGTACAGTGTCGGCATCTATGAGACAAACATGGTTTTTTCTGTTACATAGAGCATTATGGACCCCTGTTTGGTTACAAAAATTGGATAGTTCTAAGTCTAATAGATGTTGGCACTGTCATCTCGAAGCTGGGACTTTAGATCATTTATTATTCTACTAGTGTTTAAGCCCGTTACATTAACGGGTGCTAGAATATATGGCTGTCTGTCTTTCTTTATTTATGTCTTTCTCCCTGCTCCTGTCTCTTTCTTCCTTTCTTTCTGTCTCTCTCCCTCCTGCAATTTTTCTCTCTCTCTCCCTGGCACCCTTTGTCTGTCTGTCTTTTTTTCTGTCTCTCTCTGGTCCCCTGTCTGTCTTTATTTCTGTCTGTCTCTCTCCCTAGCCTCCTTTGTCTGTCTGTATTTCTTTCTGTGTCTCCCCCCCCCCCCACTTTCCTTTGCAGAAGCAACAGTGATATTTCCCTTCCCCTCCAAATCCCTGTGAAGTAGTAGCAGCATTTCCCCCCACCCACCCCCATTCCCTTCTCTCCCCCCCACTTTCCTTTGCAGAAGCAGCAGCGTATTTCTCTTTCCCTCCAGGTCCTTGCTGAAGCAGTAGCAGCATTTTCCCCCACCCCCCATTCCCTTCTCTCCCCCCCCACTTTCTTTTGCAGAAGCAGCTGTGATATTTCCCTTCCCCTCCAGATCCCTGAGAAGTAGTAGTAGCATTTTCCCCCACCCACCCCCCATTCCCTTCTCTCCCCCACCACCACTTTCCTCTGCAGAAGCAGCAGCGGTATTTCCCTTCCCCTCCAGGTCCCTGCTGAGTAGTAGAAGCATTTTCACCCACCCCCCATTCCCTTCTTACCTTGAGCTGCCCTGCTCCGTTCGGCCCCTCCCCCTTTCCTTCCCACGTGCTGGCCTACTGCGGCTGAAGATTTTTTTCGGCGACTCCTCCTGTTAAAACGCCCCCCCCCCTCCCGCTCCTGTTCAAAGCGGCCTGCTGAGGTTCGCGGCCGGCTGTAACGAACCTCGCAGGCCGCTCTCCAACTCGGTAGCATGTTCCCTCTGAGGCGATCGCGTCAGAGGGAACGTGCTACCATGTGGAGAGCGGCCTGCGAGGTTCGTTACAGCCGGCCGCTAACCTCAGCAGGCCGCTTTGAACAGGAGTGGTAGCGGTTGTTGCGGGAAGGGGGGGGGGAGTCGGCGACTTGCTGTGAACAGGAGCGGCAGCGGCGGCAGGACCATGAGCCCTCCTTCCGCCATCCGCCGCCAGCGCCGCTCCCTAACTGGCGCATACGCCTGAAGCCGCGGCCACGGACGGACACAGGTCCCCACAGGAGATTGGGCAGCCTTTCCTTGCTTTCCCCCTTTGCCACACCCCTTTCCTATGCCTGCTCGTAGGGGAGGGTGTATTCCGGGATCTCGCTGTAAAACTCCGGAGTAATGGCTTCGGTATCACCCTCCTCCTGCTCGCACTGCAAACAATTTGCGTTTATGCTGCCGAACTTCTTGCCTCCCACCCCCCTTCCCTCCGTCTCCGACGCCAAGAGTCGCCGCCAACAACAGTCTCCACCTGCATTGCCCCCGCCGCGCCACTCACTGGCCCGTCGTGCGAGGAACGGAGAACAGGTTCAGGGCTGCCAGGAGTGAGCCCGGCTGAGACTGGCAGGAAGAGGAAGGCGGAGCAGGTGAGCCGCCACTGCGAAAAACTGTAGTGAGCCTGCCAGACCGTGAGTGCGGGCTGTTGTAAGCTTGCATGTGCACTCTTGCCGGCCACGGACATACGGATCACGGAAGCACGCTGATAGGAGTGCGCATGCGCGAGTTAGCCTTTTATTATATAGATTGTCCATTTATTATGACTCTTTGGAAATCAATCTGGGACCAAATTAATTGTTTATTAGACAATCCAGTGGCATTGTCATATGATACTGTGCTGTTTGGTATGCCAATGAGAGCAAAAAGTCAGATTTCTTCAAATAACAAATTATTACTTATAATGACTGGAGTTGCCATTCAACAAATTACTTATAATCGGAAAAACTGGAGTAGATTACATTTTAATTTTTGGTGGAATTCCTTATGTCATATTTATAAAATGGAAAGATTTATTCCAATACAGCGAGGATGTTTTAGGAAATTTCAAGATGTGTGGGAGCCATTAACAAAAATATTGTACTGATTAGATGACATTTTTTCCCTTAAATTTACAGGTTCAATTATGAGGGGGGGGGGGTTAATTTTATGATTACATATTGTACAAGCTATTGATTATATAATAGGTAGAGGTGGGAAGGGTGGTAGATAAGAATATATCATTTGTATTATTGATGATTATTAAGTGATATGCTTATTGTTAATCTGTTTTAACATATTGACACACTTATTGTAAGTTTGAAAATGAATAAAGATTAAAAAAATAAAAAAAAATGTATTCAGGTACTCAAGCATTTTCCCCTGTCTGTCCCAGTGGACTCACAATCTATCTAATATACCGGGGGCAATGGGGTACCAAATGGCCTGCTCAGGGTCACAAGGGACAATATAGACCTGAATCCACAATCACATGGTGCTGAGGCTGTAATTATAATCCCTGCACCAGTTAGAGGATGTAAATTTAAAAGACATCATCAACATCTTCTCGCACATCAGGCAGCATTATGGGGTAAAGACCTGGAACAACTGCTTATGCCTACTACTTATGGGGAATTTAGGAAACATCTAAAAACATATCTGTTCCTGAAATATTTAGGCAATTGACCTGTACAATCTTATTCCACAATAACTGATCTCTAGAGCTGTTAATCACTAGCTTTTAACTTTGTTAATTCTACTCAATCTGTAGCATCTTTTAATCATTGTAAACCACATAGAACTTCACGGTCCTGCGGTATATAAACTGTTATTATTACTCTCAGACATCGTATAGTATTAAATAGCAGGCAACCATTGTCTGATAGAGATGGCAAACATAGTTAACAAAGTTTGGCGATACCTAAAATGACAAAACATGATATGGTGAGACACAACATGTTGAGCGCAGAATGGCAGAACATAGCGCGGCAGGCATAGTATTACAAGCATGGCTGACAAAGTGAACCATGACATGGCAAAAATGGTAAGACAAGCATGCATAGAATGGAAGACAGTAAACATTGAGTGGCAAACATGGTGTTATGAGAGGATGTAGCATGGTAGGCATAGTATAGAAACATAGAAATAGACGGCAGATAAGGGCCACGGCCCATCCAGTCTGCCCACCCTAATGACCCTCCCCTACCTTTACCTTGTGAATAGATCCCACGTGTTGATCCCATTTGGCCTTAAAATCAGGCACGCAGCTGGCCTCAATCACCTGAAGTGGAAGACTATTCCAGCGATCAACTACCCTTTCAGTAAAAAAGAACTTCCTGGTGTCACCTCGCAGTTTCCCGCCTCTGATTTTCCACGGATGACCTCTTGTTGCCGTGGGACCCTTAAAAAAGAAGATATCTTCCTCTGTCTTGATGCGGCCCGTGAGATATTTGAACGTCTCGATCATGTCTCCCCTCTCTCTGCGCTCCTCGAGTGAGTATAGCTGTAATTTTTCTAGCCGTTCCTCGTACGGGAAATCCTTGAGTCCCGAGACCATCCGAGTGGCCATTCTCTGGACCGACTCCATCCTCAGCACGTCCTTGCGATAATGCGGCCTCCAAAATTGCACACAGTACTCCAGGTGGGGCCTCACCATGGATCTATACAATGGCATAATGACCTCCGGCTTACGGCTGACGAAACCCCTGCGTATGCAACCCATGATTTGTCTTGCCTTAGATGAAGCTTTCTCCACTTGATTGGCAGCCTTCATGTCCTCACTGACGATCACCCCTAAATCTCGCTCTGCTACCGTTCTTCTTAGGATCTCACCATTAAGGGTATAAGTCCTGCATGGATTTTGGCTACCCAAGTGCATAACTTTGCATTTTTTGGCATTGAAACTGAGTTGCCAGGTCCTAGACCAGCGCTCCAGTAGGAGTAGATCGTGCATCATGTTGTCGGGCATTGAGTTTTTGTCCGTTGTGCTTTTGCCCACTATATTGCTTAGCTTGGCGTCATCGGCGAATAATGTTATTTTACCTCGGAGCCCTCGGAGTATAGTAAATATGATAAGTATAGTCTAGTGTATTAGGACAAAGATGGTGAACAGTACGACAAGGTGTGAAAGAACACTGAGAGACAAAATATGGTCTGGTCTGGCATGGGACAAAGCACATAGCATTGTAGACTCGAGGGTCGGGCACTTTGCCAACAAGTTGCGGAAATTTGGATCGGCATACTCAGTGGCGTAGTAAGGGGTGCGAGGGGGCGGTCCATCCCAGGCACCATGTTGGTTGGGGGTGCCAGCACCCCTCCTCTTCTCCGCTCCCTCAGCCTCTTCCCACTCCTCCCCTCGCCACGTGCACGCCCCCTTCCCTTCCCTCGTGCCTCTAGTTGTTCACTGCTGCGAGAAACAACTTCAACGTGTTCCTTGTGACCACATCAGCTCTCCCGCTGACGTGCGTGTAGCAGGGGGGATTGGGAAGGAGTAGGGGGCGGAGACGAGAATGGGGGGAGAGGCATGTCCGCCTCAGGTACCTCTCACCCTCGCTACTCCACTGGGCATACTCTAAAAGAGTGTCGGGGAAGAGGTGAGTTTTTATTGTCTTCCTGAAGCAATGAAGTGCACTCTTTTGAGAGAGTGCAATCTTTTCACCATAGTGTGCCCATTTAAACCATTGTGCACATGAGAACCACTGCCCATGTGCGAATAGTACATGCAGGTTTGCACTACTGGGAAAAGAGTGCACTCAATGACTTTGTTCCTGTGATGGCAAAATGGTGTGGGAACAGGAAGTTGTGTTAGAGGAAAGACCTAGATGCTGGCAGAAGGCTAAGGGGCTCATTTTCAAAAAACTAAAGACGTGCCCCCCTGCAAAATGGCATAAACTGGCACTTGAACGTTTTAATCCCCAAAACGTCCAAGTACTGATTTTTGAAACCAAGTTTTTAGATGTCTTGCAGGTCATTTACCTTTCAGGACATCTAAATGTTAAGGAGATGCATTAGACGTGTGTTTTTAGTGGGATTTGGATGATCTTAGCACTTGGACTTCTTGCAGATTCCCAAGACGTCCAGGATGCAATTTAGATGCCAGTTTTAAAAGCGTCTAAGGGCTAAAGAGCTGCCCAAACTGACCAGATGACCACCGGAGGGATGAAAGCACGACTCCCCCACACTCCTCCAGTGGTCACTGACCCCCTTCCCACCCCCAAAGATATGAGAGAAACAGTATATACCAGCCTCTATGCCAGCTGCAGATATTATAGGACATCCTAGTAGAGCAGCAAGCAGGTGTAGAGCACCTGAGAAGGGGATCCAGACCCAAATCCCACCATACCCACTTCAACCCCTACTGTACTGCTATAAAGATGCCACCTGCAGCCATAAGGGTTGATGGGGTGGTAGACAGGTGGGTATAGTAGGTTTTGAAGGGGTTTTGAAGGGCCCACCATATATTATAAGAGGGTTATATTGATAAGTGTACCCTGACACCCTTTATGTGAAGTTCACAGGAGTGCCCCTTATGGTGCCCTACTGCTCTATTGGCAAGTCTGATTTTCAGGATATCTACAATAAGTATGCATGAAAGACATTTGCAAGTGCTGCTTCCAATATATGTTAAAGTCTCTCATACATATTCATTATGGACATCCTCAAAACCCCACTGGTTATGAATTAAGCTTAGCCTCAGAGGCACCAAAATACTTTGAAGCGAGTGTGGGTGGGCATCACATAAGAATAGCCTCACTAGGTTAGACCAATGGTCCATCCAGCCCAGTATCCCATCTTCACAGCGGCCAATCTAGGTCACAAGTACCTGGCAAAAACCCAAATAGTAGCAACATTCTGGAACCCCAACAGAGTATCAAGATTCCATGCAGAATCTCAAAGAGCAGCAAGATTCCAGAATCCTAGAGAGTAGCAATATTCCATGCTACTGATCCAGGGCAAGCAGTGACTTTCCCCTTGTCTGTCTCAATAGCAGACTATGGACTTTTCCTCCAGGAACTTGTCCAAACTTTTCTTAAAACCAGCTATGCTATCCACTCTTACTGTGTTCCAGAGCGTAATTATTTTCTGAGTGAAAAAATATTTCCTGTTGTTAGTTTTATAAGTATCTCCCTGTAACTTCATCAAGTGTCCCCTAGTCTTTGTAATTTTTGATGGAGTAAAACATCGATCCACTTAAACCTGTTCTGCGCCACTCAGGATTTTGTAGACTGCAATCATATCTCCCCTCAGCCTTCTGTTTTCCAAGCTGTAGAGCCCTACTAACCTCTTTAGTCTTTCCACATTGGACGCTCTTCTTTGAACCTTTTCTGGTTCCACTATATCTTTTTTGAGTTAAGGCGACCAGAAATGAATGCAGTACTAAAGGTGAGGTTGCACCATGGAGGGATACAGAGGCATTATAACATTCTTGGACTTGTTTACCATCCCTTTTCTAATAATTCCTAGCATCTTGTTTGCTCTTTTGGCCAACACCGTACATTGGGCAGATGGTTTCAGTGTATTGTCTACAATGACACCCAGATCTTTTTCTGGGGTGCTGACCCTCAAGGTGGACCCTAGTATCTGGTAACTATGATTTGGGTTATTCTTTCCAACATGCATCACAATGAACTCAATACCATGCTCAGTTCATTTTAAAAAAAAAAAAAATACTGTTTTAAGAAACTGATAGCTGCAGAATTGTTAAGCCAATGTCTGTTGGAATATATTTTGCAGAGTCTTATCCTAATTGTTTTCTTTTGTCATTTTGATCAAGCTAGCAGGAGAGTTTATTTCATTATACCCAG
Organism: Geotrypetes seraphini; assembly: GCF_902459505.1. Classification (NCBI taxonomy): domain Eukaryota; kingdom Metazoa; phylum Chordata; class Amphibia; order Gymnophiona; family Dermophiidae; genus Geotrypetes; species Geotrypetes seraphini. The sequence continues at coordinate 40,605,620 of NC_047090.1, read as the reverse complement.
TGTTTGCATCAGACTCTTCATTTACATTTTTATATTGAGTAAGTTCTTGTCTCAATGCTTCAGGGTTTTTTTTGTTTTTCAAAAATCTTAACTAAGATTTCATAAATTGGGGATTTATCCTCAGAGGGATAGCTCAAATCAAGAGATAATATTTATCTGAGAAGCACAGCACATTCTGTAGGTTAAATCTACTCAAAGAAGAATAGGGAACGAAATGGAAATCAGTGGCTATATGATTACTTCATGCATAGAAACATAGAAGATGACGGCAGAAAAGGGCTACAGCCCATCAAGTCTGCCCACTCTGCTTACCCACCCCCTGTCTATGCCCTAATGACCCAATTTCCTTATCTTGACCCTCTTAGGGATCCCACATGGGTATCCCATTTATTCTTAAAGTCTGGCACGCTGTCTGCCTCGATCACCTCGATGCAGGGAGAGAGTGTGGTGCAGTGGTTAAAGCTACAACTATGTTACTGACAGGTCTGCTGTTTTTTTAACAGGTCTGCCTGTCTTTTTTTTTTTTTCTCCGTGGCACAGATATTTTGTGTATGTTACACACGCAAAATATCTGCCCCATTAAAAAAAAAAAAAGAAAAGACAGGCAGACCTGTCAAAAAACTGCCGGCTCTCCCCGACAAACGTGATCCCGGCACCCCCCCCCCCCCCCGTGACCCACAAATGGCAGGAGGGATGCCAACTCCCTCCTGCCACCAACCAATACAGCCACTGACCAGCCCGATTCACTCCTGCTGGTACACACCCTTATATCTAAAAGTTCCTCCTGTTCCTTAGGTCTCCAGCGCAGTCTTTGGGAGCAAGGGGAACCGCAAAGTCCTCCTGCTCCTCCTTCTGATGCAATGTGAATTTAGGCCTTAGGCCCCGCCCAGGTGCATCATGTGATGCATGTGGAGAGGCTTAAGGCCCTGATTGGCTCAGATGCCTCAGGCTCCTCCATTGGGAGGGGGCTGAGGTACCTGAGCCAATCAGGGCCTTAAGCCCCTCCCCATGCATCACATGATGCACTGGGGCGGAGCCTAAGGCCTGAATTCGCATTGCATCGGGAGGAGGAGCAGGAGGACTTTGCAGTTCTTCCTGTTCCCGAAGACTGCGCTGGAGGCCTAAGAAGCAGGAGGGACTTAACACCCCTCTTGTTTCCAACTCTTAGGTATGGGAGAAGGGTGTATGGGGGGTGCATCAGCCAGGGGAGGGCAGGAAGCATTGCGATGGTTTGGTGCGCAGGTTTTTTTTGGCATGGGGCTGTTGGCAGGAGGGAGTCGGCATCCTTCCTGCCATTTTGGCGCGTATGGGGGTGTTAAACATAGGGGCGCTTTGTCGGGTGGGGGAGGCTTTTTTTCTTTTTTAAAGGCCTGATATTTTGCGATCCATTAAAAAAAAAATTTAAAAAGCCATCAGAAGCCCTGGAAGCAGTGACATGAGGCTGCTTCTCCTGTAACTAATGTCAGGGCTCTCCCTGACTCAAACGCTCACTGAATATTAGCGCTTAAGCACAAAAATTTAGCAGGCTATATTGTGTGATAGCTGCCGATTTTAAACAGTGGCCGGCCAAGTCTCTCTTTGCCCTCTATAACTTAATCAGCCAGCACTTAAAATCAACTTAGCTGGCTAAGGCCCCTCTTTTACAAAGCCACATGAGCAAGTGCCGCACAGCAAATGCTTTGATGCCCATTCAATCCAAGTACAGATGAAATTTAATGTGGACAAATGCAAAGTTCCCAGATAGGTTTAGTACTTTAAAAAAAAATAGAAGAAATATTTTTTTCTCTGAATGCATAGTTAAAAAGAACTTTATTTATAGGCATTTACATAATTATAATCCAAAATTCCCTTGTACAGAAAAGTAAGCCAGTAACTGAAAAGTCATGTAATAAACATTAAAGAAAAAATATTAGGACATTTGATACACTTTATAATTTATTTGCAGTTCATGCAAGCCCTCCATAGGGTCCAAGAGAAGATAATTAGGAAATAAATAAAAGAGAACATTAGGTTACTGGGATTTAAATGATCAAGTACACATTTATAAGATCTGACCTACCCTATTGGAGATGGACTGGAGATCCGTCCTGCTACCAAAAAAAGAGGTAAGATGTACCGGATGCCAAAAAAACATATATTTTGCATCTTGAAAAAAGATAGCACAATAGCAAAGAAATTTCTGAGGGAAAAAAGGTTAATCCCAAAACAAGGGCACCAAGTCTTAATAAAAGGAACTGCTTCCTTCTTTTCTGAGTATCTTAAAAAAATAAATAAATTAGGAAATAAGGATACTTTAATATTCTTACATAACTTCTGATGACCTTTACAGTACTACTGGCCCCTCCTGGCCATTTAAATCAATTTGCATGTATGTGTCTCTAGACCAGGGATCTCAAAGTCCCTCCTTGAAGGCCGCAATCCAGTCGGGTTTTCAGGATTTCCCCAATGAATATGCATTGAAAGCAGTGCATGCACATAGATCTCATGCATATTCATTGGGGAAATCCTGAAAACCCGACTGGATTGCGGCCCTCAAGGAGGGACTTTGAGACCCCTGCTCTAGACAATAGGCATAAAATAAATGCCTACTGGACCTTCACACAGAAGTGTTTATGAAGGGTTATCTAGCCCAGTGGTTCCCAACCCTGTCCTGGAGGAACACCAGGCCAATTGGGTTTTCAGGCTAGCCCTAATGAATATGCATGAAGCAAATTTGCATGCCTATCACTTCCATCATATGCAAATCTCTCTCATGCATATTCATTAGGGCTAGCCTGAAAACCCGATTGGCCTGGTGTTCCTCCAGGACAGGGTTGGGAATCACTGATCTAGCCTAAAAGCCTTTGAAATGACCACTCATCACCTTCCCAGGATCAAAATTAAAATCCACTCCCCAAAGCAGTATAAGAATAAAATCTAAATCTAAACAAGCCCAGAAATAATTATATACATAAAAAAAATTTGCAAGTGTGATATTCCAAAACTTAAAACTGTTTATTATACATCCACATCATGGGAAAAGCCAAATAACAAGCCTAGACAATCCAGACCTTAGGGCTTTGAAACTAATGGGGAAAATGAACTAGTCTGACTCGAGTAGCTATCGCCATCTAGTGGTGATCACCATGTTCGTTGAGCAGGCCTGAGTCCCACAAGACTCCTGCAGGGCTGGCAACAACAGCAGTGAGATGCCTGTATGTTACTTATAACTGGTATAATCGGTACTTTGAAACCCCTGCTGCTGCTATATGCTAATACCTGTCATTTTGTCCCAGCCTTCTTTTGAATGCAAGATTTGCAGAGCACTCCAGTGCATTCTGTGTGTGATATTTCAGGAAAACTGGTTGTTCAGTCAATGAACTGTGAAAAACTGGGAGACCAGCAAGCTGAAGGCTAGCAGAGCACTTTTGGCCCAAAGCTTCTATCACCTGTGCTTTTTGCCATGCAAGCCACAACTGCCTTTACTGTTTAGTAGGTAACAAGGTGCAGTTGAAGAAATTCTGTTTTCTGCAAGGATCTCTTTTCACTTCTGCAAGACTGCCTCATTGTTCTGGGTGCAAATGCCGCCTCCTAACTGATAATAAGCTCCCTACTTCTGCAAACAATACGAAGCCCTTGTAAAACTGTCACATCTGTTTCGGAAGACACGCGCTAAACTATGTCGCCACCTTTTCACGAGCAGCAGCCGTGACCTGACATAATGTGCAATGGCGGCGTCGGGAGCCTGCCATGCAAAGTCTCCTGCCTTTATTTTCTTGTGCAATTTGTCTGACCCCTGTGGCTATGACTCATCGCAAGCAGGGAAAGATTCCTTCTTTTTTTTTTTTTTTTGGCAGACTTAACAATGACAGCACAGAAGAATTGCCTTTGAAAAATCGCAGTATACCTATTTCCCACTATTGAACAAAGCTTTTCTATAGGAACGATTAAAATAATGTGTTATCATATCTAAATGTGTTCCCTGTGGCAATCTTATTACAATTAAAATTAAGCTGCCTGGGAGTCCTTCTGTCCAGCTGTCATAACACAGCATATGTATGCGATTAATCTTGTCTACAGTGGAGATGTCTCAGCAACTGAACAGTCAAGTACTGTGCTGCTCTAATGCTCATAGGTAGGGTTACCAGACGTCCGGGAAAACCCAGACATGTCCTCTTTTTAGAGGGCCGTCCGGGTGTCCGGATGGACTTTCCGAAACCCGGCAGTTTGTCCTAGTTTTGGAAAGCTCTTGTCGCGTCTGGAAGGCCTCTGAGCATGTGCAGATGATGTCACATGCATCCACGCATGCTCGGAGGCCCTGGGACACGGCCCGGAGGTCAGGAATTAAAAGAGGCTTGCTGGGGGAGGAATGGGGCGTGGCCATGCATCTGGGATTTTTGGACGCAAAATCTGGTAACCCTACTCGTAGGCCAAATGCAGCCTACACCAATTTCTGGTTCTTACATTTTGAATTTTAAATACTCTGTGAATCTGTAAGAAGACTACAGGAATTGGGAGAGGTTCAACGCCACTAAGCGTGATTTTACATCAAAGGCAGGTGCCAGAAATGTAGACCTGTAAAACCCTAGCTAGGGATAGCTAGTGAAGAAAGCAGGGATCCCGAGTGAAGGGTTTAGTGAGTAAGACATAGAACCTTGAGCCAAAATCAGTTCTGAACAGGCAGCCAATGGAGTTGAATAAGGAGAGGAGTAATATAATCCTGTTGTTTTGCCTTTGCGTAAGAATTTGTTAGCCACGTTATGGAATGTTTGAAATGAGAAGAAATTCCGCAACAACCTGTGTTACAATTAAAGTCGAGATTATAGCAAAAGCATGAATTAACATAAGTGACTGACTGAGAAACTCATTGTCAGGGCCCAGTCACGGCCTTGGCTTTTAATATCTGTCTTAGATTGAGCTCACAACTTTCAATGATTTTAAAACTGCTGATCACCAGGTGTTAAATATCATAGGAACAAAGAACGTAAGAATTGCCGTATTTGAACAGACCAAAGGTCCATCAAGCCCAGCAGTGGCCAACCCAGGTCCCAAGTACCAGACAGAAACCCAAAGAGTAGCAACATTCCAGAGCTGAGATTGTGATGTCACAATGCCTCATTCCACCAATTCCTAAGAGCCAACCTCATCAGTGATGTCACAATGGCTTGACTGTCCAATACTTGGCTCACATAAGAATAGCCATACTGGGTCAGACTAATGGTCCATCTAGCCCAGTATCCTCTTTCCAGCAGTGGCCAACCCAGGTCCCAAGTACCAGACAGAAACCCAAAGAGTAGCAACATTCCAGAGCTGAGATTGTGATGTCACAATGCCTCATTCCACCAATTCCTAAGAGCCAACCTCATCAGTGATGTCACAATGGCTTGACTGTCCAATACTTGGCTCACATAAGAATAGCCATACTGGGTCAGACTAATGGTCCATCTAGCCCAGTATCCTCTTTCCAGCAGTGGCCAACCCAGGTCACAAGTACTCGTAACCTGGTAAGATCCCAAAGAGTAAAACAGATTTTATGCTGCTTATTACAGCAGTAGGTTTCCACAAGTCCATCTTAATAATGCCTTATGGACTTTTCTTTAAGAAATTATCCAAACCTTTAAAACAATAGACCATAAAGGACTTGAAATACCGCTCTTTCTGTGTGATTATAATCAAAGCAGTTTACATATTTTAGGTACTTATTTTGTACCTGGGGCAATGAAGTGTTAAGTGATTGCCCAGAGTCACAAGGAGCTGCATTGGGAATCAAACTCACAACCTCAGGGTGGTGAGCAGTGGCGTAGTGAGGATGAGAGGCGTCTGGGGTGGTGGCACCCCTCCCCCTCCTTTGTCTCTTCCTCCCCCACTCCTTCCCCACCCGCAGCATGTGCACCACCTTCCCTTCCCTTTCTCCATACCTCTAGTTGTTTATGGCCATGAGCAACAAGAACTTCATATGCGCGGTACCCAGAAGTGACGTCAGCAGGAGAGATAACGTGGTTCAAGTTGTTGCTCGTGGCGGAGAATAACGAGATAAGGGGGAAGGGAAGGGGGAGCATGGTGAGGGGAGGAGTGGGAAGAGGCGGGGGTGGGGTGGAGAGGAGAAGGGGTGCCGGCGCCCCCACCAATATGGCGCCTGGAGCAGACCACCCCTTACTATGCCAGTGGTGCTGAGGCAGTTGCTCTAATCACTAGGCCACTCCTCCACACACTATTACTACTACTATTTATGATTTCTATAGCACTGAAAGGCCCACGCAGCGCTGTACATTTAACATGTAATAGAAGGTCCCTGCTCAGAAGAGCTTACAATTACATAAGCTATTGTTAAGATGGGAGATATATTATTCAAGCATTAGAGAACTGCCAGAAATACAGTAGACTATGAATATACAACAATGCATGTATTTGGTGGGATTTTCACATAATGTTACAGAATCTTTGGTCAGGCCTTAAACTTGACCCTTTTCTTAACTAAGAGAAAATAAAATATTGCCTTTACCTGAAAAAGATCAGCATTTTACATGTTGCCAAGGGATATTTGAAATGCTGTGACAGAATAAAGCACATTCATAATGTTTATCTGAGCCTTTCATTCAATTATCAGTTTGATCACATTGCTGAAGTCTATTCCAGTGGTAGGTAATTATGCGAAAGCAGGTGTTGGGGATAAATGATTTCCCTCTAGGTCATTAATGCATTCTTTAGCTAGTCGAGAATTGATTTTAGGAATCAAAATCATAACCTCAGCTTTCTGAGTAAACTGTGTTTAATATCTCAGAATCAGTTTAATTCATTATGAAATTATAAATCAGGGAAAATGATGATTTTCTTAATAGTGTTTGTAGGAGAAACTATAATTATGGTGGCAATTCAATAAATCGGTATCTCATTTTAGGCTCTGGATGATATGGGAAAAATTTATTGAAATATATATATATAAAAAAATGAGACTGAGCCATAGAAACACATATTATATAAAACACTATAATAACGCATATGCCACCTCCTCTTTTACAAAATGGTAAAAGTGATTTTTAGCGCTAGCTGGTACGCTCAGTGCTCTGTGCTGCTCCCGACTCTCATAGAATTGCTATAAGCGTCGGAAGCAGAGCATAGCATTCAGCGCACCGGCCTGCACTACAAACCGCTTTTACGGTTTTGTAAAAGGGGGGGGGGGGGGATAATTCAAGAAAGCAATTAGCTCCAAGTAAATACGGGGTTCCTATCGTGCGCCACAGATTTACTTGGAGCTAATTGCTTTCTTGAATTACATGCATTATTATATTGTTTTATATGTGCCGCGGTGATAACAGCTCCTAGAATTCCTATGAGCATCAGAGCTGTTCCTGCCGTGGCTGGCACTAAAAAAGTGCTAGCGTGGTTTTGTAAAAGGAGGGTTAGTCTCTGTTTTTATATACATTTTTCCTGCATCATCCAGAGACCATTGCCCCACCCCTTTTTCTATTTGGTTTGCCCAGTTGTAGGGTGGGACATTTTTCACCTCATTTGAGGCACCAGTTCTATAATGGCTTAAGATGAACCTAAGCTATTATAGGATGGCAGCATGCCAAAGGGGTAGGTGCACCCATTGCTCCTTGTAGTCCATGCAACTGACTGTATTTTAAAAGATGCATGTGTTATTGGTCAACACGCCCATGCCCCTGTAGGCAGGAGAGGGGGGACTGCTCCCATCCCTTCCCACTAGACTATGAAGGAACACTTCTGGCTTTGTCCTAGGGGTGGTGCTGGGGGGGTCAGTGAGAGGGTTTCCATGACTGGTTGCACATGCAGCTTTGGGTCAGGGGAGGGGCTTACCAGAGGTATGAGATCAAGGCGGCTGGGACATCAGTTTCAGGGGATAATTGGACTAGGAGGCTGAGGACCTGCAGCAATTGGGTTGTGGATGTGCTACTGAATTGATGGAAGCACAGATCCACTTATCGCTTCCTCTTGATGTGGCATAAGTGTAGTCATGCAGCAGGCATGTGGTACTGAACTAGCTATCACCAGTGACCACTCCTCCGCTCTTCCGCATTTGCATAAAGCAGCTGACTGTTTAACATGCGGTGGTATTAGCATGGGTGTATGCCAGGGATCTCAAAGTCCCTCCTTGAGGGCCACAATCCAGTCGGATTTTCAGGATTTTCCCAATGAATATGCATGAGATCTATGTGCATGCACTGCTTTCGATGCATATTCATTGGGGAAATCCTGAAAACCTGACTGGATTGCGGCCTTCAAGGAGGGACTTTGAGATCCCTGGTGTATGCTGATGCAACTTAGTGAAAGGCAGTGGCGTAATAAAGGAGGGCAATCCGCCCCGGGCAGCGTCTTGCTAAGTGAACGGCACCCCTCCACCTCTCCATCCCCCCAGTCCTCTCCTGGCTGCATGCATGCCCCTTGCTTTCCCCCATACCTTTATTACTTCCCTGGTGCGCGGTTGCTGCCCGCGTCAGCATCGGTGCTCTCTCTGACGTCACTTCCATGATCCGCGCCTAGGAAGTGACGTCAAAAATCTCTTGTTGATTCTTCTGTTCCAAGATAATTTTGGAATAGAATCATCTCATTCTCTAGCTTAATTTAGGAAATCTTGTTAATCGAGTCGAGCCCTTTTTGTAAGGGATGAATCGGTATATAAAGCCAAGGATTGAATCAGTTTAATTCATTATGAAATTATAAATCAGGGAAAATGATGATTTTCTTAATAGTGTTTGTAGGAGAAACTATAATTATGGTGGCAATTCAATAAATTGGTATCTCATTTTAGGCTCTGGATGATATGGGAAAAATTTATTGTTGCTCATGCCAGAGAAGTTAAAAAGATACGGGGAAAGAGTGTGCGCGTGGCAGGGGGGTGGGGAAGGAGGTGGGGTGCCACAGCCCAGGGCGCTGATCACCTTTACTATGTATGGTGTGAAGAAGTTCGATCACGTAACCCCCTTTTTACCGTGATCATCATTGGCTCCCTGTGGACGCTCATATAATCTTCACACTAGGTTCTTTATATTACAAATCTGCCTTTGGCCTGGCCCACTCTACTTAGTTGACAGATTTTTAGTAGCTTCTCAAAAGAACAGTAGAAGATTGCATGCCCTTTTGGTATTTCCCTCTGATAAGGGTTGTAAAAGCAAGAACTATCATGATCATGCATGCTCATTTCAAGCAGATTTGTATGTTTAAAATGGAACGTTTCATGGCCATACATCAGGGACGTTACAGGAATTTTATGGAAGTTTGGTAGCCATTGGCTAAATTTTGTAAGGAATGATAACTGATTTTATTTCACTGATCTGTAAACATACACATCCAGGGTGGGTGGGAGGGAGGGGGAAGGGAATTTATGGATAGTTTCTTGAAGGTTTTTTTTTCATTTGAATATTAGGTGGGAGGGTGGGGGGTAAATATAATTGTACATTAATGTATGAAAAGTTTATTGTGCTTTTCTTGTAATATTATATGTATATGAATTACTTGTTGCACAACTGTAGTTTGAAAATTGAATAAAGATATATATTAAAAAACGGATTTCTGATCGCTGTTATTTACATCTCATTCCTATGAACATTTAAGAAAACAATTGAAGACTTATCTTTTTTCAAAATATTTGGTCAATTTGATTCTATTGTTTCCTTCCTTTGTTATTATGTAACTTTTGTAAACTGCATTGAACTTTAAGGTTATGCGGTATCCAAATCTGATGTTGTGTTATGTCCCTACAAAATAAGAAAAAGCCTTGAAGGCCATCTGTGCAATAACAAAACCAGTCCATTTCAAGTTCCCAATAAAAAAAACCAACAACATTACAAGGATTCAATTGCATCAATCAACCAATTTATCTAGTGTATTAAATCTGAGATCTATGTAGGATGGGACAGAATCTTGAGTAGGATTAATCAGATCACAATTTAAGATGTGATTAAAGTTATCCATGAAAAAATAAAATCTAATGTTTTTTTGTTGATCTTTGGAAATCCTTTTAAAATTGCAGTTGCATTGTCACTTGTATTACAATCCACCTCAAACACTTCTTGAAGTGAAAAGTCTTAAATTAAACTCAATTACATGATTCAATAATTCCCATCTGTGTGACGAATGCCTAGATGACAGATGAGGCTTGAATCACAATCTAAAACTACCTTTTATTTAGCTCATCTCTTGATTATAATGTGTCATATTTTAATATTGTCAGGAGAACATGGGAGCAGCGGAATTGCAACAGTGTTTTGGAACAATAATTTTGAACATACTGACTGAGAAGCATAAGAACATAAGAATAGCCTTACTGGGTCAGACCAATGGTCCATCAAGTCCAGTAGCCTGTTCTCACGGTGGCCAATCCAAGTCACTAGTACCTGGCCAAAAGCCAAGGAATAGCAATTGAAACTTGCCATGAAATTAGAAAAATTGTGTTTACCACTACTCTGAAGTTGAAGGTCTATAGGAAGAATCTCTGAGGGCAGTAACCAATTTCTCTAGGACAGATAAACCAGGTAACACTATCCTAGAATCATAAGAAATGTGTTCTCTCCTTAGTTAGTTATGCATACAATTTGTTTTTAAAAAAAACTCATTGCATCGCATCTCATATTGTAGGTTCTTTATTTTCTCAACTTAAGTGAAATCCTTCACATGTTCATCTTCTAATGTGGTAGACATCATTCAGTGCAAAAAGTGCAAAGAGGCATATTACATCGGTGAAACAAGCCAAATGCTAAAGATATCATATTAAGAATTGAATAGCAACCAGGATGTCACCTCTGCTGGACAACACTTTGGAAAAACTGACCACTGCACCAATGATTTTATAGTAAGAATACTAAAAGGGAACTTTAAGACAATCTAAGAACATAAAACCTTTGAAATTAAAATGATAAAATATTTTGACATCTACCACACAGGACTTAATAAAGATCTGGGCTTCCTTTTGCCACTTCCCTGTCTCCTGCCCACTCACCCTCCCTCTTCCTATTCCTGAAATGCTTTCATGTTTTCCTTTTAAATACTGATACTGATACTTGTCAACATTTGCTTATTTCTGATCAGAAGGGTTACCTTTGAAAGCTCATCATAAAACGCATTGAGCTAATCCAATAAAAAAGGTATTACTTTATTTCCTCCCCTCCTCCTTTTTAGCACCAGCCACAGTGGTAACAGCTCTGTGCTACAGTTTTGTAAAAAAAAAAAAAAAATGGGGGGGGGGGGGAGAGGGGAGTTGTTTTATTTCTATATTATCTTCCCAAGAAATTGCCTAGGATAATCTGCGCATAGATTTTCTAGAAACAATAAAAAGCAAGTTTTCTTGAATCCATTTAATCATATCTCAAGTTTTCATTCAATTACCCATTTCTGTACTAAATTTCCAGATATTCTTTTTTCACTCATTTCTATGAGTTTATATGCTAAGGGGTTCATAATCAAAAAAAAAAAAATGTCTAAAAAGTGTCCTAAATGGCTACTTGGACGATCAAAAAGCCTGATTGTCCAAGTACCCATAACCAAAGCTGGTTTTTAGACGTATCTAAAAACAGCTTAGGCCTTTCCCCTGCCTCTACACACACAGAGAGAAAAGAGGCGTGTTTAGAGGAAGGGAAAGGGCGGGCAGTGGGTGGGAGGTGGGCCGACCTACACCTAGGCGTACAACAGGTATAACCAAAACATTTGACAAGTTGCCTAGTCGGCACTTAGACCTTTTTGACTTAGACGAATTAAACCAGGTCTAAGTGCTGAAAAAGGGGCCGCTGAGCTGATGGCCGCTGGCGCGATCAGTTCAGCGGCCCGGCAACCTACCCACCGCAACCATCGCGGCAGGAGAGATGCCTCATCTCCTCTACCGCGATGCGACCACCCCTCTACCCGAACTGCCGCGACCCACAGCAGGAGAGATGCCCAATCTCTCCTGCTGCGGGTTGTGGCAGTTCGGTTACAGGAGTGATCGCATCGCGGCAGGGGAGATGGCCAATCTCTCCTGCCGCGATACATCACCCCCCCCCGACGATAATGGGCAGGAGGGATCCCAGGCCCTCCTGCCCTTGACACAAAACCCCTCCCCCCAACGACCGCCCCCCCAGAACCCCTGATTGGCCCCCCTCACCGGCCCGCGACCCCTTCGACGACCCCACGACCCCCCTTCCCCGTACCTGTTAAGTTAGCCAGAGGGACGGGTGCCAAGCCTGCCCATCCGGCAGGCCAGCCGGGTCCAGAATGGGGCCGGATTGGCCCAGGCGGCAGAAACCCCGCCCACAGGTGGGGGCCTGAGGCGCCTGGGCCAATCAGAATAGGCCCGGGAGCCTTAGGCCCCTCCTGTGGGTGGGGTTTCTTCCGCCTGGGCCAATCCGGCCCCATTCTAGACCCGGCTGGCCTGCTGGACGGGCGGGCTTGGCACTCGTCCATCTGGCCAACATAACAGGTACGGAGAAGGGGGGTAGGTGGGTGGGGGGGTTGTGGAGTCGGCTGGGGGGGGTTGCGGGTCGGTGGGAGAGCCGATTGGGGGTTCGGGGGGGTCGTTGGGGGGAGGGGGGTTGTGTCGAGGGCAGGAGGGCCTGGGATCCCTCCTGCCCATATTTTAGTGGGAGGTAGGGGTTTGGGGGTTGCCGGGTCCAGGAGGGCTTGGGCTCCCTCCTGGCCCCTTTATGTCGGAGGGAGGGGTCGCCGGGCCAGGAGGGCTTGGGCTCCCTCCTGGCCTGCTCGTACTCGGCGGGGGGAGTGGGGGGCACGATCACCGGGGCAGGAGGGCTTGAGCTCCCTCTTGTCCCGATGTTGTCGGGGGGGGGGGTCGCGGTTCGACATGGCAGGAGGGCACGGGCACCCTCCTGCCTGGATCGTTGTGGGGGGGGGGGATTCTGTAACCGGTGTAGTTTTTGACAGACACCGGTTACACAATCCAGCTTTTAGGCGAATGACTGGCTCCTCCTTCGCCTAAAGCCCTTCTGTTGGATGTTTGGGGCTTAGGCGTTTTTTGGATTTATTATGGCCAAAAAGTGTAGACGTCGTGGGGGTGTACTTATAGACATAGTGGTGATCTGGGCGTTTAGTAGAGGCAGGCCATAATCATAACAAGGACATTTGTTTTGGTTATGGACACTTTCCTTGCTTCTGCTTTGAACGTTTAAGGACTTAGGCCAAAAAGGGACTTAGACGGTTTTTTTGTTTGTGCCCTTCTAAGTTTATATGGTCAGGAAATGAAAAAAAAAAAAAAACAACCCACAAAATTCAAATGAGGTTACAAAGATAGAGCTCGATTTACCTCACTATATACCTCACTACATGGAGTTATAGTTGCTGAGAAATTATGACATATTCAGGCATGAAGGAAAAAGCGATTTTATTTTCACACATCTCTACTTCGCATCAGGTGAATGTCTTGGTTGCAGATTGACTTATACCCCACGTCTGCACATGTGAAGCTTTCCTATCAGCTTGACTGTTTTCTGAGTACCAAACAACACTAGCCATTTGCTCTCTTCCCCCCCAAGTTTCTGGTTCATTAACTGTAGAATCACTACCTAGAAATATTATGCTTTATAGGAGACAGGAAAAAATATTTTGCTGGTGATCATATCGTCTGATGGATAATCTAGAAAGGAGGGATCTCGGTAGTGCAGGGAATGTTGTGTTTTCGTGGAGAGGGGGTTATTTGAAGACGTAAACGTAATAATACTATTATTCCTTAAAAAATGCTGGTGCACTAGGTACAAACAAGAGAGAATATCCCCCGTCAAAGCCCCCCCCCCATTCCTCTTGCTAACCCCGATGTCTCCAACTTAGATGTCCCTGATCACACACCCTAACTCACACCCCTAAACAACCTTCTTCCCCCAACTTCCCCAGACTCCCTAGGTCTAACTGGCAAATCCCAGAGGGCGTATTGGCTGTTCTGGTGCCAGATTCAATACAGTACAGGTGACCAGTTCCACCGATAAGTTGGATATCTAATGCTGCTGCTCAGACATGGCCTAGTATTGAATATCCAGGTCTAACTAGTTGATCGTAGTCAGCATTTAAATAAACATTGACCACTGCCAGCTGAATATTAACCAATTGGTCTTTTTTTTTTTAAGTTCATTAATGTTTAATAGTTTTCTTTTAATACATAAGATTAAATTAAACTTCAGCACAATAAAGAAACTATTTGAATCGGAGGTATATACAAAATATGTTTTGAGTTGAAAATAAAATACTACAAATAGAACATCAAAATCCCATAATAAATTCAAAAGATAAACGTTAACACCTCAACAGAGCTTGCGTTAATATTTTTCGTTTAGTGCGCGCTAAAAACACTAGCGCATCTTAGTAAAAGGAGCCCTTAAACTATGATCTTATGTAGTTTTTAATCGGTTCCCATATCCTCTCAAAGCATACTTTCCAATCATACTGATTTGCTAAATTCGATTCATATCTATATATGCAGCAAACATTTTGCCACCACATAAGAAAATTAAGTTGGTGAGTACATTTCCAAGATCTCAGAATATCCTAAGTAAGAAAAGAAATTAAACATTTATTATTCTCTGTAAAGTCAGTTTTCGGAGGGAATATATTGAAAATCACTTCCGAATAATGGAGCGGTTCAGTAGTTTTCAGTAGCATTTGTATATGATCGAAAATTTGTGTCCAAAAAGTCTGTACCGTAGGGCATTTGTCTCTCTCAAGTATTCTCAAGATCTACCTCCAAATATGTGTCATCTAATACAGTATTTGAAAATCTGATGTAAATAATATAAATTTAAAGGTGATATCTACTACTAGAAGACAAAGGTTATCCTTGATGACACATCATTTTACTACTGGAGGAGGTGAAAGACATCAGTAAACAGCTATAAAAAATATTCAAATAACAGTAGGTGGTATCCTACTAGCAATGTTAACACAATAAAGCATCTTAAATTACAACATAGGGTGTAAGTAAAGATAGAATATCCAACCTCCCTCCCTCCCCTCCCCAAAAAAGAGAAAAATTATAATTTGGGCATTCAGTTACTTATATTCAATAAATAACAGGTGCAGATGTGGCAAAACAGGACATCAGCTTTATTAAACCAATCAAATTCAATGTAATCATAATGTACAACGATAACATTGTACAATCAAAATTGATGCACCCTCTCTCCATCCCAGCAAGTTATGTGGTATAAGCATACCGACAGAATGCCACTTAAGGAAACAAAATCATCCACCCCAAAACCAACAAACTCAAACTAGCCAGAACCACATCCCTTTGCTTGCACTTCTTTTCCAGCGATCTTGGAGTGTGCTGCTATCATTTCAGCCCCCAGATGGCAGTGTTGCATTCCCTGGCTATAGCTTCCGGAGAGGAGGACATTGTGCTCTTTAAGCAAGTTTGTGTGGCTGCCTCTCCCTCTCCCTCTCTCTTTTAGAGAAAAGATGTTTCGGTTCTGATATAACATGGTTTATATAATGTAGAATAAATTGTTCATTCAAAAAAAAAAAAAAAATAGATGACAATTGGCTTCTTCCGAAGGTATAAGCAAGATCATATTTTGTTCCTATAAAAATCCATTTATATATTAAGAAATGATCATTGGACTTGGCAGTCAATCCCTTGGCAGTAAATACATTGGAAGATGAATTGAAAAGAAGTTGCAAATAAAATAAAAGCAATCACTTTGGCCCTGCTTAGTAATGAGCAGCATTGTTGTTGCATAAGACAGCGAGGTGTAAAGCTTTTGCCAACAGATTCCAGGCTAGCAAATGAATCCATTATAAGAAACAGTTTTACATTGCAAACTCTCTCACATTAATTTTTTTTTTTGTCTTTTCTAATGCAAAAATTTTAACTTAGTTGGATGAAAAATCAGTTTTTGTCATAATATCAGTGGATTGTCAAAGCCATTGCTGGGCTTAGTGTAAGTTCTACTAATACCAGTACTCAATTCTACTGTTAACTGCTACTTGAAATTTCTATAGCACAACTCATTGTAAACTATGATGCACTATGAGTTAGAAAGATATTGATTTCTCATGCAGACAGTACATAGGTTGCGCTTTGAGTCATGCATGCAAATTTGGCTGTGCAGCCAGTCTGCGTGTACAGCTTAATTGAATAATGAGCCAATCAGCACCAATAATTGGGCAATAACATGCAATCATTGGCAATAATTAGAAATTTAGCAACTAAAAGTTAATGCTAAGACATGCCAGGTCATGCATTTGGGCTGCAAAACCCCAAGGGAATGGTACAGTTTAGGGAGTGAAGAACTTATGTGCACGACAGAAGAGCGGGGCTTGGAAGGGATTGGATGTGATGATCTTAAGGTGGCCAAACAGGTTGAAAAGGTGATGGCAAAAGCTAGAATGATGCAAGGGTGCATAGGGAGAGGTATGGCCAGCAGAAAAAAGGAGGTATTGATGCCCCTGTGTAAGATTCTGGTGAGACCTCTTTTAGAATATTGTGTACAATTCTGGAGGCTGCACCTTCAAAAAGATATCATAGGTGCCTAGGAATACAGCGTTTAGTGCATGTCAGTCTTGAGCGCCATTTATAGAATTGTGCCTAGCAGCGCCTAAAGTGAACTTAAGCATGGGTAGGCATCTGAGCCTTAGGCACACCCTATTTATGCCAGGGTTTTCTTGGCCTAAATACTGATGCCTAAGTCCACTTTAGGTGCCTACATGCAAAACATGCCCATGATCTATCTCAAACCATGCCTATTTTCTGGTAGGCGCCTTGTACCAGAGTCTAAATGAAAGTGGTAGGTGCTACTGAGTTAGACACTTACCACCCAATTAATTTTAAATTTAAGCCACTTATCAGGTGCTAATTGCTTGGTACCGGCACTGATTAAGCCTTTTTAAAGAATTAACCCCCCCCCCCTTTTACTAAGCCACGATAGAGGTTTGTACTGTGGCCCGGAGCACTCCATGCCCCGACGCTGCTCTGACGCTCATAGAATTCCTATGAGCAGCAGAGCATTTAGTGCTCTGGGCCATGGTAGAAACCTCTACGTCGGCTTAGTAAAAGAGGGACTAAGTTAGGTGCAAACGTTAAGTTAGGCAAGCCAATTTAGGTGTATAAATTTAGGCAGTATTTATAGAAACAGGGTCTAACTACCTGCTCACGCGCCAATCTGTTTTTTTTCCAATTCTTTATTCATTTTTAAAAAAAATTTACAATAAGTGTAACAGCATTTATAACATTTTAAACTCAAATACAACACTTAATATTCTGTTAAAATCCATATCAGAATTTATCCCCCCTCCCCTAATCAATAACATTCTTTAAATTCAAGAAAACCTACCATAAACCCCATTCCTATATGCCTATATACCAATCTGTTTTAATGGAAACATTCTATTGGCAGAATTAGTGTGTGTTTCCAATCAATCACAGCTTTTATTAATTTAATTTAATTTAATTTAATTCTTATATACCGCTAATAACCGTGAGGTTTCTAAGCGGTTTACAAAAATGATGCATTAAATATACAATAAATAGAAACTAAATAAATAAGATAGGTACTTGGAAATTCCCTAAGGCTGTCCCAAAGGCTCACAATCTAACTAAAGTACCTAATTACTTTACTTATAATCCTATATCTTTATAGTAAAGTGCTCAGACCATATAACCTTTAATTAGGTGATAACACCCAACTGTGGTTATTATAGGGACCATCATTGCCTTTACTGTCCCTAACCCAACTCTTGAATTACTGGATGATGATAAAACCACTTATCTGAAATCTCTGACGAGTTGGGAGTTCAATAACCACAGCTGCAAAATGTGCCAGTGCTCAAAAGTGCTCAACAGTGCTATTGTTAAAACTTAAATCCCCTTATTGAAATCCATGGCCCCCCGACTCGAGTTTTGGCTCTTCATCAGGAGGGGTCACTGTTAAAATAAATTAAACATTTAAAATATTAAAACCTATCATACCATCTGTTGTTCTAACTTTATTTTTGTTATCACCCTTATATTCTTTATCTCTTCTCTAAATCTTTAATAACTCATTCATAACTACTAGAAAAACGTAATCTCATACCTTATAACGACAACAACTACTCAGAAGGCAACATCGATAAAGGGGATCCTCGCTAAACTAAATCTCCAGCTTCTCACTTTATGAAGCTATTCCGAAGCTGACCAGAAGTGACATTTCCCTAAAGTGACAGTAAAGGCAATGATGGTCCCTATAATAACCACAGTTGGGTGTTATCACCTAATTAAAGGTTATATGGTCTGAGCACTTTACTATAAAGATATAGGATTATATAAGGACAAAGGGATTGAGGGGTACAGAAAGAAGTAGAGGTAGGTATTAGGGATAGGATTAGAGGCAGTTACAAAATTAGACAGGGACACTGTTCAGGCAATTAGGCCTGATGGGCCGCCGCAAGAGTGGACCACTGGGCAGGATGGACCTCTGGTCTGCCCCAGCGGAGGCAACTTCTTAAGTAATTAGATACTATAAGAGCTGTGATTGATTGGAAATACTTTGATATTTTTATCACAGAGTTTATTTTGATATCTCCCTATTTTTATGAAGAATTAGTGTGTGACCATTAATACAGCAACAGGAAATTCAGCCATTTTACCCTTGTGTTAAAAATGGCCTTGGTGCATGAGAAAGACTTGCATAAGGGCACACTACAGCCACTTTTTACCATCGTTTGGTAAAAGAGTCCCTTGGGCACTTTGGACCTGATTCTATAAATGGTTCCTAGGTTAGACACTGCTAGACGACCTAATTGCAGACAAATAGCGAGGCCTAATTTAAATGTGAGCAACTAGATTGATTTTTTAATTGGCTAAATGGTGTGGGAAAGAGGAACCCGAACTATAGCTATGTGATGCTGGATTCTATGTTAGGAGTCACTGCCCAGGAAAAGGATCTAGGTGTCATTGTTGAGGATACGTTGAAACCCTCAGCTGAATGTGAAGCAGCTGCTAAGAAAGCAAATAGAAAGTTAGGAATTATCAGGAAAGGAATGGAAAACAAAGATGAAAATGTTATAATGCCCTTGTATCACTCTATTTTATGGTGTACCTCGAATACTGTGTGTAGTTTTGGTCACCGTATATTAGAAAAGGTACTGAGAAGAGCGACGGAAATGATTAAAGGTTGTGACGACTTCCCTATGAGGAAAGGCTAAAGCGGATAGGGCTCTTTAGCTTTGAGAAGAGACAGTTGGGAGGGGGGATATGATAGAGGTCTATAAAATAATGAGTGGAGTGGAAAGGGTAGGCTTGAATCGCTTGCCTACTTTTTCCAAAAATACTAGGACTAGGGGGCATGCGATGAAACTACTAAGGGGTAGATTTAAAACAAACCGGAGAAAATATTTCTTCACACAATGTGTAATTAAACTCTGGAATCCGTTGACAGAGAATGTGGTGAAACCAGTTAGCTTAGTGGGGTTTAAAAAAGGTTTGGCTAATTTCATAAAAGAGAAGTCCATAGGGCCTTATTGAGATGGTTTGGGAAAATCCACTGCTTATTCCTAGGATAAGCAGCATAAAATCTGTTTTACTACTTGGGATCTAGCTAGGTACTCGGGACCTGGGTTGGCCACCTTTGGACACAGGATACTGGGCTTGATGGACCTTCGGTCTGTCCCAGGATTCCCAGCAGCTGACTGACAACCTTGCAGATTGGCAGTTACAGGTTAGGCATAGTTAGGTACCATTTATAGTATCAGGGCCTTTGAGCACGATTAATAATGAAAGAGGTGAAAGAAAAGAGAAGGAGGTATGTGGATGTGACAAAAACCAAGCATGCTAATTATGCCTTATTTCTTAAGACTGAGCCGAAGATGTTGTTGTCGTTTCATTTTGAGGCATTCTTTTGACCATGTGTCTAGAAATATAATGGCTATCAGGACTGAAATTACTGTATTGACTACATGTACTTCATTACCATATTCGCTCTACTGCTTAAATTCAAGTATTCAGAATTTTCTTTCATGTAGTAGTTAAATAAGGCGGTTTCAAGGAACAGAGGTTAACACTGGGGAGGAGAGAGCAGTAAAAGCTTTGTGAAGCATACAGTACCTTTAAAATACAAACACTTTAACAAGCTGAATATTTAAAAAAAAAAAAACCAAAACCATGTGTTCTGCTCTGAAATAGCACTTTGGTTGTGAGATCCATTAGTTACTATGGCAAAAGCAAAAAGCACTCAAGGACTATAAAGAAAGAAAGAAGAGCTGGGATGAAAAATGTTAGTAGCAGCCATGTACATTTTGCATATGAAGTACCTAAATGTGGAAACTAGTGTGGATCCTACTTTGCAGGACAGAGGTTGATATAATTGCGCTTTACAGAACTTTTTAAGGCCACTCCAGAAGATAGCCATAATTTATTTGCTCAATTTATTTAGTCCGTCCTCCCAAAGGAGCCCAGAATGGGTTACAAGGTACATTCACAATATGGTCAAGACAGGTCGGAGATGGCATAATTGACAATATAAAGTGATCAGAGCAAAAAGGAGGAATCCTTTGAAGATAAGCATCAAAAACAACAGTGAAATTGATACCAGTGGACGCAACGAGGAAGAAAGACCTCAAAGTTCCCTTTGTCAAAAAAATTGGAGGTTTTGCAATGACAAGCTGGTGGGGTACAGGTTCTTATCAAAGGTCAAAAACCTTGTTGAGACACCAGAATGCGACCAAATATTTTTTAAATATAAACTAAAGTGATTTTTCAAAAACTCGATGGAAAATTACTGAATCACAGTGGTCTTGCTATCTTAAAAGACTGAATGTAGCTAAAAGTGCTATACACGTAAAACCTTGGATTGCAAGTAACTTGGTTTGCAAGTGTTTTGCAAGACAAGCAAAACATTTGATTAAATTTTAACTTGATATAAAAGCAATGTCTTGCAATACAAGTACATACAGCATACACACATCACAATTGAGCCGATGGTTCTTCTCTAACACTGCAAGAGTGTAGTGACTGTTCTAAACAAGCAAAGTTTTGCTATACGAGTATGTACACTATACTCACGTCACATCATCAGAACTGAACCGATGGTTCTTCTCTCTCTGATGCTGCAGGAGTGTAGCGACTGTTCTATATGAGCAATGTCTTGCAATACAAGTACATACCGTATACACACATCACAACTGAACTGATGGTTCTTCTCTCTCTGATGCTGCAGGAGTGTAGCAACTGTTCTGTATGAGCAAGGTCTTGCAATGCAAGTATAGTATTTTTTATTAAAGTTTTTGGGTTGTGGAATGAATCGTCTTAGTTTCCATTATTTCCTATGGGGAAATTCGTTTTGATATGCGAATGCTTTGGATTACAAGCATGCTTCTGGAACAAATTATGTTCGCAAACCATGGTTTTACTGTATTTCCAATATAAACAAGAGGCAATAATAGAACAAAACAAACTGCCCAAAAAGGAAGCACACTTATCTCTAATGGCCCGACAGTGGCCTAGCCCTTTTGCTTGGAGCTTTATCAAAGGTTGTGTCCTCCACCTCCGCCAAAAGATAAACGCGATCAGCAAATCACTTGTAAGTTCTCAAAACAGCATATAGCTGTATCACTGTGATCTATAAACCAAAAGTATCAAAGAAGTAGCTGTTAACGATCTGGTGTCACAACGAGGTTTTTGACTTATGATAAGAACCTGTACCCCACCAGCTTGTCATTGCAAAACCTCCGTTTTTTTGACAAAAGGGACTTTGAGGTCTTTTATCCTCGTTGCGTCCACTGGTATCAATTTCACTATTATTTTTGATGCTTATAATTTACAATATAGACATGACAAAATAAAACATATTACACTGCAGCATCTGGGGGGGGATTAGGTGGCACAATTACGTTGAACTTTTGATGGGGTCAATCGCCACATAATTTGATCCATGAATCCCGAGCATGGAAGAGAGCTTCTGGTTCTTAGTTCACTTTGGAACACTCCAGAAACATTCTCCTTTGTAAATTATGCACAATAGGAAAACTCAAATAAAATCAAGTAACCAACGCTACTCTCTTCTAATGCCAGGGGAGGAAAAGTGTCCAAAAATCAACATAACTAGAAACAGGTGGAGACAAAAAGACCTCAGTTAAAGCCACTGTTATAACTAACAAGAAATTTGTCAATACAAATACAATGGATCCATAAACAATTATAGGTCTAAGAAAAAAAACTCCACCTTTTCCTACCAAGCCAGTTGTCAATTGATCGCTACTCCCCAAGCATTAGGTAGACCCATATTGTCAAACTGGAGAGACAGTACTCCATAGAATTTCCGCTACAGACATAGCAATCAACCTTACAAAAAAATTGGCCACTTATCTTTTATATTTCTTCTTCACTGTGCCTGCTGAAATAGAATCCCAACGGGAGTACCCCGTTTCGCAAATACAGCAGTTCAAGTTTACTGGTTTAAACCTGCCCCGACCTTTCACTTTCAAAAATAATTCATGCAGTGACATTCTGGACTGCCTGCAGTGCCCTATATAAGCACATAAGCAATGCCTCTGCCGGGTCAGACCTGAGGTCCATCGTGCCCAGCAGTCCGCTCACGCGGCGGCCCAACAGGTCCAGAACCTGCGTAATAATCCTCTATCTATACCCCTCTATCCCCTTTTCCAACAGGAAATTGTCCAATCCTTTCTTAAACCCCAGTACCGTACTCTGCCCTATTACATCCTCTGGAAGCGCATTCCAGGTGTCCACCACCCGCTGAGTAAAGAAAAACTTCCTAGCATTTGTTTTGAATCTATCCCCTTCTAATTTTTCCGAGTGCCCTCTTGTTCTTTTATGTTTTGAAAGTTTGAAGAATCTGTCTCTCTCCACTTTCTCTATGCCCTTCATGATCTTGTAGGTCTCTATCATGTCTCCTCTGAGTCTCCGCTTTTCCAGGGAGAAGAGCTCCAGCTTCTCCAATCTTTCATTGTATGAAAGGTTTTCCATACCCTTAATCATTCGTGTCGCTCTCCTCTGGACCCTCTCAAGTATTGCCATATCCTTCTTAAGATGCGGTGACCAATACTGAACACAGTACTCCAGGTTCGGGCGCACCATTGCCCGATACAACGGCAGGATGACTTCTTTCGTTCTGGTCGTAATACCATTTTTAATAATACCCAACATTCTGTTCGCCTTCTTCGCGGCTGCTGCGCATTGCGCCGTTGACTTCATTGTTGTATCCACCAGTACACCCAAATCTCTTTCAAGGTTACTTCCCTCTAATACTAATCCCCCCATTTGGTAGCTGAACATCGGGTTCTTTCTCCCTATATGCATGACCTTGCATTTCCCTACATTGAATTTCATCTGCCATTTATTTGCCCACTCCTCCAGTTTGCTTAGGTCTCTTTGTAGGGCCTCACACTCTTCCGTAGTTCTGACCCTTCTACAGAGTTTAGTGTCATCCGCAAATTTTATAACTTCACATTTCGTCCCCGTTTCTAGGTCATTAATAAATACATTGAACAGCAGCGGTCCAAGTACAGACCCCTGCGGAACTCCACTCGTGACTTTTCTCCAGCCCGAGTAGTGACCCTTCACTCCAACCCTCTGTCTCCTGCCTGCCAACCAGTGTTTGACCCATCTGTGTACGTCCCCTTCCACCCCGTGCTTCCACAGCTTCCTAAGTAACCGCTCATGGGGTACCTTGTCAAAGGCCTTTTGGAAGTCAAGGTAGATGATGTCTACAGGTTCCCCTTTGTCCAAATGGCTGTTTACCCCCTCGAAGAAGTGCAGTAAGTTTGTTTGGCACGATCTTCCCTTGCAGAAGCCATGTTGGCTCGCTTTCATCAGCCCATTTTTTTCGATGTGCTCACAGATGCTGTCCTTTATCAGTGCTTCTACCATCTTGCCTGGAACCGATGTCAAACTTACCGGCCTATAGTTTCCCGGGTCTCCTCTTGACCCCTTTTTAAAGATAGGTGTAACATTTGCTATCTTCCAGTCCTCCGGTACACTTAGAGGATCCCATCCCCAGGTAAAGGGCATAGCAATAGTCCAGTTTCTGTAATATCATACATTGAACTACTGTCTGAAAATCATATTTTGATAACATTTGCTTCAGTCTATTCAATAGCCGCATTTACTCCTTAATGTGCATAGTGGATTAGACACAGTGGCGTAGTAAGGCGGTGGTGCCCCTCCCTCACCCCCCCTGCCGCACGTGCACCCCCTTCCCTTTCCCCATACCATTTTAACTCACATTGGTGTCAGCTCACCCTTTGATGTCACTTCCTAGGCACAGGTCCTGGAAGTGATGTCAGAGAGCACCGATGTCGATGCGGGCAGCAACCTCACACCAGGGAAGTAAAAAAGGTGTGGGGGAAGCAAGTGGAGTGCGTGTGTGGCAAGGAGAGGAGCAGGGGGGTGGAAAGGAGTAGGGGGCCACGCCCTTAGAAAGACGGTGCCAAGGCGAACCACCCCCTTTACTACGCCATCGATTATATATACTAGTCTCGTATGAGGAAAGAATAAAGAGGTTAGGGCTCTTCAGCTTGGAAAAGAGACGGCTGAGGGAAGATATGATTGAAGTCTACAAAATCCTGAGTGGAGTAGAATGGATCGATTTTTCACTCCATCAAAAATGAGAAAGACTAGGGGACACTCAAAGTTACAGGAAAATACTTTTAAAACCAATAGGAGGAAATACTTTTTCACTCAGAGAATAGTTAAGTTGTGGAACAAGTTGCCAGAGGTTGTGGTAAGAGCGAATAGCATAGCTGGTTTTAAGAAACGTTTGGATAAGTTCCTGGAGAAAAAGTCCATAATCTGTTATTGAGAAAGATATGGGGGAAGCCACTGCTTGCCCTGGATCGGTAGCATGGAATGTTACTACTATTTGGGGTTCTGGAATCTTTTGTTACTCTTTGGGATTCCGGAACCTTGCTATTCTTTAGGATTCTGAATGGAATGTTGCTACTCCTTGGGTTTTGGCCTGGATAGGCCACCGTGAGAACGGGCTACTGGTCTTGATGGACCATTGGTCTGACCCAGTAAGGCTATTCTTAAGTTCTTAGATCTATACTGCAATAGAAAGAGTCGGAAGATGTAAATAAAGGAACCTGCTTAAAAAAAGGGACAGAGGTCCTTTGAAAAGAAACTAATCAATTTCAGCACTGCGTATCTTTAGTTGTAATAACAGAGGCTTTATCAGAAACTACTAGATACCCTTTTCTATTGATAACTGGAGAACCATGGGCAATCCTCTTGGATTAGAACAGATGATATTGAAGCTTCTTTTGAGGTCATGCCAACTCCAGAGATGATGAGCTAGTAGAACCTCTATAGCTAAAAATTACAATAAGGCAGATTTTTTTTTTTAAGCATCCCTTAATTCTTACCCCCCCCTTGATATGCCCAGCCAATTAGGATTTTAATTCCAAGTATCTCTAATTAGTAGCAGCTGTAGGACTAACAGAGAAGTTAAGAACCGAGTGAACCTTGGGAGCTGGTTGATTATTTCCCAACTGTGAGTTTCTGCAGCTCCATCTACAAAACTACTTAATGTGAAACAGCAAGGCTTAGCAGAACTCTGGTGGCAAAGCTTATTAAGTGATATAATAGAAACCGCATGCAAATTGACTTTCATTGTGCTCTTTTATTTCTTTGCTGGAGGCAAGAGTTATTAAGTGCACCAGAAAAATGAGCCCCCCCTTGCATTCATTCTTTCCTCGGAGGGGTGGTCAGTGGCATGGCTCCCGCTTGCTGACATAATACTTGGTCTTCCTTAGGTTTCCTACGTACAAAGGATGAGGTGGAATTTGTATCTATAGAGCCGGTGTAAATCCAACCCACTTAATTTTGTATAAGAAGCTAAAACGGCTCTTTCTCTAACTCTCCACGGTACTAAGTAAATTGCTTTCCTGCTTTTAAAAACCCTTTATGCATTAATCACTATCAAAACTAAAGGCAGAAACTTGCTTCTGAAAGATAACAGCTATCACAAAATTATTCTTGAAATTGACTTTCATCCTCTGGGGAATTGCTTTGCATTTTACTCTGTATTTAGTTTATCTGCAAACCCAACAGTCTACATTTCAGAATTTAAAAAACTGGACATATGTCCGTATTACCAAAAGCCTGACCTGTTTCTGGTGAAGATCACACCAGATCTTTGTGTGTTAACACTTTGCCATAAGCCAGCGTTTGTTAGTTCTCTTCTGGATGCATAACATGGAAAACCCAGTATATGCAAATTCATCTAATGCTTATTAATTGTGGCAGTTCTTAAATCCAGACTGCTTAGAAGGCTGAGGAACGCTGACTAGAATAGAATAGGAAAAAATAGTAGTAAGTTGAATCTAATGGGATTTTTTAGTAAACTGTGATAAAGTTTTGTCCTTTGTCACTCGTTAAATGCAAAAATGAATGTGCGGTAAATTCAAAGGCTGTGTACTAATTTTGGGGGTATTTCCAGTTTGCTTCCATAAAGCTACCACACCACCAGTTACAATTATACAGATGCCCCTGTATAAGACTCTGGTGAGACCTCATTTAGAATATTGTGTACAATTCTGGAGATTAAAAAAGATTAAAAAAAGGATGGAGTCGGTCTAGAGGAAAGCTACTGAAATGGTGCGTGGTCTTCGTCATAAGGCGTATGGGGGCAGACTTAAAGATCTCAGTATTTATACTCTGGAGGAAAGGCAGGAGAGGGGAGATATGATAGAGACGTTTAAATACCTTTCATTTGAAAGGAAGCTCTGTAATGAGAGGGCATAGGATGAAGTTAAGAGGTGATAGGCTCAAGAGTAATCTAAGGAAATACTTTTTTACAGAAAGGATGGTAGATACATGGAACAGTCTCCCAGAAGAGACAGACTGTATCTGAATTCAAAAAATCCTGGGATAGGCATGAGGGATCTCTTAGAGAGAGGAAGAGGTAATGGTTAGTATGGATGGGCCATTTGGCCTTTATCTGCTGTCATGTTTCTATGTTTCTCTAATCAGAAAGTTCTATGACCTCACAATGCAGGTGTAAAGAGCCTTAGCCAATAGGGAGAGGAAGAAATAATGGTTACTGCAGATGGGCAGACTGGTTGGGTCATTTCGTCTTTATCTGCCATCATGTTTCTATAATTAGCTCAGATGCACTTAGGTCCCAATTCTATAAGTAACGCCTAAGCTTAGGCACCTAGATGTAGATGCCTAACTTAATTGTTTAAAAGGTTTAATTGGCGCTTATAATTGGCCATTAACAACTCGTAATTGAAGTTAATTGCACTTAATTGGATGGTAGGTGCCTAATCTGGTAGGTGCCTCTTGGCCTAGAGTGCGCTTAAGGTAGGCACCTAGCAGTGCCTGAGTCATGCCATGCCCAAACTCCACCCCAAATCCGTCTCTAACCATGCCTACTTTCCGTATAGGTGCCTACTGGCAAATTAATTCTTTTTTTTAATGGTGATTTTGATTATCAGCACGGATTTGGTAAATTATTTAGATAAATTTGATATCCTCCATGACCATCAGTCAGGATTTCGTTCTGGCTATAGCACTGAAACTGTTCTTGCATCGTTAATGGATTATCTTTATAGACAGTTCAGTTTAGGTTCAAGCGTTTTGATTCTTCAACCAGACCTAAGTAGTGCCTTCGATCTGGTAGATTATGAGCTTTTATTGGCCTGCTTAGACACTATTGGAATCACTGGGAATGTTTGGAAGTGGTTTAAAGGCTTTTTGCAAAATAGGTCTTATCAAGTCTATTCAACTATTCATCTGCTTGGAGTAATCCATCAGGAGTGCCGCAGGGATCTCCATTATTGCCTACCCTCTTTAACATCTATTTGATCTCTCTGGCCAATCTATTGCAAGACTTAAAAGTCACACTTTTTATCTACTCTTCTACCTTTTCAGAGGACATAAAAGATCAGATTGCTGTTCTCCTAGCGCAGATAGAACATTGGATGTTCAGATTTAAACTCAAGCTTAACTCAGAAAAAACTAAATTTTTTCTTGCAAGTCCAAATGATAACATCACAGATAAAAAACTTCAAATTAACAATCAGAATTTTGATATTGTTACTTCAATTAAGATCGCTATCTAACGTTAGAAGACCATACTGATCTTATGATAAAAAAAATGCTTTATGACTCTCTGAAAACTTTGAACTATTAAAAAATATTTTGATTTTGTTTCTTTTAGATTAATAGTTCAATCTCTAATCCTATCGGCCCTTGTCTATTGTAATATCATCTATGTGGCATCTTATAAGAAAATCTTAAATCGTATTCGAGTAATGCAAAACACTGCAGTGCGCTTGATCTTTAGGTTAAAAAAATATGATGTCAGTCCATTTCATCGACAACTACATTGGTTGCCTTTCGAAGCGCAAATTCTCTTTAAATTTGGCTGCATTTGCTTTAAAGCTCTTTTTGGCTTGGCTCCAAGATACCTATCCTCCCAATTTAAATTATACAAGTCAAATAAAAATACTCGTAATGTCTGTATGTTTAAGTATCCACCTGTAAAAGCTTGTCGTTATAAATTTTTAGACAAGACTTTTGCTTATCAGTTAGGGAAAATGAATTCCTGGTTAAGTTTTCTGATTCCTCAAACTCAATCATATCATGCCTTTAGAAAGTTATTGAAAACCTATTTGTTTGATACGTTTATATCATATGATTATTATCTTAACCTGTTCACATGTTATCTTTCACTGAATGTACAGTCCTTCTTGATTGTTAACCGCCCGAAATTCATGGTTGGCGGTATACAAGAATAAAGTTATTATTATTATTAAGCCAACTTAAAAAATTAAGCTAGGCACCTAGATCAGCTAGGCACACAGATCTAGGTGCCTAACTGTGGGCGTCATTTATAGAATCAGGGCCTTAATGTCTGTTTAAGGTTGGCTGCTGAAGCGTATGAAGTTAAGCGCAACATTCAGCCCTTGATCATATAAGCTGAACCGCTTAAAGATAGGACTGCTATTGGTGTGGCCCAATTTAATCTGTTATTTTATGAGGTCAAGGGCTCAATATATTGGTACTTAACGGCATAAGTGCCAATTGTGCCCTGGAACATGTTAGTTGGTTTCAGTGCAGGTGTTAACTGCAAATATTCAGTGGCGATAACCAGTTAAATACCACTGAATTTTATTTTTATTTAAAATGATTGATATTCCGCATATCTCAAAATCTATGCGGGTTACATAAAAACATACACAATATCGGCAGTTAGCCACAGACAAGTGATTTAAGCGGGCAGGAGCCCTAAAATCTGATGCAACATTTATCAGACTTATTTAAACCGCATTTCATAAATAAAGAAAGTCTGATATGCTGCGAGTCAGCATGCAAAATGCCTTTTATATCAGACAAAATTAAAAAAGAAAATCTCTCCAGGAAATTAAACATACCTGAGGAACTATCGCAACAGGAAAATCTGATAAATGATGTGTACATAGTTCTGTGTGACTCACTCTTCTGTTATGAAAATCATTTCCTTACTGTCCCAGTAGGATCCTTTAAAAACCCAGCATTGTGCTGTTTTATTTTCAGAACACAGTTTATAATTATTGTTCTAACACTTAAAAGTACACTGTCTGCTCATTTCGCTGTGCAGTGTTCTATTTATTAAAACAAGCGTGAATTTAAATACAGCAACACCAGTATTGAAAAGATTTGTCAGGGTAAATTTTGAGAGTTACTCAGACAAATCTTTCCATTTAAAAATCTCATCCTGTCGACTGGTTAAAATTGTTGGCGGGACAAAATTTAGCCGTGATTATAAGGGCAGGCGCTTGTGGAATAGCTGAGGAATTGTTTTGGTTTATGTCAGACAGTGCTGAACCCAGGGCAGGATTAATTCGTTGAGGGCCCCTAGGCACACAAGTACACTGGGCCCCCTGCCCCACCCCACCATTCGCCCAGGCGGAAACAGGAAGCTGCGTCAGAGAGAAGTTTTGGGCAAGCAGCACCGCTTGCAAAATTACAGTTCCCGTTGCCTTTCTTACCCGCGTTGCTTGCTTTCTTACTTTCCGTTGATGGGGAGGGGGGGGGGGGGCGGCGCGTTGCCGATCGGGGTGGGGCCTGCGTTGACGATCGATGCTGGAGGAGCCCATTGGAAAAAATAATGTTGATTCCCTCCTTCATCGGGCCCCCCTGACCATTTCGAGCCCTAGGCATGTGCCTACTTGGCCTATTGGTTAATTCTGCCCTGGCTGAACCTGATCACAACAGAGGTTGTTCTAAACAGAATGACACAGAGACAAATTTTCCCCATCCCCGTGGGGTCTCTCTATCCCTGGCCTTTACCTGCGAGTTTTGTCCCTGTCCCATTTCTGCAAGCTCTATCCTCATCTGCCCTTAGGGTTACCAGATGTCCGGGGGTCCAGACGGCTTTTCAAAACCCGGCATGCGCAGACTTCCTCCCTGCCCAACGCAATTTAAAGAGGCAGTGGGGGCAAGGCTACGATAGGACTGGGGGGGGGGGCAGGATTAGGGTGTTACAGGGCGGGGATGGGCAGAACTGGCCGTGCCCGGAGGCAGGTCTGAATTTTCCGATTGGAAAATCTGCACAAGCCTCAAACACTTGAAAAATCATAAGTGTTTGAGACTTATGCGGTCAAGGCAGAACTCATGGGGATGGGACAGGGATATTGAGATCCTGCGGGGAAAGGGACAAATTTGTCCCTATGTCACTATAGTTAATGGAAGTGCCAGAGAATATCCAGAGAAATATATCTAGTTAGCTTTTCTACTCACCATCCTGTTATAGGTGGCCTCCTTTATTTCCAAAATAAACTTTTAGGGAGTAATATTAAGCCCATGGTAATAAGGGGCCTGATTCTATAAATGGTGACTAAATCTGTATGCACCTAGGAAAACGGCATCTACTGCATGCCATTCCAAGTTAGGTGCTGTTTTTAGAACTGCACCCAGTGACGTCTGACTGTAATTTGGCACCCATAGGCATCAGGAACTTAGATGCCAGTATATTAGACCAGGGTTTTCTTGGCCTAAACTACTGGCATCTAAATTAATCCACAACCAAACTCTGCCCCTGACCACGCCTACTTTTCAAGGAGGTGCTTAAGTGTAGATGCCTACATCCAAATTGTAGGTGTCTACTAGCAAATGAATTCACTTTAATAGTTGTTTAATTGGTTTCTAAATGGCACTTCTCAATTAACATCGCCAATTGAAGCAATTAAAAAATTAAGTTATGCTCTTAGATTGTCTTAGTTCACCTGTCTAGGTGCCTAACTGGAGACGTCTTTTATAAAATCAGGGCCTAAGTGGCCTGGAAGCCACTCCCAACGGTGGGTTGAACTAGCCCCAATATTCAATGCCAGAGCTTGCATGGTTCCCAGCACTGAATACTTGGGTATATGTGCTAACCTGGAAATTAACTGGTGCCCAATTAACTCAGTGCTTATGTTTGCTTGGAAAACACCCTAAGACATACAGTAGTCCCCATTTAGGCCAAGACTTAAAGTTAGCCTTTTTTTTTTTTTTTTTTCATTTTTTTAATTGATTGCCACCTGCTAAGTTTCCAATTAGCCTGTAGCCATTAATGTATGGGCCCCTACTGTCACCTATTTTGTAGGTGGTAAGGGCTCAGGTGCTCACCATGCGCCAATTGGTTAGCAGGTGGCAATGTAGCTATGCCAACTCATTAGCACAGAACATGCCTACTCTTCTCCCCCACACCCACCCCAGCACTATAAAATAAAATCTCTTTCTTAGTATATGGGGTAGCGTGCTTACATGGAAAAATTACCATGAGATTTCAGAGCATACTCCGTGGTAAGCCATTTTAAGCTGTAGTAAGCACACATTATTGCTTTTGGCTGCTTAATAAAAGGACCCTTTTATGCGTTTGCTCAACCAGTTAGCAGACTGAATATCTCCGCTAACCAGCCAGGTACTTTATCTGTCCAAGCTCTAACCCTGGGCTACCCTTAACCTAACTAATTAGGGATTGAGCAGTTAGCTGAGATATAAGAACATAAGAACAGCTATACTGGGTCAGACCAGTGGTCCATCTAGCCCAGTATCCAGTTTCCACAGTGGGCAATCCAGGTCGCAAGTACCTGGAAAAAAACCAGGTAACATTCCAGAATCTCAAAGTGTAGCAAGATACAACAACCCCAGATAGTAACATTCCATGCAGAATCCCCAAAGAGTAGCAAGATTCTGGAATCCCAAAGAGTAGCAAGATTCAATGCTACTGATCCAGGGCAAGCAGTGGCTTACTTCAAATAAAACAAATCCATTATCACAGAAATTCCTTGAACTATACAGCATTTGTAACTCTAAACATTCTTCAAATTCATAAAGACGCTCTACAGGAGGGAAAAACCTCAGGGCATAGTCGGGGTTCATACATATCCTCATAGACCTTCATGTGCCTCCTTATAGGCAACCCTCCCCCCTCCTTAATTAATACCAACAATTTTTCACTTCAGAATATTATTAAACTTGGCTTTCAAATGTGTGACTATAGTTCAAAACCTATTCATATTGTGGCGGGGAGTTGAGGTTGGCAGAAAGCCAGCCTCAATCCTCATCACTGTACCCAGCCGAGCTGTTCTCTGAAGTGGTCAAAATGACAATTGCACAATTAAAAAATAAAAAACAAAACCTTGGGTGTTATCACTTCACACCAAGTCAGTTCAAGTTCATGAAATCAAAATCACAATCCAGGATTCGCTTTGTCGCTTTCAGCTCTTGCAAAACCCAGTTCAAAATACAGCTTTCAGAAATATAAGTTCTTCTCTGGGTTCTTTATAAGCAACTCAAAGCTGTAGAGTGTTTCCATGGGAGACAGATTTGAACCAGGGCTTCCCAGGTTCTCACCCCTTAGATTACTCTTACACTCCTAAATACAGCAGAGTTATTGCAACGTGCCAAATGTCATGTTAATGACCTATGCCTAGCATGACAGCATTTCTCTACGCCAAAAGGGACAAATTGAAGCAGGTCTGATGGTTTCATCACACTGCATTTCTGCTCTTGTTCTTAAAAATAAACCCTCTAGAATTACATGCAAGTAAAGCCAGATGTGACATAAACCTGGAGGTGAGAGTGAGCGGTTGGAACAATAGAGCAGTGCCTGAGGGCCCAGGAGGCAGATGGAGCTGTCTCCTCGCTTCCACCTAGTTTAATCATTTTCGACAGGTAGGTAGGGACCCATAACCCTTATTGCCCGGGGGTCCAGATCACTGTCAGTGCACCCTTGCATAGAGCTTTATGAGTACCTTCATCATTCCCTTTGCCTCTCAGGGAAGGTAGGATGAGTCGGTCCTGGGTTTGACTTCACTGTATCTACAGATTAGGTTTTCTAGTTTCTCAAAAAAAAAACTGAACTACAATCCTAGAGATGTGATGGGTCAGAGCAACAGTTGGTTCAGGGTGCTACAACTCCTTGAGCCAGTGCTGCAGATGTGAAACCCTGAGACTATATTTTTAACGAGAAAATTTTCATATTCTCTCAATAAAGAAAAGCTCTTCAGGTCACGAAAACTTTTCGTTTAGACTCTCAGTAATGCAGTTCTCATAGCCATTAGAGAAGGTGTTGAAGAGCAAGAAATGAAAATTAGCACAGAAGCAAAACATAATTGCACATTGGCATTTTGTTAAGGATGAAAGCTGGAAGCAATATTACATCCATTATGCCAGTGGTTGAGTGTATGATATTAATTGAGGGCTCTGTAGAAATTCATTTGTTCTCCCTGTGTTAAAAGATGTTGCGAGAGAGTGAGTGTGAGAGCAAGCAGCAGGTAGAGAATGCAAGATAGCAAGCTTCTGAACCCACTTCTTCCATCAATGCTCTGTCTGAGCTGGGGCAAGTTGCCAAGCCTTCTGCTATATCAGGATCCTATATACTAATCTGCCTTAAAACTTCATGTTACCATCTCATTTATCACAAGTAAATTACCACAGGAGTAACCAAACTGCAGGCCCCAAGTTCAATAAATCCTGCAATTCATTTGCATGCACTGCCATGTCTGGAAATGTTGTATGTTTCCAACCACAGCCAAGTGTGATGATAATAGTTCGTCCCAGGGCTGTCGACTCCCCACCTCTGTGAAAAGCTCTCTGGTGGTCTAACAAGGACAAGAGCTATTTCCCATTTATTTCTCCCACAATGGTGCCATTTTTCAAAATGACAACGACTGACCTCAGATGCTCCTATGCTCTTCACAGGTAGGGGTGGGGGGGCTGGTCATCCAGCTTCATTTAAAAACTGGCATTGGCAAGACTGAAGGGAATGGGGATTACCACCATCTCTCTTAGACCATAGGCCACTAGGGATATTATGCTAAGACTGGGGGGTGGGCTCAGAGGGATGGGGGGTATTGGAAAGAAGCATGTGGTTTTTTTGAAACCATAGGGAAGGGGCTTACTATCAAGCAGAAGGGCTTTATGGTGGCTACTATGACTTTTTATTTCAGACTGAAGTGAATATGTGTGTGTGGGAGGATGGGGATCATGCAAAAACCAGCAGACTAAGAAAGGTCCTTAAATTGTAAACTCTCTTGGTAAGGAATTATGTATTTGTAGCTCAGATTTGGAGAGGTGGGTGATTATATCTGGAATTCATATTCAAATAAGGAACTGAAAGGTGTCCTTGTGGATTATCTTAAATCCAATATCAAATTCCAAGCTTCCAACCTTTAGAATATTCTTTCTATGTTACTCCTTTAAATCCTTAACTAATGTTGCTACTTCTGTTTTATGCAACAAAGTTGATGGAACACTAATAGTGTATATAATGTGATTTTAATCAAGGGAAAAAAGACCTCAAAATACCCCTATATTGTGTTCAATGAAGTCACAACTACTTTGGGGTTAGGTATCATCATAGGTCAAAAACCCTTGAATTTTTATATATTTTTCTAATTTTAATTAATTTTAATCTTTAAAATATTTTTTATTTTATCAATATAATAAGTATCAATTTTCTATTTGAGTTTTTCTATTTTTCTTCTTAACAAATGAGCATTCAGGTGACCAGCAACTGTAAGTCTAATACCATAATAACCATTTTGCTTGTATTTAGAAAATGATTAGCACTTATCTTAAATAACCCTGAGCATTCAGGTGACCAGCAACTGTAAGTCTAATACCATAATAACCATTTTGCTTGTATTTAGAAAATGATTAGCACTTATCTTAAATAACCCAACGGAGGCCCCATCCGTTTCGCACTTATGGGCTTCTTCAGGGGTAATGAAAAGGCTCATTGATTTGCCAGTTAAACTTTCTTTTTGCTCAAAGATCTGCAATGATATATGTCACCATTCATTTCTTTGCTCGATCAAAAAGTGCACTTTTTGATCGAGCAAAGAAATGAATGGTGACATATATCATTGCAGATCTTTGAGCAAAAAGAAAGTTTAACTGGCAAATCAATGAGCCTTTTCATTACCCCTGAAGAAGCCCATAAGTGCGAAACGGATGGGGCCTCCGTTGGGTTATTTAAGATAAGTGCTAATCATTTTCTAAATACAAGCAAAATGGTTATTATGGTATTAGACTTACAGTTGCTGGTCACCTGAATGCTCAGGGTTATTTAAGATAAGTGCTAATCATTTTCTAAATACAAGCAAAATGGTTATTATGGTATTAGACTTACAGTTGCTGGTCACCTGAATGCTCATTTGTTAAGAAGAAAAATAGAAAAACTCAAATAGAAAATTGATACTTATTATATTGATAAAATAAAAAATATTTTAAAGATTAAAATTAATTAAAATTAGAAAAATATATAAAAATTCAAGGGTTTTTGACCTATGATGATACCTAACCCCAAAGTAGTTGTGACTTCATTGAACACAATATAGGGGTATTTTGAGGTCTTTTTTCCCTTGATTAAAATCACATTATATACACTATTAGTGTTCCATCAACTTTGTTGCATTATATTGTTATTTGGATATCACTTTGTTTTCCATTCTTTAATTCAGTTTGCTACTTCTGTTTTAGCCATAGACCTCAGAAACACCCCTCCTCCGTCCCATAAAGGTTATGATCTCATAACGGGGAGATTCATGTGTAACCTCCTCATCGGTCAAGGCTTAAATTTTTAATGGCTGATGCTCAATAATTTTATATTTAATTTGAACACTTTTTATACTTTAAAACGACTAATGAAGTTTATGTACTTATCTTCAAAAGTGTTGCTGTACTTAAGCTGGTGGATCCGCCATGTTTCGCTGCCGCTTCGTCAGGGATCCACTCTTGTCGTTAATCACTATCCCGCATAGACTCTTAAGATACAAGATCTTGTGGATTATCTAGCATGGTTATTCTAAAAATGGTACCGAGACTTTGAAAAAACCCCTCATAACTAAACTAAACTAAATCTTAGGTTTGTATACCGCGCCATCTCCACAAGTGTAGAGCTCGGCACAGTTTACAGGGTTAGGTTGAAAAGGAGCTACAATGAAGGGTTATAGGAAAGGAGCTAGGATGATAAAGAGGGACAGGGAACCAAAAAGCGGGAAGTGTTAGATTTTTGAAAAGAGCCAAGTTTTCAGGTGTTTGCGGAAGGATTGGAGGGAACTTGAAACTCTGAGCGGGGATGTGAGGTTATTCCAGAGTTCTGTGGTTCTAAAGGGGAGGGATGTTCCTAGTTTTCCTACGCGGGATATGCCTTTTGTAGAGGGGAATGATAGTTTCAGTTTTTGGGAGGATCTAGTGGAATTAGGGTTAGAGGAATTCCAGAAGAGTGGGGTAACGGGAGGGAGGATGCCATGTAGGATCTTGAAGGCTAAACAGGCACATTTAAAGAGGACTCTGGAGTGAACTGGGAGCCAGTGAAGTTTGGACAGGAGTGGGGAGACGTGGTCGAACTTGCCTTTTGCGAAAATAAGCTTGGCCGCGGCGTTCTGGATTAACTGAAATCTATGGAGTTTTTTTTTAGTTAGGCTTAAATAGATGGAGTTGCAATAATCCAGTCTAGAGAGGATGGTGGATTGAACAAGGACGACGAAGTGAGAATGATGAAAGTACGATCTCACTTTCCTCAGCATATGAAGACTGCAGAAGCATTTTTTTTACCAAGAAGTTGAGGTGGTCATTGAAGGAGAGAGAAGAGTCTATGATGATGTCAAGAACTTTGCTTGAAAACTCAAGCTGAAGAGTGGAGCCGGAATATAATGGGATGGAGGTGGGTAAATGATCTAATATTGGGCCGAGCCAAAGTAATTTTGTTTTGGACTCATTCAATTTCATTTGTACAGAATGTGCCCAGGAATGGAGGTTCATTATACATGCGGATATGTTCTCAGCGAGATTAGTGAGGTTCGAGTTGGTCTCGAGGAGGATGAGGATATCGTCAGCATAGGTGTAGAGTTTCCAGGGGGGATAGATGAAGAAGTTTCAGAGAGGACATGTAAATATTAAAAAGGATAGGAGAGAGGGGTGAGCCTTGCGGGACTCCACATATCGGCTTCCAGGGAGGGACATGCAAATAACATGCAAATGAGGCAGAACAATGAACTTGCTTTTAACATACACAATATGCTAACTTTTTCTCTGAGACGTACAGCTAGGTTTGGTGTTCCAACATGTTTATTGCCAAATATATTAAATTACAAATGATTTCCTGCAGCAAATCAAAACATCTGTGCATATACAGTATATATAAGGGCTGACTGAAAAGTGATGAGACCGTTTTTTTTAAATTCAGAATCAGATGACTCCTCAGGATGTGAACATTTTTATTTTTCAAAGTCGCATCCTTCACATTCAATACTTTTTTTATGCAGCGTTTCAAAAACAATTCAAAGGCATGTAGTAGACCGTTTTGCGATATCACTTTTAGCGCTGTGGCTTTCAATTCATCATCTGAAGAGAACATTTCATTACCGCTCTTTCCTAGTTTCACACAATTCAATCACACACCTCTGGCGTACTCTCACAGATCTGCTGTCTTCATCTGTCATGATGAACTGTACGCCGTTCTTCCTCTTGCTGTGACCCAACTATGAAGACTATGGCAGTCCAACTGCAGGTTCATGTATGAGCTTCACGAGAACAGCATTGCCACATCTACTTCTTGGAAAGAACAGAGGCAGTCTCCTTACTTTTCAATCAGTCCTCATATATTTATTCTGTACATAAATATATTTGCATCATTCTTTTGGAAAAGCAGATGAAAGAATTGACTTTATTTCAACATGATCAGTCAAGTGGAGTAATGTTTGCTGTCTGAGATATATATTAGATACTCTGTCATACTGTTTAATAGCACAGCCCAGCATTTTATAGAAGCTAAGACAAATTAGTGATCTAGTTAAAGATTGCATTTGTTATGCAGCTTGTAAATTTAATCTTTTCCAGACTTGTTTAACTTGGAGTGAGACAGTTAAAAGCAAATGCCCTTTCATTGATTATAGAGGAAATTGATTCATTTGGTAAGTCTATTTATTTATTGGGCTTTATTAACCGCCTTTATGAAGAGAATATATATCTGTGTGTCTTTATTTCTATCTCTCTTCCTGGCCCCCTTTGTCTGTCTGTCTTTCTGTGTCTCTCCCTGCCCCTGTGTCTTTCTTCTTTTCTTTCTATCTATCTGTCTCTCTCCCTGCCTCCTATGCAGCAGCATTTCTCTCCCATCACTTCCCTGTGCAGCAGCCACAGCAGGATTCCCTCTCCCTCCATTTCCCTCCCCCCACACCACTTCCCTGTGCAGCAGCAGCGTTTCCCCTACCACACCTTTCCCTTCCCGCAGTCTGGCCGGCTCCCTTAGTCCCTTACCGCCCCCCCCTTCCCTTCCCACAGTCCCGACTAACCTTCAGATTCCAGCAGCATCTGCTGCACTCTACACATTGCTGCTTCAAGCAGCGTGTGTAGAGTGCTGCAGACACTGATTGAATCGGAAGGTTTCAGGACCCGCAGCCCTTGCCGGATCCGAAGCGAGCGCTGGTTTTTTTGTTTTTTTTTACGCGGGCCCAGCCAGAGCAGGAGGAGAAGCCTGGGAGGCAGCAATTAAAGTCCGTTCCGGCCCCCGCTGATGTCGACCTGGCCAGTTCACATCCTTGAGACTGCAAGAGCCGCCGCGTCCGACAGGCTCTGTGCCGCCGCATACATGCGCACTCCTACCTGTGGGTCCCTACAGCTCACGGAAAATGGGAGCAGGCAGGTGGGAGTGCGCATGAGCGCTTAGGGCTTTATTATATTAGATTCACCCAAGGAGGTGTACAGCAAGTAGCATAGTAAATGATGGCAGATAAAGACATCCTCGTCCTCCTCGAGACCGATTCGAACCTCACCGACCTGTCTAAGAACATATCCTCTTGTATAATGAACCTACAATCCTGGGCCCACACTGTGCAAATGAAATTGAATGAGTCCAAAACAAGACTTCTTTGGCTCGGTCCAAAACTAGATCACCTACCCACCTCCATCCCACTACCCTCTGGCTCCTCTCTGCAGCTTGAGTTTTCGAGCAAGGTCTTGGGCATCATCATTGATTCCACATTATCCTTCAATGACCACCTCCAATCCTTGGTAAAAAAAATCCTTTTTCAGCCTTCACATGCTGAGGAAAGTTAGATCCTGCTTCCATCAAAAACATTTTACCCTCCTTGTCCAATCCATCATCCTCTTCAGATTGGACTATTGCAACTCTATCTACTTAAGCCTAACTAAGAAAAACCTCCACAGACTCCAACGGATTCAGAATGCCGCGACCAAGCTCATCTTCGCTAAAAGTAAATTTGACCACGTCTCCCCGCTCCTGGCCAAGCTCCACTGGCTTCCGATAATCGCCAGGGTCCACTATAAATGCGCCTGTTTAACTTTCAAAATCCTATATGGTATCCTCCCTCCCTTTATTCCTCTTTCTTGGAATTCCTCAAACCCTAATAACACCAGATCCTCCCACAAATTAAAACTATCCTTCCCCTCGCTAAAAGGCATTTCCCACACAGGAAAGCTAGGGACCTCCCTCCACTTCAAAATCACTGAGCTCTGGAACAACCTCACCTCCCCTCTTCGGAACTTGAGCTCTCTCCAAGTTTTCCACAAACATCTGAAAACCTGGCCTTTCTCAAAAAATGTAAGTCTCCCTCCAACTTAGGAATCAAGGAAACTCTTATATCTTGGCATCCCAAGTCCTCTAAATTTTCTTCACACTTCTACCTCTAACCCTCTGTTGTAGTTCCTTCCTTTTTCTCCTACTGTAAACCGCGTCGAGCTCTACGAACTTGGAGATGATGCGGTATACAAACCTAAGGATTAGATTAGATTAGATAAAGACCCGAGTGGTCCATCCAGTCTGCCCAACCAAACAAGCTCCATAAATTAATTTAGTTTAAATGGTATTTTTTCTTAGATATTTCTGGGCAAGAAACCCAGAGCCCTACCCAGTAGTGTGCTTAGGCTCCATCTACTGGAGTCTCCATCAAAGCTCACTCCAGCCCATCTTAACCATCCCAGCCATCGAAACCCTCCCCAGCCCATCCTCAACTGAATGTCCATATATGGAACACAGGCCGTGCAAGCCTGCCCAGTACTGGCCTTAGTTCCTTCAATGTATAGCCATTATTTTCTGATTAGAAATCCTCTGTGTTCATCCCTTGCTTCACCGTTTTCTTCTCCACCACCTCCCTTGGGAGCACATTCCATGCATCAACCACCCTCTCTGTAAAGAAGAATTTCCTAACATTACTCTTGAATCTACCACTCCTCAACCTCAAATTATGTCCTCTGGTTTTACCATTTTCCTTTTTCTGGAATAGATTTTGTTCTACGTTAATACCCTTCAAGTATTTGAACGTCTGAATCATATCTCCCCAGTCTCTCCTCATATGTCTTCTGATGCAAACCTCCTACCATTTTCGTTGCCTTCCTCTGGACCGCTTCAAGTCTTTTTATGTCCTTCACCAGATACGGTCGCCAAAACTGAACACAATACTCCAAGTGGGGCCTTACCATCGACTTGTACAGGGGCATCAACATCTTCTTTCTTTTACTGGCTATGCCTCTCTCTATACAGCCCAGCATCCCTCTGGCAACAGCCACCGCCTTGTCTTGACCTTTAGATCTTCAGACACTATCATCCCGAGGTCCCTCTCCCCATCCGTGCATATCAGCCTCGCACCTCCCAGCACATATGGCTCCTTCTGATTTCTAATCCCCAAATGCATTACTCTGCATGTCTTTGCATTGAATTTTAGTACAATTCAGCATCAAACTTACAATTTTGTTAACAGCATAACAGTAGTAAAAAGACCAAATATATACATAAATACAACAAATGAAGTCAAAATCAGTAAAATGAAGCTTAATAATAGGACTACCATGTAACAATTTCAAAAATATACTTATTAATAGCACTAAAATTCAAATGAGATATAATAAATATGAAAAGGGAGATATAATACTTATGAAGCATCTACTGAGCACAAATCAGAACATGCAAATAACACAGATATGACGCTAATACTTTCCTATAATACAGTTCATTCTATAGCCGAGGGATCAAATGCACATATAAGATGAGGATAAGATGGGTGGTAGAGTGCTTTTGGATAAACAGATGGGAGACTAAACTCAAGGTAAGTTGTTTATACAGTTAAACAAGGTATAAGGAACGGATTTAGTTAGTCAAAACATCTGTGCATATATATATGAGGACCGACTGTGTGGCAAGCTAGTCCACTGGGTACCTCTAATCCAGTGTACCACAAACTTTTTAATGCTGCGGAACATTAAACGCAGGGTCGCGGCTGGAGGGCATCCAGAAGTGCGTGGACATCACCGTGATGATGTCATGTGCACATGTTATGTCATCACGCAGACATCTGCACTTGCAAAGATGTGCTCCAGCCACAAACCTGAGACTCCTATTGCCACCAGTGGTGGGGTTTTAAAAAGGGAGAGGTGCGGATAGCAGGAGAGCCACCGGTGCCAGCTGACTGCCTATAGGACTTCCCTCGTGGGACAACTAGAATCTGCCACGGCACAGTTTGCAATAGACTGTTCTAAGCACTCATCTGATTATGAAAGATTTATCACATGTGGAGTGGCATATGATGCCCAAATCCGAGTTTGGACATTTTGCAAACATGACTATATTCAAAACAAATGAAAATGAAAAAGTTGAATAGTTTTCCCTAGCAAAAAGTTATTTGCAAACACATTTACAGTCCCTTATAGTAATGTGCATTGAACAGGGGTAGGGAATTCCGGTCCGCGAAAGCCGTATTCCAGTCGGGTTTTCAGGATTTCCCCAATGAATATGCATGAGATCTATTTGCATGCACTGCTTTCAATGCATAATCATTGGGGAAATCCTGAAAACCCAACTGGAATACAGCTCTCGAGGACCGGAGTTCCCTACCCCTGGAATAGAGTGTCAAAACTTAGGTGTTGGGATGATGTGTGCTAAGTGGAAATCCTACAAGTGTTGTAAGTCTGCCGTTTCATGCCTAACTGCAGGAGTGAGCAATTCTACCATGTCAAAGGCTGACGCCTAACTGGTGGCAGTTAGGCGTGTAACTCCAAATATTTTATAACATGTGCACAAAACAACTAGACCCCCCCTGACCCTTCCATGCTCCCTCCTACTTCCACATGCCCTAGAAGTTGAGTGTGATAGATTTAGCATGCCCAACTTCTAGAATAGTAGATGACGGCAGATAAAGACCTGTACGGTCCATCCAGTTTGCTCAACAAGATAAACTCATAAGGTATTTGGTTATACTACATATGCGCACTTGATTTTTTTTCTACATCAGCTGTATGGGGAGATGCTGGGTACTTGCTCCACCTTCGTTTGCACAAGCTCAAACTCCTCTTACTGACTTGCAAATGTATTCACTCTGAAGCTCCTCAGTATCTTTCGTCTCTTATCGCTCCCTACACTCTGCCCTGAGAACTCTGTTCATCGGGAAAGTCTCCCCTGACGGTACCCTTCTTCTCTACGGCCAACTCCCAACTCTGTCCCTTCTACCTTGCTACGCCTTATGCCTGAAACAACCTGCCTGACTGGGTACATTGGGCTCCATCTCTGGTGGAAACCTACTTTTTTGACGCTGTGTTTGAATTCTAACCCAACTGACTTGTAAAGCATCCATTTCTGTTGGTAATTCCCTTCACAGTCCTCCATCCTATTCGCCTCATCATTCCCCTTCTAATTCCCAACCTGATCAGCGTATATAGATTCATCCTTTTGTCCTGTGTGTCTGTCATAATTAGATCATAAGCTCTATCGGGCAGGGACTGTCTCTTGCGTGTTTAATGTACAGTGCTGCATGTATCTGGTAGTGCTATAGAAATAATAAATTGTTGTTGTTGTAATGTGGAGGCTTAATGCACATTAAGTTTGGCAATAAACATGTGCAAACTGTAAAATTTTAATGCAGTTTAGTAAAAGAGTACCCTAGGTAACAAAGGAAGCCAGCCCATGGAATATCCACAGGTTGATAACAGAATGAAGGCAGCTTGCTGCTATCTCTTTGCAAGCCATCACAGTGGGAAGTCAGTGTCTGAAACTTAAAGTATAAAATGCTGGTGTTTGTATTCCAAG
This sequence comes from Geotrypetes seraphini, assembly GCF_902459505.1. Lineage (NCBI taxonomy): Eukaryota > Metazoa > Chordata > Amphibia > Gymnophiona > Dermophiidae > Geotrypetes > Geotrypetes seraphini. The sequence continues at coordinate 40,562,205 of NC_047090.1, read as the reverse complement.
AACATTTCCATTGTCACAAAACATAAGAGCAGTTTTTAGGTGCTTGTGATCCACTTTTTTTAAGTATCACAGGCAGAGTTTAACTTGTGTGCTACAAAATTGGAAAATAGCTATTTTGTAAAGATTAATGATATATATCAGGGTCAGTTTCGCTGGTGGTGTTCAGGTGACCGCCACCAGCAGAAAATCTCAAAATTCAATGCCGGACCATGTCTGGGCTTCGGCATTGAATTTTGTGGAGCTGGCTAACACATAGTGAAATCAGTTAGCTTAGCAGGGTTTAAAAAAGATTTGGATAATTTCCTAAAAGAAAAGTCCATAGGCCATTATTGAGATGGCTTGGGAAAATTCACTGCTTATTTCTAGGATAAGCTGCATAGAATCTGTTTTGCTACTTGGGATCTAGCTAGGTGCTTAGGACTTGGGTTGGCCACTGTTGGAAACAGGATACTCGGGTTGATGGACCTTCGGTCTGTCCCAAAACATCAATTCTTATATTCTTATGTGAGCCAAGTATAGGACAATGAATCCATTGTGACATCACTTATGAGTTTGGTTCTTAGGCATTGGTGGAATGAGGCATTATGACATCACAATCTGAGCTCTGGAATGTTGTTACTCTTTGGGTTTCTGCCAGGTACTCGGAACCCGGATTGGCCACTGTTGGAAACAGGATACTGGGCTTGATGGACCTTCAGTCTGTCTCAGTATGGCAATTGTTATGTGCAATATTCAGCACTGAACCAGCTATGGGTTACTGCATAAAGGGCCCCTTTTGCAAAACCATGGTAGCGATTCTTCCCCGGCAAATGCACCAAAGCCCATAGGAATTGAATGGGCTTTAGTGCATTTGCCATGGGGCAATCACTATTGTGGCTTTGTAAAAGGAGCCCAAAGATAGAACTGATTTTTATGTGGTCCTTCAGCTACCAACTATAGGACTTGCAGGGAATGCTCAGTTCATGCACAAACTGAGCATGAGTGAGAAGTCCCACTCCCAGCTTCGGCAGCAAGGAGTACGCCATGGACTTCTCATTACAATAGCAGTACAAAGAGGAGGAGAACAGCTCAGGGACTGCATTTCTTTGGCTGGTGGGGCCATTTAAGGGATGCTGCAGTTTTGATTCGCACATACAGTATAGCGCACAGCTTAAATGTGTACATGTCTGTTTATAGCTGTAACTGATTAGAATACTGTTGCTACCTAAAACTGTGCGGCTCCTTATAAATTATTCCCACAATGCACTGCTCACTCACTCCTTATATCAGAGCTTCCTAAACTGGAACTATTGTCTCAGTGTCTAACTGGGTTTTCAGGATGTTCACAGTGAATATCCACAAGATTGATATTAAAAATACTTCGACGACACCTCTTTCCGCCTACTGGTACAATCTTCCATCCTCAGCATTCTTGACTACTGCAACATCATTTACCTTAACGCCACAAAAAAAACCACCAGGAGACTAAAAATAATCCAAAATACTGCTGTGCGTCTCATCTTTGTCCTAAAGAAATGGAAACATGTCACCCCCTTCTACCACCAACTACACTGGCTGCCATTCGATTCAAGAGTCCTTTTTCAATTTGCATGCTTCTGCTACAAATCGGTAAACGGTTCTACTCCTAGCTACATCAACCCCCACTTTAACCTCTATCACATAAACAAGAAATCCCGTAGAACTCAACTGTTCGCCTTCCCCTCGCTAAAACTTTGTCACTTTAAAAGATTCATAGACAAAACCTTCGCCTACCAAGCAGCCAAGCTCAACCCATGGCTGGCCCAAATGATACTCGAGGCCCCCTCCTACTTCAACTTCAGAAAATCACTCAAAACTTACCTATTCAGCAAACAAGACCCCTAACGGCCCCACCCGTTCACATTATCACCTCGACCCCCCTTCCTCCCCCCCCTGCTCTCCCCCCCCTCTTAATAGCTTCTCTCTTCCCTATCTTCAACAAGCTCCTTCCATCCTCTGTCAATTTAGGTTTTTACTTGTTACATAATTGATTATTTGTTTGTAAATCTGCTTGTAAACGTAGATCCTAACCTAATTGATGTAAACTGCCTAGAACTCACCGGGTATGGCGGTATATAAAAAATAAAATTCCCAGGTGCAACTCTGGGAAAAAGTGAACAAGAAAGGGATCTGGGTGTACTGATAGATAGGACCCTGAAGCCGTCGGCACAATGTGCGGCAGCGGCAAATAAGGCAAATAGAATGTTGGGCATGATAAAGAAAGGAATCTCGAGTAGATCGGAGAAAGTTATAATGCCGCTTTATAGGGCAATGGTCAGACCCCACTTGGAATACTGCGTCCAACATTGGTCTCCCTACTTAAAGAAGGATATAAAACTGCTGGAGAGGGTGCAGAGACGAGCAACTAAACTAGTGAAGGGTATGGAGAAACTGGAATATGAGGATCGACTTAAAACACTGGGATTGTTCTCCCTTGAGAAAAGGAGACTGCGTGGGGATATGATCGAGACCTTCAAAATACTGAAAGGAATCGACAAAATAGAGCAGAAAAAACTATTTACATTGTCCAATTTGACACGGACAAGAGGACATGAAATGAAGCTAAGGGGGGGGGGCAAGTTCAGGACTAATATCAGGAAGTTCTGCTTCACACAGAGAGTGGTTGACATCTGGAATACTCTCCCAGGGGAGATTATTGCGGAATCGACATTCCTAGGCTTCAAAAGCAAACTAGATGCATATCTCCTTGAGAGAGGCATATAAAGATATGGTTGGCTATAAAATAAGCCAGGTGTATACCTAGCAGGGCCTCCGCGTGTGCGGATCGCCGGACTTGATGGACCGAAGGTCTGATCCGGAGATGGCGCTTCTTATGTTCTTATGTTCTTATTATTACTTAAAGGTGTATCATCCGCCTAGAACAGTGGTAAAAAGTGGCCTTAGTGTGCCCTTATGTGGGTTTTTCCTACACATTAAGGCCATTTTTACCTCTGTGGTAAAATGGCACAATTTCCAATAACCATGTGCTAATTTTGCCATTAGTGTGTGACCATTAAAACAGATTACCAGTTGAGCCCTTGCCACCGCCCATTTTGTAGCCAGTAAGGGTCAGATTCTATAAATGGTGCCTACATTAGATGCCACTGGGCACCCTAATCACAGATGCCTAGTGACACCCAACTAACCCCCCTTTAACAAAACCGCAGAAGCAGTTTTTAGTGCAGGTCGGTGCGCTAAATGCTCTGCCCTGCTCCCAACGCTCATAGGAACTCTATGAGTGTTGGGAGCAGCACTGAGCATTCAGCGAGTTGGCCTGCACTTTAAACCACTTCTACGGTTTTGTAAAAGGGGGGGGGGTTAAATTAGTTTAACTTTAATTAGCTTAAATGGAATGGTAATGGGCCTGGGTTCTCCTCTCTATGGTTCACTAGCCCATCCACCAGACTACTTAAGCCACCTCTGTGCAGCTCTACTAGGCTATCCTATGCCTAGTGCTGATGTTCTGGAGGCAGCTATGTATGTTTTTATTCTGAACTTTGTGGGGGGTGTAATGGGGTCAGTGAACATGGTGTGTGTGTGTGGGTCTTTACTTCATAAAAACATAGAAACATAGAAATAGACGGCAGATAAGGGCCACGGCCCATCTAGTCTGCCCACCCTAATGACCCTCCCCTACCTTTCTCTGTGAATAGATCCCACGTGTCTATCCCATTTGGCCTTAAAATCAGGCACGCTGCTGGCCTCAATCACCTGTAGTGGAAGACTGTTCCAGCGATCAACCACTCTTTCAGTGAAAAAGAATTTCCTGGTGTCACCTCGCAGTTTCCCGCCCCTGATTTTCCACGGATGCCCTCTTGTTGTTGTGGGACCCTTGAAAAAGAAGATATCTTCCTCCGCCTCGATGCGGCCCGTAAGATACTTGAACGTCTCGATCATGTCTCCCCTCTCTCTGCGCTCCTCGAGCGAGTATAGCTGTAATTTGTCAAGCCGTTCTTCATATGGAAGATCCTTGAGTCCCGAGACCATCCGGGTGGCCATTCTTTGCACCGACTCCAGTCTCAGCATATCCTTGCGATAATGTGGCCTCCAAAATTGCACACAGTATTCCAGGTGGGGCCTCACCATGGATCTATACAATGGCATAATGACTTCCTCCTTACGGCTGACGAAACCCCTTCGTATGCAACCCATTATTTGTCTTGCCTTGGATGAAGCCTGCTCCACTTGATTGGCAGACTTCATGTCCTCACTGACGATTACCCCCAAGTCTCGTTCTGCTACCGTTTTTGCTAGGATCTCGCCATTAAGGGTATAAGACTTGCATGGATTTTGGCTGCCCAGGTGCATAACTTTGCATTTTTTGGCATTGAAGTTGAGTTGCCATGTCCTAGACCAGCGCTCCAGCAGGAGTAGGTCGTGCATCATGTTGTCGGGCATTGAATCTTCGTCTGTTGTGCATTTGCCCACTACATTACTTAGTTACTTTACTTCGTTACTTTGCATTACTTAGTTACATTACTTCGTCCTTGCAGTGGTTCTCTAGTCACTTTGGATACCTTTTGGGCACTTATACGTGTCTTTACATCATCTAACTCAGTGTTTTTCAACCTTTTTATACCTATGGACCGGCAGAAATAAAAGAACTATTCTGTGGACCGGCATCGGTCCGTGGACCGGCGTTTGAAGAACACGGGGCTAAGTCGTGGGCCAGACCCCGCCCATCTCTACCCAATCTCCACCCCAGACCCCGCCCCCATAATAGTACTAATTGCACCTTGCACGTCCCGTGCCTCATCTAGAAGCCTTCCCTCTGACGTTGCAACGTCAGAGAGAATGCTTCCAGTTCAGGCGCAGGATGCCCATAGGAGCCACTGCCCATGGCTTTGTGCACTGAATCAGTTAGGAAGAGGGAGCTGGCTCGAAGATAACGCCGCATCGATCGCACTGTGGGCCAGCGGTTGAAGAACACTGTTTTGGGCCTGATGCACGTGATGGCCCTGTGGACCGGCAGGAAATTTCTGTGGACTGGCACTGGTCCATGGACCGGTGGTTGAAGAACACTGGTCTAACTCACAACATATAAGTTCCGTCTAGGTAGTCTCATCAAACCTTCAATTATCTCTGCAGAATGACTAAGTCTAGGTTGGCCCACATAACAGGTACGTTAGATAGATTGTGAGCCCACCGGGACAGAGAGGGAAAAATGTTTGAGTACCTGATTGTAAAAAACGCTTTGATAACCTTGATAGGCGGTATATAAAATCCTAATCAAAAAAATTAATTAATTAATTAATTAATTAATTAAATCCCGCCCTAACCACTCCTCCACAAATGCCCCTTTCAACTCTGGGCACATAGCGGGATTCAGAGGCCTAAAAAGTCCCTGGATACATCGAAAAAGCCGTTTCGATTATCGGCACTTGGACGACCTGTCTTTTAGATCATCCAAGTGCCGACTTGGGTGGGTTTTCGATTATGAACCCCATAATGTATAAAATCCATTCACTGGCAACTCAGTACATAATAATTCCTCTCAATCTGGATATCTTGAAAACCCGATTGGCTAGGGATCATCAGGACAGGTTTAGGGAAGTCTGGCAGAGCTTCCTGCATGTTCTTTTACTGTGCAGGGAAGTACTGAAGGGGCAGGCTGACTTTCTCTCTAGTTGCTAGGGAGCAGACTCAGCCAAGAACAGTGATAAGGAGCATTAGAAAAGAACAATTTTCAGTTCTGTCTCAACGATTTATCACTCTTGGAATTGTTAGGGATTGGGTCCCTACTTTGAGGCAAGCGCAATTACATATGAATAAAGTTGGGTCGTTTTCCTGTGTTGGTCCTGATATTTGGAACAATATCCTGCGTTACATTAGACAACAGGGAGATGTAAATATTTTTAAAAAGCTATTGAAACAATATCTTTTTTTGTAAAATGAAATCTGGGTGTTGATCATTTATTTTTATGTTTGACCTGAACGATGTGCTTCTGTTGCCCCCAAGGATATGGCTAGTATATGATCAGAATGACCGAGAAAAGGCAAATGAGATGTCTTAATCAATCAATAATGTTTTTATTGACAAAAATAGTCTTATCAATGGTGTTAGAAAGCGAAGGTCCCAACTAGGATCAAAGTTTTGCCAGTGTGACCTGCCTTCCTCAGGGGACATACAGACAACTGAAAACAGGAATACAAATAACAACAATAAAAATACTTATAAAGATAAACATAAATGAGTAACATATTGATAAAGATAACTAGGAATACAATCAAAATTTTAATTGAAAGAAGCTTTGTGAATGATTTACTAAAGGGGCTTGTATGACTCCCCTGGTTAAAGCGTGAACCAATCAGGAATGGTTCCATCTGATTGGTAGTTGGCAGGTATTTTAAACGTTGGGGCATCATTCTCAGTACGCTGAGCTAGCAGAGGAAAAGACTGTGTCTGAATAAGTAACTCTTTGATTATATTTTTACAGCAGAGTGGGTTTACACATAAGAACATTTAAAGGAAATACTTTCTTTTCAGGTTTGTGTTTGAAGGTTATTTGGCCCTGAGGAAGCGGTGCTAGTCCACAAAATGGTCGTTGGCCTAATCCAGGGGTAGGCAATTCCGATCCTCGAGAGCTGAGCCAGGTCAGGTTTTCAGGAACTCCACAATGAATATGTATGAGATGGATTTGCATACACTGCCTCCTTGAGATGCAAATCTATCTCATGCATATTTATTGTGGCGGTCCTGAAAACCTGACCTGGCTCCAGCTCTTGAGAACCGGAATTGCCTACCCCTGATCTAGTCAATTTAAACTGTAGTGGCATAAACACTTAAATTGCATTTTTCTAATTTTCCCTGTGATACAGAATGGTGAAAGGTTTTTTTATGCCAAGGATGTTGCATTCAATAAAGTCAGACTACAATTGACTTACTGCTAACTGAGGCTTTTTCTTTCATCATCTCTAAGCATTATGGCGTCCTTGCTACATTTAGTGGAGAATTAGTATTGCATTGGATCTTTTTTCCTCCACTCCTCCTAGTGTTAGTGAGGGAAAATAACCTGCACAGTGTGGTAGTAACAACCCTAACTAGGGTTACCAGATTTTACATTACTAAAATCCAGACCCCGCCTGGGCCCGCCCCCAGGCCTGCCCAGTTCCACCCAACCCCGTTCCATTATGCCCCAGTCCCACCCCGCTGCCTGCCCGACGTGATTTTGAGGAAGCTTTTCAAAACCCAGACAAAGTGCCGGGATTTGAAAAGCTGTCTGGACCCCAGACATGTCCTCGAAAAGGAGGATATGTCCAGTTGCCATTCAACAAATTACAAAAAACTGGAAAAATTATGATAGATTGAATTATAACGTCTGGTGGAATTCATTATGCCATATTTTTAAAATGGAGAAAATATTAGCTATTCAACAAGGGCGCTATAATAAATTTATAGATGTTTGGGAGCCATTAACAAACTATTGTAAGGATTGATTATATTTATTCATTGAGGTATAGGTGGGGGGAGGGTGGATTTAACTTCAAATTATCTATATTATTATATATTATTATATTATATCTAAATTATTATATTATAATGTTATAATGAAGGGAGGGTGGGAGGGAGGAATTATATTACGATTTCAATATATGTGTGATCAAAAAGTGATATTAAAGTGTATATGATTGTATTGTATTAAAAAATACTTGTTGAGAGTATAAAAATGAATAAAGATATTAAAAAAAAAGGAGGATATGTCCAGGGAAATCCATACATTTGGTAACCCTAACACTTACCCTCTCACTGGTGGTTTCAATGGGCCACACTGCCTTTATGAGCCTACATTCACTGTGCGGCCATTTTACTAGATTGCGAACGCACTAATGCGCCTAACATGGAAGCAGGATACAGAGCTTGATGGACCTTTGTGTTGTCCCAGTATGACAATACTAATGTATTTATATTTACATTGTGTTTGGCATCTCTGATCATTTTCAATTTTTGGCCATCTTTGGTTCTTCCGATGCCTATGAAATCAAGTGCCTAGTTAACAGGAGTCCCATAAGCATTGCTAATAACACATCTTATTTACAACATGAACAAGTCAAGTGAGTTAACAATAAACTTGAATCGCAAATAAATATTGTGCATATCCTGAGAGCCTGACCGATCTGTTTACCTCAAACCCTGAAATTTGATGTCCGCTGGTCAAAGCACAATCAGCTTGGGAGATTGCTTGGCCTCTATCTCTTGGTGAAATATCACAGGATATAACTGTAAGCATGTTCTCCATACTACTCCTAAGCATCGCTATACTGGGACAGACTGAAGGTCCATCAAACCCAATATCCTGTTTCTGTACTGGCAAGAAACAAAACAGTAAAAAAGATTTTATGTTGCATATCCCAGGAATAAGCAGAGGATTGGGCCAAGTCCATCTTAATAATGGCTTCTGTATTTTTCCTTTAGGAATGAGTTCAAACCGTTTTTAAACTCTGCTACACTAACTGCTTTTACCACATTCTCTGGTAACAAGTCCAGAATTTAATTTTATGTCGAGTAAAGAAATATTTTCTTTACTTTGTTTTCAATTTACTACTAAGTAGCTTCATTGCATGCTCCCTTGTCTTTGTATTTTTGGAGAGTAAATACGGGATTCTTCATGTCTCCCTATTCCCCTCAACTCTCTGGGCTTTATTCTCACCAAGACATACTAGGGCATATGATGAGCATAAGGAGACAGATCGTGGATTTTTTTTTTTTTTTAGCAATATTCTATCCCATTACTCTAAGAATAACTTTCCCAGTGCTTTATTGAGTTTAAGCTGAGCAACATTAGCAGTGAAACTTCTGGAGCCTAACTTCTGAAACCTTATTACAGCTGAAAATGGTTCAGGAATGCTCTACTCCTGAATAGAAATGAAAAGTAATTTTTTATTCAGATAAATCAGGATGATGTAATTATAGAGCTGAAATTGGTACAGGGTTTATTTTTCACATTTTCGAATTTGGCTGAGAAATGCCAGCATGAGAGCAGCTGGGAGACTGTCACAGCTGGTGCTTATCGCTGTCTCCTCCTTGAAAACAAGTCGAGAAACGCTGCAGCTGACTGAACCCTTTGCCTTCACTCCCGATGCTGTCCTTAAATTATAATCTCCCTCAAACAGACACATTCGATCCTTCTCTAGGGCACTTGCCAGGTGAAAATGCACAGAATTTACTTTCAAACTGGCACTTGGCCTATTTGCTTGTTTAATAATCCAGAGCTGGCTGATTTGCTGGTTTGCTTGTTGAAGAACTGTAAAAGCACTTCAGACCAGAACCAGAGCAAAAGGGATGGGGTAACTGTTACCAGTAAGCAAAAAGGACAAACAGATTTAATTAGCACATGTTGGTGCTTCGCTTAGAGGCTTATGTACCATCTTCTGGTAGCGTTTTGCAGTTAATGCAAAATAATTACCAAAATGACCATGTGGTAATTGCAAAACCTTTTGTGCTGAGTATTAGAGGAGCTCCTGGCACTGTGTGATATAGTAAACAAACAAACAAAAAGTCACTGTTGAACATCAATGGCATGGCAGATATCATGAACTATATTTAGTTATATCTCTGTGGAGCCCTGTTACATGTACGGGGTCCTATTATTAAGGTGCGCTAACTGATTTAGTGTGCGCTAAAGATTAGTACGTGCTAAATGCTAAGATGCCCATAGGAATATAATGCCCATAGGATTTTGCTAAATCGGTTAGCGCACCTTAATAATAGAATCCCGTAGTTAGTACACACAAAAGGTTACTACAGAAATAAGTTAAAGCATTTTGCGGTATTTTTTTCCTATTTCCATACTCTAACTTGTGTTACAGATTTTTCCAAAATATTTTTTTCAGATAGAGCGTGTCATGGGCAAAGAGCAGACATTCCTGCATTATTCGGCAAGTGTGTTATGATTAGCGTGCACTAATCATACAGTACAGATTTCATGGCAAAGCACCTAAAGTTAGGCACCTATATCGAAGCGCTTAGCTGATGTAGGTGCCTAACTTGAGTAATAAGTAAAATTGGCGTCGATAATTGAGACTCAACACCTTTTAATTGGCACTAATTGGAGTTAATTGAAAGTTAGGTGTGATTCTACGATGCCTAGTGCAAAGCACATATTGGGGGATGCATAAAAGTCAGCAATCATCGCTAAACCTGTTTTCACCTCAAAACGGCCCACCGCGTGTTTTTACCCTCAATTGCCCATTTTCCGATCCAGCCATGCAAATTAGCTAAAATCCCATGCAAAATAGGCATGCGATTGATGCACTAACTTCCATGCAAATCATTTGCATGCAAACTTGGATAGTGCATTGATTGCTGCTGGAGAATCGGCCAACAGCGATCGAGTCGCTATCTTTAGTGCATTTAGCCCATAGTTAAAAGTGGGTATGGTTAGGGGGGCGGATGTTGGGTGTGTTTTTGAGTTAGGCATCTGTTTTTCAGTTAGGAGCTATTGGACGCCTAACTTAGGCATAGGCTTTTAGGCCACAAAAACCCTGGCATAAATAGGGTACACCTAAATGTTAGAATGCTTAGGTGGTGCTAAGATGGGCGTCTATTTTTTATAGAATTATGCATAGCACCGCAGTTGGTGCCAATTTTTAGGGGACATATAATCGGGCTCTTAGGGGCTGATTCTACAAGCGGTGCATCAAGTTAGGTGGCGGTAGGCGCCACACTGCCTCCTAATTTAAGTGACCCAACCTGCCTTAAAAGCCTTGAAAACAAAAAAATGTAGCTGCCTGCCAGCACCTCCCAAACTGGCACCCTAATCGGGGAGGTGCCTAAGGGCGCCTAAGGTCAAAGAAGGTGTGGCTAACACGATTCACAGCCAACATAGGCACTGGAAATGTAGGCCTCAAAAACCCTGACTTACATGTCTGTTGCCTAAGTTTGATGTGCCCGCGATTCTGCAACCGGCGCCAGTGTGTGATCGATGCGCAAACAGCATCAGTTTTGGAGGAGCCAGATGATACTGGTGCTGGTTATGGAATCCGGCCCTTAATGATTCTTAAAAAGGAGGTGGTAAATGCTCTCAAATTAATGTTTTGTATGTGCCACATGCTAATGGGAGCTTTAGTGCATGAGCTGCAAATAAAAAAAATAAATAAATAAAAAGCACTTGAAAAAGTTCACCATTAAATCTGGAGTTAGCAAGGAGGGAAGCCCTGCATTAAAAACCAATAAACCTAGATTTTACCGCACTATGGGGTCCTTTTATTAAGGCGCACTAACCAATTTAGCGCATGCTAAAAGCTAAGCCATCCATTATATTCTATGGGCATCTTAACATTTAGTGCACGCTAAATTGGCTAGCACACATTAATAAAAGGACCCCTTTAATAAAAAGAGCTCCATATTTTTAAGAGGAAGAGATAAAACCAAAATAGAATCTACAAAATGTGTGAATAGGATGGATTAAAGAAAAGTCTTTATAAGAAAAGACTAATGAACTTTGGCACTTGATAAACTAGTCAACGACTGATTTATATGGAAAACAGGTACAGTGTAGGAGCATGCATTCATTAGCATACATTCTGTTCATTAGTGCATCTTAAAAATGTGTGTATAAAATTTAATGTGAAATAATCTGTAATTAACATTTGTAGAGGTGATTTGCATTTTTTTATTAGCACAGATTTGGGAAAAGAACAAAAAATAATCAGTAAAACTGTAAAAATACCAATATTTGGAAAAACAAACATTTTTCCTTGTGCAGATTGCATTTATAGAGTCTGTTTTCTTAACCAAAACAGAACCTTTGAGAGCTTTATTGGAAGTCAAATGAAAAGAAAAATCCTTAGATGGTAGTTCTATAAATTGGTACCAGAAATTAAACGCCACAAAAAGCTGCCCTAAGCTTGAATTATATAATGACATTTAGGTGTACCTAAACTGTTATACAAAGCAGGTATAAGATAGCATTGGTGCGTGGCCATTTAGGTCAACTCAAGTGTACCATGCCACATACCAACCTATATTATTCTATAAGTTGCACGCATTGCTAGGCTAAATGCCAATGTCTGTGACACGTCCATGTTGTGCATGCTAAGGGACTGAAGTGCTAATTTTATAGCATAGCACCTAGCCCTTATGTACATAATTGTCAATTATTGGTGCCAACGTGTGAAATTTACGTGCACCTTATATGAGGATTCACTGAAAAGTTCTCAGCACAACCAGGAAGATAATGATGCGGAGCCATGAAACTTATCCCACACTTTTCATTTCAGTGAGGCAAATGCATCTAATAAATAGGCACAAGTATAGGGAAACCAAGCCATTGTGACATCACCAATGAGGCTGGCTCTTAGGCATTGGTGGAATGAGGCATTATGACATTGCAATAGGAGGGACTGCTGAAACGTTCTCAGAGAGAACAAGGTGGAGCCATGAAACTAACAAGTTAATCCACACTTTTCCTTTCAATGAGGCAAATGAATCTAGCAAATAGGGAAACCAAGCCATTGTGACATCACCAATGAGGCTGGCTCTTAGGCACTGGTGGAATGAGGCATTATGACATTGCAATAGGAGGGACTGCTGAAACATTCTCAGAGAGAACAAGGTGGAGCCATTAAACTAACAAGTTAATCCACACTTTTCCTTTCAATGAGGCAAATGAATCTAGCAAATAGGGAAACCAAGCCATTGTGACATCACCAATGAGGCTGGCTCTTAGGCACTGGTGGAATGAGGCATTATGACATTGCAATAGGAGGGACTGCTGAAACGTTCTCAGAGAGAACAAGGTGGAGCCATGAAACTAACAAGTTAATCCACACTTTTCCTTTCAATGAGGCAAATGAATCTAGCAAATGGGCCCAAGTATAGGGAAACCAAGCCATTGTGACATCACCAATAAGACTGGCTCTTAGGCATTGGTGGAATGAGGCATTATGACATCGCAATACAAGGGGCCGCTGAAAAGTTCTCAGCCCAACCAAGAAGAGAATGATGCAGAGGCACACTTTTCTTTTCTTTTTTTTTTTAATTTATAAATTGAATGATTTACAATATCAAATGATACCAAGAATAAAGATTTCTTACACCAATTTTAACACTACTTATATAACACAAACATTCCTTTTCAAGCCCACAAACAATGGGGAGACATGCTACTTTCCAACTAACAAAAATAAAGAAAACTAAGAATTAGTTCTTGATTCATATGAATCTTGACCATTCCCTACTATTGGGAATCTTACATCCACCAATTTCTCAGTAATGAATCATTTAAAACAATAAGGAAAACTCATTTCTGTTCTCGAGCTATTAGAAATTGTTGCAATTGAATAGGATCCCAAAATACATATTCAATGTCTTTGTAATTTAACAAGACATTTACATGGAAATTTTAGGTAAAAAGATGCCTCGAGAGCTAAGACTCTTATTCTTAATTTCAAAAATTATTTCCTTCTTAGTTGCGTAGCTCTTGAGACATCAGGAAAAATTCTAACCAAATCTCCACAAAATTTTGTCAACCTATTTTTAAAGTAAAATTTCATAATTAACATTTTATCTATCTCATTGATGCATTTTATTACCATGGTGGACCTAATCTGAATCACATCCTGAGTATCTTCCAAAAACTCTGTCAGATTTATTTCACTTGTTACCAGGTGGTCCACCTCCTGGTCGGATTGTGTTTTCTTTTGCGGAATATAATAACAATTAATTATTGGGAAATTCTCCGGATTGGGTAATCCCAGTATTTCTTTAAAAAACTTCCTTAACAAAATTTCAGGAGATAATAAGTGAGTCACTGGGAAATTAACCAAGCGTAGATTCCTCGCTCTATGCATATTTTCCAACATTTCTATTTTAGAATGTAACACCGTAGAATCCTTAACAGCAGACACTGAGACAGCTTGCAATGTATTACTTTGAGTTTCAATCACACTTAATCTTTTATCCAAAGAACTTAAGTTAGAATCCACATTCTCAAACTTTTGAGACACGGAATATGAATAGTCCACTGTTTGTTTCACTGATTCTCTGAGAAACCCTTCAACTCTAGAAATACCTAACCATAAATCTTTAAGGGTAATATCTTGTTTTTCCACTGCTAGTGGTTGATCCTCTACTACACCTGAAAATTCAAGTGGTTTAGGTATTACAGTAAAGTCTAGTTTACTTATCTGAGTAGATGATACCACTAATTCAGTAGATATAGCGGGAGTAATATTCCCGCTACCACAAGGTACTGGATGAAGGGGGGGGGGGGGTGTCCTTTCGAGGGGGCTCAACGATGCTCCTGATATGGGAGAGTTCATATCAGATAAAGGTCGTAATGAAATTTCTGTAGAAAATGTCAAATGTCTGTCCATAGGACCAGAAACAGCAGGTGTTGAACTCTTAGGCTTAATTTTCCTTTTGCCCATAATAACGATTAAAGTTATACAACCTGAGCTCCTGCTCCCCGGCTCCTCGTTGCTCCAAGGGGCAAGACCTGCCCCTTAGGGCACGCCCCTTCAGCCACGCCCTGCGGCCGTGCGGCTGTGGTTTCAAATTTAAAGAAATTACAGCCAGGAAAGACAGACCCGATGACGTCAAGGGTCCGTCTTCCACAGTGCCTGCCCGATTCCACCTCCGGGCCCTGCCGCTGCTGCGGGAACACGGGGCAGTGTTAAGGATCTCCTCCTGCGTCCCAGTCAGGTAATCAATGCAGCTCCCAAAATACCGCGGCTGTGGTTTCAAATTTAAAGAAATTACAGCCAGGAAAGACAGACCCGATGACGTTAAGGGTCCGTCTTCCACAGTGCCTGCCCGATTCCACCTCCAGGCCCTGCCGCTGCTACGGGAACATGAGGCAGTGTTAAGGATCTCCTCCTGCGTCCCAGTCAGGTAATCAATGCAGCTCCCCAGGCACACTTTTCATTTCATATCATTGAAACAAAAAATGTCAAGAAAAGTGTGTAATAACTTGTAAGTTTCATGGCTACACATCATTCTCTTCTTAGTTGGGCTGACAACTTTTCAGTAGCCCCTCGCAGAATTGCCCTTTAAACCTTTTTTCTCAGTGACACAGAGCCCAGAGGAGATGTAACTGTGAATGATTCCAATCACTGGTTCGTTAAGAATAATTTGGACCTAGGAAAATGCATAGAGAACACTAGGAGGACTGGCGTTGGGAAGGGGCAAACAGGGCAGCTGCCCTGGGCCCCATAGCTTCAGGAGGCCCCCATTGGTTAGGAGGCGCTTCCTTTCTCCTCACCTGTAAAAATGCAAGGAGGAGACTGAGAGGGGACATGATCGAAACATTCAAGATAATGAAGGGAATAGACTTAGCAGATAAAAACTGATTGTTCACCCTCTCCAAGGTAGGGAGAACAATCTATCCCCTTTTAACTCTCTAAAGTTAAAAGGGGATAGATTCCGTACAAACGTAAGGAAGTTCTTCTTCACCCAGAAAGTGGTAGAAAACTGGAACGCTCTTCTGGAGGCTGTTATAGGGGAAAACACCCTCCAGGAATTTAAGACCAAAGTTAGACAAGTTCCTGCTGAACTAGAACATACGCAGGTAAGGCTAGTCTCAGTTAGGGCACTGGTCTTTGACATAAGGGCCGCCGCATGAGCGGACTGCTGGTCTGACCCAGGAGTGGCAATTCTTATGTTGGTTACAGGTGCTGCAGTTATCACTGCCTGCAGCCTCCTTGTCACTGTTCCTTAGCCGTGGTTTGGCCTCCTCTGATGCAACTTCCTATTTCTGCTTGGACAGACCATGGCAGAGGAACAGCATTAGAGAACTGATGCTGCACTGGCGACCTCCTTCTATTTTTACAGGTGAGGTAGGCTCCCGAATCAGGTGTGGGGAGAAGGGGAGGGCATCTCGCCCACCGGAGCCTCCTGGAGAAGCCGATTTTAAAATGAAGAGAGGGATGCTGGATGGGAGGGCATTTGGTGGACCTGGGGGTGGTGGGGGGTAGGAAAGAAGAAGGGAAAGATGGGGGATGGGGAAATTGGGGGATGGGGCAAGGAAGAAAGGAATTGAGTGGGATTCCCTCCTTAATTTCTGCCCTGGGCCCTAGCCTGCCTAACACTGGCTCTGACCACCAGAGTTATTACTGATGTAATTAATAGTTAATCCAGAAGCAGTGCCTGTTGGTTTTTTTTTGTCTGACACTCTATGTTCTAGTAAACCCTGGTTTAGTGTGCAATGTGGGACTATTTAATTACTTAGTAAAGTGTGCTGAGCATGTGGATTAAATGTCTGCTGGCCTTCTAGTTTTTACTAGCCTCGGCCCTGATCTTCAAAACCTAGTTCAAATACATTTTAAGTACCTGCCTGATTCTCAACTGAACAAACAAGGGTAACGGATGGACAATAAGAAACTCTTTGAGTTTGCAGTAAGAGAACCTTTCTTTGCCGAGATGATAAGCACAATTTTTGTCTCTTGGATCACAGCATTGGACAGGACTCATTAATCAGTTTCTGCTGATACTGGCATTCATTTGAATATCAAACTCAGCTGCCCAAATGGAGTCAAGTTAGCATTACCATACTAAGTATATCAGTTTGAAGAGAAGACACAAATTTTTGGAGTCTGTAAATTCTACACTTGAAGGTTAAGTGAAATTTGTGTGGTTAACTCTAGCAATCTATTAATTTCATACAAAAGTTGGCAATTTCTCTTTTGCTAGTCAACCATTCCATGGAGTCTTAAGACCACAGTAAAAAAACAGTGTTAAATTTGTAATACAGCTTGTGTTTGGTTTTCTACTACCATGGTACATATTAGTATTACTAACAAGGAACGAGATTTACGAGGGGGTGCTGAAAAGTTCTCAGCCCAACCAACCAACTTTCTAAATTCTAAGCGTTATTTCGCCACGGTAGCTGAAAAGAGTGTTATCTTATTTCATTAAGTGCCAATTTGCAGAAACAAAATTTTATGTTTTGACATTGTTTCAGATCATTGATGGAACCATATCCACATCATTCTCTTCTTGGTTGGGCTGAGAACTTTTCAGCACTCCCTTGTAGTATGAAGAGTTTCAGTCTCTGGTAACTAGAGCTGAGACTGTGATGTCATAATGCCTCATACCACCAATAAAGGTCAACCTCATCAGTGATGTCACAATGACTTGATTGTCCTATACTTGACTCACTTTTATTACATACGAGGGGGTGCTGAAAAGTTCTCAGCCCAACCAACCAGCTTCCTAAATTCTAAGTGTTATTTTGCCACGGTAGCTGAAAAAGAGTGTTATCTTATTTCATTAAGTGACAATTTGCAGAAACAAAATTCTATGTTTTGACATTGTTTCAGATGATTGATTGAATCATATCCACGTCAGTCTCGTCTGGGTTGGGCTGAGAACTTTTCAGCACCCCCTTGTAAAAAGTATTCAACATGGACTATAAAAGTTTACTTTATAATTGACTTTGCTTCCATTTTAACTTCATAGCTAGAGGTGGCATTTAGCTTAACTCACACACTATCCAGACAGTGCAGAGAACTTTATCTGGATGGCACCACTCATTGACACTTATCCCGATAGCAATTGGAAAAGGCATATAAGCAAATCAAGGGGTATATATTTAAATGGATTTAGGAAAGAAGTTATTGACAGGTTACTTTAGCACTAGTTCCATTTTACGTAGTAGGCCCCACTTACTTCTACCGTGAAAAGAGTTTTTGAATATCAAGCCAAAAATGTTTACATTTATCTAGTTAAAGAGACACAAAAACTTATCCAGTTCATTTTATTCAAAATTACAACCAATTTTGAATAAGCTAAATAAATATGAAGCATGAACTTTGGGATAGCTTTTTCATCTAGCTAGCCTTAGATGACAACTTCAGTCATTAGCAAATAAAGCCTGTGCCAGGCAGACTGTCTATTCCCCAATTATGGCTAGACAAGTCTGGATGGGCTAGAATGGGGCTTCAAAGGCAATTTTAGTAGTTGAGGAAAAAGGCCAGTGCTGGGTAGATTTCTATGATCTGTGCCCTGAATATGGAAAGGTCCAAACATAGAGGTGTCGATAATCCACAATGAAGCAGATGAAAGAAAATTCAAACTTTATTCAATCAAAAAGTAACCGATGTGGGCCACGGTTCGCCCCAAATAAGGGCTGCATCAGGGGCATATATCTAAAACATACATTAAAAACATAAATAAGGGATCCATACATACAACAATATGCCGTATTTGCCAGCATATAGGACGCTACCACTACCACTGTTCTGACACTGTATTGAACAATGCGATGATTGGGTGATGAGGTGGGTTTTCTGCCTTCATGTCTCTGAGCATTAGTTTTACAGCAGTTGTTGGACATTTGCTTTCATTTCATTATAAAAGAATATAGAGTGACTTTTCCTTATTTTTTGTTATTTTTTAGCATATAAGACGCAGCAGCGTATAAGACACACCTCCTTTTTATACACAATTTTAAGGATTAGAAGCACGGAAGACTGTGAAGATCTGCAAAGGGACCTAACGAGACTGGAAGAATGGGCAAAAAAGTGGCAAATGAGTTTTAACATAGAGAAATGCAAGGTCATGCATGTAGGGAAAAAGAACCCGATGTTCAGCTACAAAATGGGGAGATCAGTGCTAGGGGTGAGCAACCTTGAAAGAGACCTGGGGGTGATGGTGGACTCAACATTGAAAACATCGGCACAGTGTGCGACAGCCTCAAAGAAAGCAAACAGAATGTTGGGTATCATTAAAAAGGGTATCACAACCAGGACGAAGGAAGTCATCATGCCGCTGTATCGTGCAATGGTGCGCCCACATCTGGAGTACTGTGTCCAGTACTGGTCGCCGCACCTCAAGAAGGACATGGCAGTACTTGAGAGAAGAGCAACTAAACTGATAAAAGGTATGGAAAATTATTCATACGCTGACAGGTTGAAAATGCTGGAGTTGTTCTCCCTGGAAAAGCGGAGACTTAGAGGAGACATGATAGAAACGTTCAAAATCCTAAAGGGCATAGAGAGGGTAGACAGGGATAGATTCTTCAGACTGTGGGGAACCACAAGTACTAGGGGTCACTCGGAGAAATTGAAAGGGGACAGGTTTAGAACAAATGCTAGGAAGTTCTTTTTTACCCAGAGGGTGGTGGACACATGGAACGCGCTTCCGGAGGATGTGATAGGCCAGAGCACATTACAGGGGTTCAAGGAAGGTTTGGACAGGTTCCTGGAGGATAAGGGGATTGAGGGGTACAGATAGAACTAGAGGTAGGTTATAGAAGTGGTCAGAAACCACTTCATAGGTCACAGACCTGATGGGCCGCCGCGGGAGCGGACCGCTGGATGCGATGGGCCCCTGGTCTGACCCAGTGGAGGCAACTTCTTATGTTCTTAAAAAAAAATAATTTTCTACATTTTTTCATTAATTTCCATAATGATTTACTATACTAATTTTATAGTTATTTATGCTTACAAAAAATGTAACTAGGGAACACTGTAGTTAGGTACCTTTTAATCTTCATCCTCAACACCCAGAAACAATGTGACGTTCATGTACAGTGCGTACTTGTGAGACCTCGCAGCGTCCGAGAGAGAGCAGAAACAATATGATGTTATATTAATATAAACCAGAAGTTTTAGACTGACTGAAATTTCAACTCATAATTTTTTTTCCCCAATTCTTTATTCATTTTGATTACCAGCACATAAGACGCACCCCATATTTTAAGCATATTTTGAGGGAAAAAAGTGCGTCCTATACACCGGCAAATACAGTACATTAATAAGAACTTTTGGTATCAAGTGATATTAATGTGCACATAAATGAACAAAGCCAAGTGCAACATGCCTTAGGTGGATTGTAAAAATAGTTACATACCGAAAAGTAGAGTGTTAAAGGCTTGTATTAAAACAGAGTCACTTAAAAGACCTACAAAACATATAAAGAAATTCATCTACCTAAGGCATGTCGTACAACAATAATCATATTATAAAACACACATTTCCACTTTTCATTTCCTTCTCTATTTCTTTCCATCCCTTTCAACCTGTAATCCATCTTGCTCAGAGGTCCGCTCCCACGGCGGCCCATCAGGCCTAGTTGCTGAACAGTGGTCCCTGATTTATTTTGGGATTAGAGGTAAGTTACAAAATAAATCAGGGACCACTGTTCAGGCACTAGGCCTGATGGGCCGCCGTGGGAGCGGACCGCTGAGCAAGATGGACCTCTGGTCTGACTCAGCGGGGGCAACTTCTTATGTTCTTATGTTCTATGTTCTTAATACACTAGGGCACATGTGTCAAACACAAAGCCCGCAGGCCGAATCTGGCCCGCCTGGCTGTTTTATGTGGCCCGCGGTTCAGGGCCAGCGTCAGAGTTCAAGATGTTGCCTTGGTTTCTGTTTTGGCCGGCCCCAGCGCCACACACCCCATTGCCGGCCAGTAATTTACACCGCTGTGTGGTTGTTAACTCGCGCATGCCGGTAGCGCACCAGAAATTAATTTAACTGTGCCTGTGTTTTAGATTTCGGCCCCTTAGTGTGATTGAGTTTGACACCCCTGCACTAGGGTGTGGGCTGTACACCAAAACACTGACAGAAGAAGGGAGTCTTTAATTTCCTTTTAAATTCGGCCAGTGTAGGGAGAGTCCAAATAGGAGCTGGCAGATCATTCCAAAGTTTTGTTCCAGCATACCGAAAAACTGATAACCAGGAGGATGTCAGAAGGATTTCATATAATGGTGGAGGAACAAGATAATTAATCAGAAGATCGCAGCAATCTAGATGGAGTGTATGGAATAATCAATTTTTTGAGATATAAAGAGGCATGTACTGAGTGAGCCTTGCAACTAAAGTCAGTAGTTTGAAAGTTATTCTAAAAGAGAGTCTGGGAACCAATGTTCCAATTTTGAAAGAGGGGTTACATGATCGAACCGGTGTGCAGAGTAAAGCAATTTAACTGCTGTTGATTGAACAAGTTGCAGTGTTTTCAAAGAAACAAGTGGAAGTCCCATGTGTAATTACAGTAATCGAGATGAGAGAACACTAGGGCATGAACTAATGGATGTAGCAAGGTGGGTGATAGAAGAGATTGAATAGACCTGATGCGCTGATGACAGGGCAGAGCTGGGGGCGTGGCTTATAATCTCCCTCTTAAAGATCGGTTCATAGACAACGGCGCGAAAGACAAAAGCGCGTGCCGACAATTGAGCGCAGCGCGCGCCGCCGCTCTAAATTACAGTTTTTAGGGGCTCCGACGGGGGGTTTTGTTGGGGAACCCCCCCCCAGTTTACTTAATAGACATCGCGCCGGCGTTATGGGGGGTTTGGGGGGTTGTAACCCTCCACATTTTACTGTAAACTGAACTTTTCCCCTAAAAACAGGGAAAAAATGAAGTTTTCAGTAAAATGTGGGGGGTTGCCCACCCCCCCCACAATGCCCCCCCCCCCACAATGCCCCCACAAAGCGGCGCGATGTCTATTATGTAAACAGTAATTTAGCGTGGCGCGGCGGCGCGCGCTGCGCTCAATTGTCTGGGCGTGCCTTTATCCCGGCGCGCTTTTGACCTGACACCTAAAGATCAGGCCCTCTAGTAGCTCTGCCTGTGAGACGTACTATGGCTGCTTTGCATTTGAATTGGAGCTTCCTGATCATTTTGTGTTCAAGAGGATATCCAGAAACTCAAAACTTCCTTATATCAATTGAAAAAGGCAAATAAGGAAATTAAGGGGTAGATATTTAAAAGGATTTAGGGAAGAAGTTATCCACATGGACTACCTTTAGGGCGGGTTACGTAAGCACAGGCCCCATTTTGTTCAATGTGACCTATTTACAAATAACCTGGTTTAACAATAAAATGTGTCTTAACTGTAGCCCACATTGATAGCTTCCCCCTCCTTAGGTGGGTAGGGAGGGATCCTAACTGGTTAAATCCCACTGGCCGGATAGTGCCCCTGAATATCAGTACAGCCTATGGAGTCACTCTCCAATTAGTGCTGGAAGTGTTGGGGCAGAGCCAGGACTTATATAATTTGTGGCAATTTTCAGCCCTAGAAGTGTCTGGATACAGTTGGGACAGCAAAATATCATCCTACCTTTATCCGAGCAGCTATCTGAGCACTGGTTTGAATAGCGTCTGAAACCTAGATAAGTTCCAGCAGCCTGGCAGACCTGGCTATTCAATGCTTAGGCCCTGAATTAAATATCCAGCTCAAATTCAGCTCATAATAGTCAGTAATGTACTAATCACCCTAGGATGGAAATCAAGCCCCATATATTTAAGTGTACAGAATTATTTTTCAAACATGTTATCTCTCTAGACCAGTAGTCTCAAACTCAAACCCTTTGCAGGGCCACATTTTGGATTTGTAGGTACTTGGAGGGCTGCAGAAAAAATAGTTAATGACTTATTAAAGAAATGACAATTTTGCATGAGGTAAAACTCTTCATAGTTTATAAATCTTTCCTTTTGGCCAAGCCACCAATAATAATATTGTCATTTATAGCTAAAGAGACATATGATCAAGAAACTGTTTTATTTTACTTTTGTGATTTTGATAAACATACCGAGGGCCTCAAAATAGTACCTGGCGGGCCGCATGTGGTCCCCGGGCTGCGAATTTGAAACCACTGCTCTAGACCATATCTTGCCAAGACTTTCTAATTTCCATGTCACTATACACTACTGAAAGCTTTGCTTTCTTTATGTAGGGAATTAGAGTTTGATTTTTTTTTTTGTTAATGGAAAAGCTAGGTCTTGGCAATTTTTGTAATTAATGAACTCAACTCAGATAATTAATGAAGTCTGCAATTTGTTTTCAAGGGTATATATCTTGACTTGTTAGCATCCAATCAAGTCAACAAAGGGAAACACTTAGATAGGAAAAAAGGGGGTAATTCTAATTTCTGTACACAGATCCCAGGAGAAAAAGGCCAGGGTCTACGGTTCTTACATTCCTCTCTGTGAATGTAGATAACAGATTTGTTCATATTGCATGAGGCACACAGAGTAGCTAATATTGGTCATCTTGCCCCGGGATTGGTTTGGTTTGGGTTTATTTATTTATATCCTGCCCTTACCCAGGGCAGGTTACAAACTTAAATACAAAAATACAAAATTACGTACAAAAATACATACAAGATCAACAATAATACACTCACAAAACAGCGCAAAAGATACAAACAATAAAATACATAGGCGACCAGCACCTTATTGTCATCATCTCCTCCTCACTAACATATCCTGTATTTCATCTAGCAAAAAAGATGCTGTTTCAGCAATCTTTTCTGTATATTCTGTTGCTATCAAATGTACTCAGGGAGAATGTTCCATTCCTTAGGCCCTATACCAATGTTATATCCTATCCCTAGACACTGTTAGCCTTAGCTCTTTTATGGATGGAATTTGCAGCTCTAATTGTTCTGTAGATCGAAGAGGACAAGGCGGAACACGTGGCAGAATGCTCTCAACAAGATGTTTAGGAGCCAAGTTGTGCAAGCACATATACTACTACTATTTATTATTTCTAAAGCACCGAAAGGCGTACGCAGCGCTGTACATTTTAACATACAAAAGACTGTTAGTAATAGCTTGAAGCAGATTCTATCCATCAGCTCCAACCAATACAAACTCACATAATATTCTGTCACGTGTTCTCGTCTCCCCAACCTAAACAGAGTTCTGATCACTGAATGTTGGGCTACCTGGAGCGCACACAACGCCAGCATTGCAAGCAAGACCAATATTGCACGGAATTTCAAGGTGGAGACTTGAGAAGTGCAAGCTTGTCTCCATGTGCTCTGTAGTACTGTCAATGGACGAAAGAGTTGCACAGGGACAGAACTTTCACCCATCACCACGCATCCGCCAAATCTGTATAGAATACTAGCATTAATTTACAATTAAGTGACCACAATCAGCAGTTGGGCACATAAATACATCGATTCTATAAAGTGCTCACAAGAATAGTCAGGATGCCTCGATATGCCCCACCTAAATTAATACCTCCTTTTGCAATTGTGCATGAGCGAAGTCAGGTGCTCATTTTACAGGATTGAGGTATAAGACACTTATGTGCACAACGTCTAATTAATCATCTGAACATAAATGTTTACAATTCATTAAAAATTCAGCACTAAAACTCTTAACAGGTTCAAAGAAATTTGACCATGTAACCCCTCTTCTGAATATTTACCCATATAATAACATAAGAGTTGCCATACTGGGACAGAGCAAAGGTCCATCAAGTCCAGTATCCTGTTTCCAAGAGTGGCCAACCCAAGTCACAAATATCTGGCAAGATCCCAAGGATTAAAACAGATTTTATGCTTCTTATCATAGGAATAAGTAGTGGATTTCCCCAAATCCATCTTACTAATGACTTACTTCTGTTTTTAGGAAATTATCCAAACTTTTTTAAACCCTGCTAAGCAAACTGCTTTTACCTCATTCCAGAGTTTAATTATACACTTTTTTATTTATTCAATTTTCTATACTGTTCTCCCAAGGCAGCTCAGAATGGTTTGCATGAATTTATTCAGGTACTCAAGCATTTTTCCCTATCTGTCGAGAGGGTTCACAATCTATCTAATATACTTGGGGCAATGGGGGGGGGGGGGATTAAGTGACTTGCCAAAGTCACAAGAAGCAGTGTGGGTTTGAACCCACAACCTCAGGGTGCTGAGGCTGTAGCTTTAACCACTGCACCATACTCTCCTCTCCAATTTGTTCTAAATCTACTACTTGGTAGCTTCATTGCATGCCCCCTAGTCCTAGTATTTTTGGAAAGAGTATACAAGTGATTCACATCTATTCGTTCCACTCCACTCACTAGTGGTATATGGCTGGCAACTACAGTGTAGAATGCAATATGGGCATCTACATGTCTTGTTGGCAATACTTAACTGTGTAATTCCCTGCTGGACTAAGCTCTTAAATTTGTGTGCATCTAAATTTAGAAAATCATTGTTGCCTCTGCTGGTGTTCATACAGGGCTTTTATAAAAAAAATTCAGACTCTGAAACAGGGAAATTATACAAGGGTTATTGTACGTGTTCTAACCTGGGTATCTCAACAACATAGTTCTTCACACCTCTCCTTTTAGAATATTTTCCAGCACTTCAGTGGATAAATTTAACAAATTAAATTCACAAGACAGATAAGTTTAGTCAGCTAAAAATGGTAGTCACTTATTACCACTGAGTTTTTGCTCATTGCCACCTTTTTATCATATTATCCTGACCTAAAAAAGAGAAAAGTTTCTGGCCTTCAAAGGTTAAGCAAAAAATGTGTTAAAGTTGGGTATATAGAAGGAGTGTGTGTGGGGGGGAGGATACATGTATTTGTTATGAAATATAATTTGATTGAATTTAAGTGCTGTTAAAGTGTAAAATGTCTGTATAATATGTTGCACTTCTTTTTAGCTTTAAAATGAATAAAGATATTTTTTTTAAAAACCAAAAAAAGTTAGTCCAATAACAACCGTTTTTTCTTTTTTTTTTTATGTGTTGCTTTATTTCTAGCCATTACTTGTAAAGAGGACTAACATAGCAAACCCACTGCTTTATCTAAACGTTCACCAAGAATGTTGGTTTGCTTACTGCACAAATTGCAGGTTTAAAAATTTTGACTGGCTGGATTCAGAAGAATTTCCAGTTGAAATATTAGCCTGCTAGATCTGTTTGAAAAGTTGTCAGAACATAGCCACCCATGATTAACTGGCCATCTTCACCATTCAGCTGCTCCTTCAAAATTAACCCCAAATCATTTGTTTGCATTCACGTGTAATGGACTAACCTACCACAGTAGAGAAACAAAAACTTTACTACTACCATTATTTCTATAGCGCTACCAGATGCACGCAGCGCTGTCGCAAAGAGTAAGAAAACAATCCCTGCTCGAAAGAGCTTACAATCTAAACAGGCAAGACAAACAAGAAGGATGGCATGGACACAGTTAAGGGGAATGGTTAATCAGCAGGCTGGGTTGGTGGGCAGAAGGGGAGTACAGGACAATCAAGCCATTGTGACATCACTGAGGCGGTTGACTCTTATTGGTGGAATGAGCCATTATGATATCACAATCTCAGCTCTGCTTCCCAAAGACTGAAATTCTTCACACTACTACTATGAATTATTTCTATAGCGCTACCAGGCACACCCAGCGCTGAACAGAATCACAAAGAAGACAGTCCCTGCTCAAAGAGCTTACAATCTAAACAGGCAAGACAGACAAACAAGATGGCATGGATACAGTTAATCAGCAGGCTGGGTTGGAGGGCAGAGGAGTAGGGTTAAGGACTGAAAGCTATATCATAAAGGTGGATTTTCAGTCTGCTTTTAAACAAGGGAAAGGAATGGGCTTGATATAGTACAGGTTCAGACAAATGCAGCTGCTGGATGTCATAGATCTCGTTAAGGGAAGGATATCATGATTCTTCAGTTTGGAATCCCTATTAATTTTATTCCCTGAAATATTTGCTTAACCCTAACTACTTCTGCTATGTGCAGCTCTAAGCTTAGCGATTGTTTTTTCAACCATCATTCTCTTTTGCCTTCTCCAGTGGTGTAGTAAGGAGGGGAGGGCCCTGGGCGCCGTCTCAGTGGGGGGTGCCCGCACCTCTCCACACACCGCCACTCCATGTTCTCACCCTTCCTTCCCTGCCCCATACCTCTTTAAAATCTTCGCCAGCGCGAGCAACCACTCTAGCCTGTTTCTTGAATATGCCTGGCTTCCTCTGAAAACACCTTTGAGACGCAGGGCCAAGAAGTGACATCAGAAGGAATGCCAGCGTGAGTAGCAGGTGGAGAAGCTGCTTGCACTGCAAATATTCAGAAGTACGGGGTTGGGAAGGGAGGGCGCAAGTGTGATGCGGAATGGGCAAGGGTGGGGATGGAGAGGAGGGGGGGGGGTTGACGCGGAAGATGCACGGGGGCGGAGAGGAGGGTGTGGGGTGCGGCACTGCCCCGGATGTCTCCTACTCTCACTATGCCACTGCCTGGGAGTTATGCATGCATGTTATAAAACATTAGGAGTTATGCAACACACTGTAAATAGTTAGGTGTGAGCACTTACACCAGCCTTTGACACGATGTAAGTGCTTGCACCTCGTACAATTGGATGTAAACTGCGGAATTACACTAAAATTCTATCATGGCAGCTCCATGTGGAATTGCTGTTATAGAATTTGGATCTGATTCTATAAATGGCTCCTAACCTATAGGCGCATGTCCATTGGGTTCTCAAACAACTCCTAGGCATCCTTTCTAGAATCATGCCTAGCGGAGCCTAGGTATCATTCAGGTAGGGGTTGGTACATTAGGCCAGGTTTACCATGCCTATTCTCCGCTCCTAACCATGCCTACTTTTCAGCATTGGAGGGCATCTCAGCTTAGGTGGTGCTAGGCACCACGTGGATAGCCACACTCAATCTTAATTGGCTATAAAAAAAAAAAGTTATTTTTTAAAATCAGTTTTTAATGACGTGGTCAATTACCAAGCCATTTAACCAATTAAAAAACAATTTAGTTAGGCGTGGATTTTATTCAGGCACCTGCGATTAGGGCAGTAGTGATGCCTAACCTAGGCCCCATTTATAGAATCAGGGTCTTTGTGTATAGCACGCATCATCTTAGCACCTAAACTTTGGCACTCTTTTTTGAATCTGCCCCCATCATATTAAGCCAGGCTTGCTGCTGACTCAGTTTATGTCGTGATATGTCTGAATATACGAGTTTGGCTTTCAGATTTAACTTCTCTTGCATCAGAACCAGTGCTCACAAAATCTTGCTTTCACTTGACGCACCACCATGCTTCCAGCATTTCTTCTAATTCTCTATCCTCTTGCAAATCGATAACCCACTTATTGGAGTTTGGCCTTTGATACTGCAAAGAGCCTGTAGCTGTTTGTATATATCTACACTGAAATTAATGGCAAGGGATATGCTTTGGGGGGATTTTGTTTGGTTTGTTTTTAAAAGAGAGAAAATAAAATACTGCATAGATTCACAGCAAGGAAACATTCACATCAGTCTTTGCCAAGTGCTTCTTTCAAGATTCCACAGTCCTAAGTGTTTCCAATTTCCACCTGCGGAATGGAATCTTGTACTGCTGGGAACATAATTTACTCTCCAAGGATACCTTCTGAGAATAGGTGAAACTTTTATTGAAAGACACTAGAGACTAGATAGGAATCTTTCAAGACAAATCCTTTCCTTTCGATTTTCAAGTTCTTGGATTATTGAGATTTGCCAATATGCATCTACATAAGTAACTGTGACCTGATGTAGGGAAAAATGATTTGGATTTACAAAAGTACCATAGAGAGTTATTTGTTTCAAAACCACATCACATTATTATGAAGCAGCAGCACGTTTGATGTGGAGAACATGTCTGTGTAAAATACATTTTGCTACCAGTTGCTAAGATGTGTGAATGTAGATGTGCATGCAAAAAAACTACTATGCCACACAGCAAATAATGGCAATAAAAGATATCATGGATAAAGATGACAGAACTATGGCTGACATCACAAAACTGTATTTTATTGATGTGATAAATCTGTCTTTGTTGGGTCTCCAGGGCATACTGTGATATAAGATTAAGTAAAGTTCTACGGAAACAAGAACGAAAGAAGATCGACATTTGAGTTTTGGTGCTGGAGAAAGATTTTAGGCGTGCACCACTAAAAGAACTAACAAATCAATTCTGGAAGAGATCAAACATATGTCACTCGAAGCCCAAATGATGAATTTATGACTGTCTTATTTTGGTCACACCATCAGAAGAGATGTTTGGGAAGATCGAAGGAACCAGGTGAAGAGGCGACTTGCAATCAGATGGCTGGACACATTGAAAAGAACCTGGAGGACCTTTCTGGACTAGCATAAAACCGGTTTCTTTTTAGATCCACAACTCATCAAGTCGCTAGAACTCAAATACGAGTTGATGGCATCTAACAACAACAACAAAGTACTACAGACTGCACCTCCAAAAAAGTTATAAACATGATGGAATCAGTCCAGATTTAATAAAATAGTCAGTGGTCTTCCTCATAAAGCAAATGGGGATAGACTTAAAGATCTCTCTTTGAGAGAAAGGTGGGAAAGGAGACATATGATGGATATATTTAAATATCTTCATGGTATAAATGCACAGAAGGCGAGTCTCTTTCAACTGAAAGAAAGTTCTGAGATGAGGGGGTATAGGATGAAGGTGAAAAGAGATAGAGTCAGGCGAAACCTAAAGAAAGGGTGGCGAATGCATGGAGACAAAGATTGTTTCTTAATTCCATTCAGTTTGGGGCAAGTAGATAGGATCTTTAAGGGAGAGGAAGGGAGAGTAGATGGCATGGATGGGCAGACTGGATAGGCCATATGGGCTTTATAGCCTTGATTCTGTAAATGGCGCCTCAATTGGCTGGCGCCTACAAAAATGGCGCCAACCGCGTCAATCATGCTTAGGTGCTGTTAAGAGTATTATGGCTACCGGCGCCTAAGAAAACTCTTAGGTGCTGGTAATGTACGCCATGGTCTTAAAGGCCTACATTTCCGGTGCCTAATTTTATGGAGAATCACACATGGCAGCATCTAAAGTCATCTCCATCCCTAACCACGCCTACTTTGACCTTAGGTAACACTATATACCACGCTGTAGGTGCGATTCCAGCGCTAACTTTTATTTTAAAAAGTTTTTAATTGGTTTTAAATGGTGCAGTCAATTACCATGCCAATTAAAGACATTTTAAGCAATTAAGTTAGGCAGCAGCAGGCGCAATCTAGGTACCTAATGACTCCTAGCTTATGGCACCATTTTCAGAATCTGGGCCTATCTGCCTTAATTTTTCTCTGTTTCTATTAAAGCCTGTGTTTTTGAAACCCTGTTTGCCAATTTACACATGGACAGTAAGGCCTATATTCTATAAATGTTGTCTTTAGGTTGAAAACACTGTTTATAAAAATAAAAAAGTATTTAAAAGGAAAAATGCTGGCGTCTTAAAAAACCTGCGCCTTCATTATGCCTATGGAGGCTGAGAAGGCGTTGTGAACCTTTTCATAATATTGACCTCGCACAAAAATCCAATTGCTCTATATAATATAGGTTTAATAGTAATAAACAAAAGTCAGCTTCCATAAAACAACAATACAGCAGATTGAGCCAATGGATAACATACAGAGTGGCCAGTTTCTGTCATGAATCCATCCTAAACCTAAGCTATCTGGTATGCTACTTATATACTCTAGTTCAGTAGCCTAGAGTACTACCTAGTTACAGATTACAAACTCACTTTCTATTAGGTTGACACATCTATCATATCTATTGATTGAATTGTCTGCATACTTATCTCGAAGCCATATTGAAGCATGATATCACCCACTGTCAAATCCGACCTCTCTATTTCCCTGACAATGCATTCTTAATACTAAGTTCAATAATTTCTGAGAGCAGGCCCCTTCCTACCTGAGCTTCATTGTCCTTTGTCAGCAGTTCAGATAACTTTTGGTAGGACATTTTGTTTGGGTTTGTCTTCTTGAAAAGTCCCAAAATATCCAATGCTGTCAGCAGATACTAACAGTTACTGGAGCAAAGTTGAACCTCTTACATAGGCTTCTTGTTTCTTGCTGACAGGGAGAGATATGATTGTTCAGAAACCTGAATTCATAAGCACAATGTCTCTTTTAAAAATATAACTTTTGGGGGTCTCAGAGGGGTCTTCACCTACATTTTCATGAAGGTCTTACTTCTGATTCTTCCTCAGGTGCTTTATGACACCTAATGCCACTGTAGGCATGGCTAACGCCGGAAGTAGCATTAGGCATTATATAGTGTCCCTGTAGGCGCAAATCAAGTAAAAGGAGATGGAACTCCTCTCTTATGAGGAAATACTAAAGAGGTTAGGGCTCTTCAGCTTGGAAAAGAGATGGCTGAGGGGAGATATGATTGAAGTCTACAAAATCCTGAGTGGAGTAAAACGGGTACAAGTGGATCGATTTTTCACTCCGTCACAAATTACAAAGACTAGGGGACATTCGATGAAGTTACAGGGAAATACTTTTAAAACCAATAGGAGGAAATATTTTTTCACTCATAGAAAAGTTAAGCTCTGGAACGCATTGCCAGAGGTTGTGGTAAGAGCGGATAGCGTAGCTGGTTTTAAGAAAAGTTTGGACAATTTCCTGAAGAAAAAGTCCATAGTGTATTATTGAGAAAGACATAGGGGAAGCTACTGCTTGCCCTGAATCGGTAACATGGAATGTTGCTACTATTTGGGATTCCAGAATCTTGTTATTCTTTGAGATTCTGCATGGAATCTTGATACTCTTTAGAGTTCTAGAATGTTACTACTCTTTGGGTTTTTGCCAGGTACTTGTGACCTGGATTGGCCACCATGAGGATGGACTACTGTGCTAGATGGACCATTGGTCTGACCCAGTAAGGCTATTCTTATGTTCCTATGTTAGGTGCTGGATATGTAGGCCTTGAAAACCCTGGTCTACATTTCCAGTACCTACCTTTTCTGAAGCCACAATTCTATAAGAATATAAGAATAGCCATATTGGGTCAGACCATCGCATGATTGACATGCAATTGACGGTCATTTTAAGGTAGCCACCAACAATGGTGCCATTTATAGAATCCAGGCCTAAGGGCTAAATTCAGTAAATGGCGTTCAAATTTATAGCGTTTAGCACCAGGGTCCATGCTCAATTTTGGGCAGGATGATTTACACCAACTGAAACTTGTTTTTAAATTGTGTTCATGATCTGCCCATGTCCCTCCCATGGTCAAGCCCCATTTCAGACCTGCATTGAAAAAGTTATGTGGGCGTCTTTATAGAATCCCGACAAGAAAGATGCATATGTAAATTAAAATTGTTGCCAATTAGCACCAATATTGATTCTTAGCACCAATTGCTGGCAATTAACACCTCCTAATTGATGCTAATTGGAAATAATTAGAAGCTATGCACATAACTTGGCGTATAATTTGTGCCCATTCTATAAAGCGCAGCACGTCAGTTCTAGTACGTGACTCGCAAAAAGGGCATGGCCAGAGAGAAGTATGAGCAGATTGTAGGCATTCCTAAAATTTACGTGCACTGATACAGAACAATGTCGCTCAACTTGGTCCTGGACTACCCTCTTGCCAGTCAAGTTTTGAGGATATCCACAATGAATATGTATAAACTTGATTTGCATATACTGTCTCCATTATATGCAAATTTCTTTCATGCATATTCATTGTAGATATCCTCAAAACCTGACTGGCAAGGAGGTACTCCAGGACCCAGTTGAGAATCACTGATATAAACTATGCCTGATTTGCACGTAACTTAGACACAGGTATTTAGCCCTGGTTTTCCTTGGCGTAAATGGACTTGCTTGAAGAAACTAGAAGTTTTGAATTGCCCGCACCGTGCATGCGCGAGTGCCTTCTCGCCCAGTACACAGGGCGCGTCTCCTCAGTACAGATAGCTAGCAGAGAAGCCAACCAGGGGAGGTGGGTGGGTTGTGAGAATAGCTGCCTGCTGTCCCTGGATAACACGTGTTACGGTAAGTAACTGTGCTTTATCCCAGGACAAGCAGGCAGGTATTCTCACATATGGGTGACCTCCAAGCTAACCAGAATGGGACGGTGGGAGTGTTGGCAACTTAGGAGAATAAATTTTGTAAAACTGTTTGGCCAAACTGACCATCCCGTCTGGAGAAAGTATACAGACAATAGTGAGTAGTGAATGTATGAACCGAGGACCAAGTAGCAGCCTTGCAAATCTCCTCAATAGATGTAGATCTGAGGAAAGCTACAGAAGCTGCCATTGCTCTGACTTTATGGGCTGTGACTTTACTGTGAAGGGGTAAGCCAGCCTGGGCATAGCAGAAAGAGATATAAGCCGTCATCCAATTGGATATGGTGCTTTTAGAAATTGGATGTCCCAACTTATTTGGATCGGAGACAAAAAGTTGAGGAGCAGTTCTGTGTGGTTTGGTACATTCCAAGTAGAAGGCCAAAGCACGCTTACAGTCCAGAGTATGAAGAGCTGACTCTCCAGGGTGAGAATGAGGCTTTGGAAAAAATGCTAGAAGGACGATGGATTGGTTGAGATAAAATTCTGAGACCACTTTAGGTAGGAATTTTGGATGAGTATGAAGGATCACCTTGTCATGATGGAACACAGCGAATGGTGGATCAGTAACCAAAGCTTGTGTTCACTGACTCGTCGAGCAGAAATGAGAGCAATGAGAAATACCACTTTCCAAGTGAGATACTTCAAAAGAGCCTTGTCAATTGGTTCAAATGGAGGCTTCATGAGTTGAGAAAGGACAACGTTGAGGTCCTAAACCACAGGAGGCGGTTTGAGAGGAGGTTTGATATTGAAAAGTCCTTTCATGACTCTGGAAACCACTGGATGATGAAAATAGGCTGATGAAAAGCCGCAATTGCACTGAGATGGACTCGTATGGATGTAGACTTGAGGCCAGAATCAGATAAGTACAAAAGATAGTCCAAGATGGAAGATAAGGAGGAATGTTGAGGCTCCTTATGATGAGTAAAACACCATGTAGAAAATCTAGTCCACTTTTGATGATAGCATTGTCTAGTTGTAAGCTTTCTAGAAGCTTCTAAAATGTCTCTAACAGATTGAGAAAACTGAAGAGGAGTTATGTTGAGAAGTACCAAGCTGTCAGGTGTAGAGACTGCAGGTTGGGATGAAGCAGAGATCCGTGAATCTGTGTAAACAGAGAAGGAAAAACTGGTAGAAGGTATGGCTCCCTGCTGCTGAGTTGAAGTAGAAGGGAATACCATGGTTGCCTCGGCCACCGAAGAGCAATTAGAATCATGGTGGCATGATCGCTCTTCAACTTGACCAGAGTTTTGAGAATGAGAGGGAATGGAGGAAATGCTTAGAGGAACAGATTCGTCCAGTCCAGAAGAAAAGCATCTGCCTCGAGGCGGTGAGGAGAGTATATCCTGGAGCAAAACTGAGGCAGTTTGAAGTTGTGGGGAGCTGCAAAGAGGTCTATATGAGGTGTTCCCCACTGTGAGAAAATGTGATGAAGAGAGGAGGAATGGAGAGTCCATTCATGAGGTTGCAGGAGACGACTCAAGTTGTCCGCCAAGCAATTCTGAGCTCCTTGAATGTAAACAGCTTTGAGGAAGGTGTTGTGACGGATCGCCCACACCTCCAGAGCCTCTTGACAGAGGGAGGCAGATCCCGTCCCTCCCTGTTTGTTGACATAATACATAGCGACTTGGTTGTCCATGCGGACGAGGACTACTGTGTCGTGAAGGAGATGCTGAAAAGCATGAAGAGCTTTGAGGATCGCTCTGAGTTCCAACTGATTGATATGACACTGACGATCCGTACTGGTCCAGCTGTCTTTTTGTCTATGCCCCTGCCTGTTACCGGTTTCAAACGGTGTTGCAAGCGCAAGCGCACGATATCCCTTACAGACCCTCACAGACGCTGCTTCAAGTGCCTTGGGCCGAATCATCATCCTACCTTGTGCCTGCCTTGCCAAACACTTAAGCCTCGTGCTTTTAAGCGTCGTTGCTTCCTGGTGGATAACCTCTTTGAAATGGAGTCTTCTAACCTCTCGGCATCGAAGGTGTCTTCGGCATCGGCCCCGGTCGATGCCTCTCCTTCTACTGCTTCCACCTCGAGCCTCCTCAGACCTTTGTCTTTTGGAGCGGCTCTTGCTTCGACGTCCTCGGCTGCCATATCTTCCCCTGTCTCCTCAGGTCAGATAGCTCAGCACTCGATTCCGCCAGTGGTGATTAAAGTTTTGAAGCCTCCCAAATCGAAACACACTCACACCACTGTGCGAGAACCTCCAGCCAAGGCAGGTGGGCCGGTTTCAGACACGGTACCCTCCTTGCCGGCTGTGCCCCAGACCTCTTTGGAGGAGCAGATTCTTAAAGTCCTCACTACCATGGGACTTATATTGCTTAATCTGCTTCAGCCTGGGCATGCAGAAGTCTCCCGTGAGGTCGAGCCGCCTGTGCCCCGGTCTGATCCTCCACACTCAATGCAGGGAGTGGAGTCTCTGCGAGTGGCTGGTCGGGCTTCCAAGCACGAAACGCGTAGAGTAGAGTCTGTGCGAGTGCATCGACAAGATACCTCCCATTCTACCAAGGGAGTCCAGTCTTCGAAGTTGCTTCAGGGCTCTTCCACACCTATAGATCTTCTATCAACTGCTTCCGAGGCAACCTCTGCTAGATCTTCGAGATCCAGTTCGAGACACAGTTCTTGACATCATTCGAGGCCTACTTCGAGGCATTCTTTGAGACATCATTCCTCAAAGCCTCGGTCCTCTCCGGCCTTGACGAGACCTCCAACTCCTCATTCCAAGTCTCCGATGCCCGCTCTCGAAGGCATCCCAATGTCCAGTGCATTGTCTAAGTCTCCAGGTTCTTTCATGCCATGATTTCCTGCCGAGGCTTCTACTTCTTCGACTCCAGTTGCCTCGACGTCTTCGAGTCCTTCTCGAAGCAGTGCCACTGCAGATCAGTTATCTTTTTCCTCATTTTTGAGACAGATGGCTGTAGATATGAATGTTCCACTGGACACTGGCTCTAAGTACTCTAAAGAATACCTCGAGACCATGCAACTTCCTCAACCTCTGGCTGAGTCTCTCAAACTGCCATTGCACAAACTTCTTGATCAGACTTTTACTCGATGCATGGAGACACCCTTTTCCATTTCAGCAGTTCCAGGAAAGTTAGATGCCAGATATAAAACCGTGCATCATAAAGGTTTTGACAATTCCCAATTGTCACATCAATCCTTGCTTGTGGAATCCTCTTTAAAGAGGTCCCATCCTTCCAGAGTGTATGCCACAGTTCCTCCTGGCAGGGAAGGGAAGACTATGGATAAGTTTGGACGTCGCATTTACCAAAATGCTAAGATGTCTTCAAAAGTAGTCAATTACAACTTTCATTTTATTACGTATTTTGAGTTTCTTTTATCTCTTCTGCCGAAATTTGTGAGTTATCTGGATGACAGCAAGCATTTTGAATTCCAAGAAGTCATTGCTTCTTTTTCTCAATTGCGTATCCATCTTCTGCAATCATCTTATGATGCCTTTGAGCTCTCTGCCCGAGGCGTCCGCATCGGGGCTCCGTCGGATGACGTCACCCATATGTGAGAATACCTGCCTGCTTGTCCTGGGATAATGGACCTTTCCTCCAGGAACTTGTCCAAACATTTTTTTAACTCAGCTATGCTAACCACTGCTAAAACAACCTCTGGCAATGAGCTCCAAGCTTAACTATTCATTCAGTGAAAAAATATTCTATAACACAAGGAGACAAAAAAGGCGACCTGTGATGCACAATCTATTTATTCAGTGCTTTGATTTATCCTGATGTGAAACTTTCAGGCATGCTCTAAGCACGTTCTGCCCTTCAGTTCCACCCCTTTTATGTAAATCCTTTGCTAGCTCACAGGCTAAACCTCAGGTCAGGCAATCTGACACAGCAAGGGTTAAGGAAAGGGGTGGAGCTGAAAGGCAGAACCTGCTCAGAACACACCTGAAAGTTTCACAGCAGGATAAATCAAAGCAGTGAATAAGTAGAGTATCACAGGTCGCCTCTTTTGTCTGCTTGTGTTATAGAATAGTACAGATCTATGCTCACCTTGAACACCAGGATTTACACCTGGTTTCAGTTGGTGTAGCTCTTCCCACTCAACATTGAGCATAGATTAAGGCGTTCAATAAAGAGTTCTGACCCCAGACACCCATTAAACTGCAAAAAAACCATTCAGTGCCAATTTTTTGGGCACCAGATTTTGAGCACCATTGACTGAATCCAGCCCTCAATGACTTGGCTTTGATGATGACATAATGACCAAATGACCAAATGTGTCAAAAAAATGACACAGAGAAAAAAAACATAATGGTAAGATTAGTGCCCAGCTGTACATGAAACAAATACAAAAAAAGGCTTTTTCACAGACAAGTAAAAAATAAAAGAGATCCATGGAAGGATGGTCTAGGCCCATTTCTCAATGCAGTTTAGTAAGAGTTCTTAGAGAATTCTTCCTCCATGAAACTGGAGAGACAAATTTAGTTACAAAGCAATATATTAACATAGTATATGACGATGGCAGATAAAATCCTGATTGGTTCAACCAGTCTGCCTAATGGTCACACTCATTCAGTAGATTGAACAGGTAGATATGAATCGCTTGTTTACACTTTCCAAAAATACTAAGAATAGGGGGCATGCAATGAAGCTACTAAGTAGAAGATTTAAAACAAATCAGAGAAACTATTTCTTCACTCAACATGTAATTAAACTTTGGAATTTGTTGCCAGAAAATGTGGTGAAAGCAGTTAGCTTGGCAAGTTTTAAAAATGGTTTAGATAACTTCCTAAAAGTCCATAAGCCATAATTAAGATGGACTTGGGAAAATCCACTGCTTATTCCTAGGATAATTAGCATAAAATCTGTTTTACCCTTTGGGATCTTATCAGGTACTTGTAACCTGAATTGGTCACTGTTGGAAAAAGGATGCTGGGCTTGACCCTTGGTCTGTGCCACTATGTTAACTCTTATGTTCTTATGTACCTGCACTTTCCTTTCTC
Source organism: Geotrypetes seraphini (assembly GCF_902459505.1). Lineage (NCBI taxonomy): Eukaryota > Metazoa > Chordata > Amphibia > Gymnophiona > Dermophiidae > Geotrypetes > Geotrypetes seraphini. The sequence continues at coordinate 40,524,688 of NC_047090.1, read as the reverse complement.
ACCTTCATCCAGTTCTTCAGCTTGACCTAAGATATACACGAAGTGGTTTTGGGGTGTTTCCTATGTTTTCTGAAGTAAACATGTTTTTTTTTTTTTTTTTTCAATCTGGGGCAAGAGTGAAGATGGCAGGAAGAGAGAAGAACAGTAAGGTGGAATAAGCTCAATAAATGCCCTCATCAGAATGGGGCAGATTTTGCTTTCTTTTTATTGTAACTCTTCAATTTAAAACCATACTATTGAGTAAACAGGAAAAATAAACCTGTAGCAACTGGACCCTAAGGATAACTGGGATAAATTCAGTGGCACAAAAGGTCAAAACAAAACGTTGAAGTGCTGCCTGAGCTCTTCCTATTGAAAAGCAGAAACATTAGTCATATGTTATTAATAATTAGAAAATGGTATAAAATCATGTGCTCTGAGGTCAGGACATCTGAGCAGTTAGCACACTTTTTGCATAGCATTTCCTGCTTGACAAGTCAAGCTGCTTTTGCAACAATAACCAATATCATACTATACAGCAAGGATCTCAAAGTCCATCCTTGAGGGCCGCAATCCAGTCGGGTTTTTAGGATTTCCCCAATGAATATGCATGAGATCTATGTGAATGCACTGCTTTCAATGCATATTCATTGGGGAAATCCTGAAAACCCGACTGGATTGCAGCCCTCAAGGAGAGACTTTGAGACCCCTGTTATACAGTATATATAGGGGTCTTTTTATTAAAGCCATGGCAAAAGTGGCCTTAGCTTGCCCCTTACATGGGTCTTTCCAGTGCACTAAGGCCACTTGTGCCTTTTCAGAAATTAGTCAATTTTCCTATTGCACAATTAGCACATGACCATTAAAAATATTACTGTGTGAGCCCTTTCCACCATCCATTTTGTAGGCAGTAAGGGCTCATGCACTTATCCCATGCCGAACAAGTTCCTCTGCTCCCAGGATGAAATACAGCAGACCATCACTATTCGCGGGGGTTAGGGGCAGAGCTGGCCCGCAAATAGGGAAAATCGCACATAATTTTTTGGGCCAGCTCCCTCTTGAATCCCCGACCTTACCTTGTGGTCTAGCGGTGACGCGGGGCAGGAGCTATCTTCCTATGCTCCTGCCCCATGCAGAGCCATCATCAAAATGGCTGCCATGAGTTCCCGTTGTAGTCTCTATGGGAACTCATGGCAGCCATTTTGATGATGGCTCTGCACAGGGCAAGAGCATAGGAAGATCGCTCCTGCCCCACATCACCGCTAGACCACCAGGTAAGGTCTGGGGGACGTCCATGACAGCGTTTCTGCTTTAAAAAACAAGGGGCAAAAAAATCATAAATAACCAAATTCGCAAGTGGGGAAACTGTGAATCGGGAGCGGGAGCTGACGCCCCCTGGTCGTACCCTTCAACTGCAAACCACAAAACATTATTCTTACTCCCATTTCATACCGAGCCATTGGAATCGACTTCCCCCCACAGATCAGATCCCTTGAAGATTCCTGATCTTTAAGAAAGCAATAAAACATACCTCTTCACCTAACTCCCCTGCCCACGACCAATGGATTACAAAGAAATGTATAGTGGTACCAGATCCCGGTATGTGTCATGTTAGGAAAACTTGTATTTAAAAATACTGCATTGTAACTATGGCAAATTTAACCTATAACTGTACATTATGGGGCTCGTAATCAAAACAGAAATACGTTTAAAATCATGTCCATGTCGGCCCTTGGACAATCAAAAAGACAGGTAGTTTAAGTGCCGATATCTGAAACAGGTTTTTAGATGAATCAAGAGACCTTTTAGGCCTCTGAATCCTGCAGTGCGCCCAGAGCTAAAAGGGGCATTTTTGGAGGAGTGGTTAGGGTGGGACATGGGCCAGCCTAGACTTAGTTGTACTGCAGGGATAATCGAAAGTTTGATGAGACTGCTAGATGGAACTTATACGTTTTGACTTAGGCAATCTAAAAACAGGTCTAAGTGCCCAGAAGGTGTCCAAAGAGACCAGATAACCACTGCAGACACAAAGTACAGACCCCAAACACTCCCCCAGTGATCACTGCCCTCCCCCATACCATCATAAAAATGGGAATAAAAACATACATATCTGCCTCCAGAACATTAGCACCTGGCATAGTAAAGCCTAGTAGGGCTGCACAGAGGTGTCATAAGTATTCTGGTGGGTGGACTAGTAAACCATAGAGAGAAGGACTAGTAAACCATAGAGAGAAGGACACTCTAACTACTCCATTCATAATGGAAAATGTGAGTCCACCAACCCCCCCAACCCAACTGTACTGCCATATAGGTGGTACCTGCAGCCATAAGGGCTATTTGGGTTGTAGACAAGTGGATATAGTAGGTTTTGGGGGTTCACCATGACCTGCAAGGGAGTTGTGGTGAGATATTTATGTGGCACCCTTTTTGTGAAGTTCACAGCAGTACCTGTAAGGTGCCCCACTACTCTGTTGCCATATCTGGGTGGCCAGTCTATCAGTTTGCTCACACATCCAAAAGGTCTTGTTCTAGACGTTTGGGACTTGGACGATATTTTGGACGAGAATGTAGTATAAAGATAGACGTACCAGCGGTCTGGATGATCAAAGGCTGGACGTAGAAGTAAACGATTTTCGAAAAAAAAAATATTTTGGAGGTATTTTTTTGAGAATGGACTTGGACGCTGTCGTCTTTGGGTTACTAGCGCCCTAGGCCCAAAACGGACTTAGATGTTTCTTTTGATTATGCCCTTCCATCTATATTGATATTAAATCCCTAGTGTGTGTCTAGTTAGGATAAAAACTTGTATTGAAAAATTTGCTCTGTTAAGGATAACTATGGCAAATTATAACCTGTAAACTCCGTATTATGTTTAGTGGTATTAGACCCCTAGTATGTATCGAATTAGGACACAACCTTGTATCGTAAACTTGTACTGTAATTCTGTCATATTATAAACTCTTAACTGTAGTTTATGTATGTTTAACCTGTAACCCATTCTGAGATTTTTGGTGAGACGAGCAACGAAGCTAGTGAAAGGTATGGAGAACCTGGACTACGAAGAACGACTTAGGAGACTGGGGTTGTTCTCCCTTGAGAAGAGGAGACTGCGAGGGGATCTGATCGAGACTTTCAAAATACTGAAAGGATTCGACAAAATGGAGCAGGAAAAGCAGTTATTTACAATGTCCAATGTGACATGGACAAGAGGACGTAGACTGAAGCTGAGGGGAGACAGGTCCAGGACGAATATCAGGAAGTTCTGTTTCACGCAGCGAGTGGTGGACACCTGGAATGCTCTCCCAGAGGAAGTAATTGCAGAATCCACCGTTCTAGGATTTAAGGGTAAACTAGATGCACATCTCCTTAAGAGTGGCATAGAGTGATACGGGTAAGGGTAAATTAGATGCACATCTCCCTTGAGAAGCATACAGTGATATGGGGACTAAAACTATGCCAGGGTACATCTGGCGGGGCCTCCGCGTGTGCGGATCACCGGACTTGATGGACCCAGGGTCTGATCCAGAGATGGAAATTCTTATATTCTTATGATAGAAAATGAATGAATGAATTAAATAAATAATACAGAGACATTATATTAAATTCATGATGGGAAGAAATACAGAGAGAGAGAGGGGACAGTTTCCTAAGCCATGGCTAATGTGCATTTGTCCTGGAACAGTATCAATATCGATATCTACATCTATGTGTACATCTCTCAAATCACATTTGAGACAAGTGTGTGTATGTGTGTTTGGAAAATGCCACATATAGGGGTCCGTTTATTAAGGTGCACTAACTGATTTAGTACGCGCTAAATGCTAAGACTTCAAGCGTAAGAATTTCTCAAATCCTCCAAAACAAATGAATCATGGGTATGAATTATACAGTTGGATACTGCCTTTCTGTGGTATAACCAACGTGGTTTACATTTGTTTTATGCAGGTACTTTCTCTGTCTCTAGTGAACTCAAAATCCAAGAGGTCCTTATACTAAGCTGCGGTAAGCACGAATGCATGCTTCATGCAGCGTAAGAAGGCACTGCCACGGGATGTTCTCAGGTGTCCTCCGGTAGTTTTGGAATTGGCACACAGTACCCATATCTCAGAACTGCATTATGTAGTGGCCAGACTATATTACCACACATCAGCATGTGCCCTGCGCGTGAGCCAAAAATATCTGTTAGAAATACCCTCCTTCAGAGACATACTAAAGTGAAGAGAAATAGTAAAGTGTTAGGACAAGAATGTTCTCAGTGATGGCTCCAAGGTGGTGGAACTCCCTTTTGAAGGAATTAAAACTAGAAAAGGGCACTGGAAAGTTCAAGAAAGGGATAAAGACCATCTTCTTCACAGACTACTTTAACTAATAAAGAAACTTAAGAGGAGATAGCTGGCTAGTCTGCATTAGGAACACAACACAGAACACGATACAGCAGGGGTAGGGAACTCCAGTCCTCGAGAGCTGTATTCCAGTTGGGTTTTCAGGATTTCCCCAATAAATATGCATTGAAAGCAGTGCATGCACATAGATCTCATGCATATTCATTGGGGAAATCCTGAAAACCCGTCCTGAATATGGCTCTCGAGGACCGGAGTTCCCTACCCCTGCGATACAGGTATTATATGTGCAACTAAGTAAGATTTAGTATGAACATAGTACACAAAACTAGTATTGTATGTGTATACATGCATGAGAGAGATTTGCATACTAAGAAGGCAGTGCAGGCAAATCTCTCTCATGCATATTCATTGTGGATATGCTGAAAACCTGGCCTGCTTGTAGATCTTGAGGACCGGAATTGGGCAGCCCTGTTGTATAACTACCAAAAGGTAGTATACAAGACCCATTCCCTTTCCCTGATATCATAATGCCTCATTCCACCAATGCCTATGAGCCAACCTCATCAGTGATGTCACAATGGCTTCATTGTTCTATACTTGGCTCACTTCTGCTATTGTATTGGAGGAGAGTGTGGCGCACTAATTAGAGCTACAACCTCAGCACCCTGAGGTTGTGGGTTCAAACCTCACCCTACTCCATATGACTCTGGCCAAGTCACTTAATTCTCTACTGCTCCCGCTACATTTGATAGATTGTGAGTCCACCAGGACAGACAGGGAAAAATGCTTGAAGTACTTGTAAATAAACCACTTTGAATGTGGTTGTAAAGCTAAAAAAAAAAGGCAGTATACAAGTCCGAATCCCTTTCCCTTCTTTAGAGGCATAGAGTAGGCATGCCCTGTGATAACCAGTTAGCACAACTACAACACCACATGTTAACCAATTAGTTCAGGAGCCTTTTACTGCTTACAAAATAGGTGGCGGTAAGGGCTTTTGCAATATTGTCCATATGTTAATTGGGAAATTAGCATGTGACTATTAATAAGAAATGAAAGTCCAATGCTAATAACAGCATAGGTCATTTTTTAGTACAGCTTAGTAAAAGGACCACTAAGTTTCTATACCTAGGGCAGGGGAAGGTTAAGCAACATCCCTGGAGTCTCAAGGAGCCACAATGTGATTAGAGCCCGGCTCTCCTTGTAAAACAGCATGAGTTAATGGTGAAATACAGTAATATCTTATTAGTAGTCCACATTGATAGCTAGGCCCCTAAATGCTTTTCTTCTTTTTATATAATGATCCCCCTAGGCATGCACAAGCATATGTTATAAAATATATTGAAAAGATTCTGACATTTTGCTGTGTTTTGTGCTTTCTTCATGCAGATCCCCTTTTGCAAAACTACTTTGCACTCTCCCCTTTTGCAAGTCTGCTACGCATGAAACTTTATTAGATTTCTGAATTAATGAGCTGCTGCAATGCCATTGTCATGCAAAGCAGCTCATTAATTCAGAATTAAGGAAAACCAGTGCTCAAAGATGATTTTGCATGGTGGATTTCACAAAAAAGATAATTGCATCTTAATGAGGCATAGTTATCTTTTCCTTTGACTCCTTAGCAAAGTTTCTCTCTCAAGTTTACTGTGCTGGTTATTGGCATCCATAGCAAATCTGGTTGGGACAGATTTCAGTAAATCACAAGAAATCTCTTGTGTTGGTACATTGGCCTTATAAATATAATTGTTGAGGCCAATCAGGGCCAATGTTGGGTAGGGGGCAAACAGGGCTGTTATCCTGGGCCCCACAGCTCCAGGGGACTCCTACGTGCTGAGATATCCTTTCCTCCTCACCACCCTATTCCGAAGCCCCCCTTACCTTTTAAAATGCAAAGGGGTCATTGATGCAGCAGTGATTCTCTAGTGCTGCTCATGGCTTTCTTGGTGCTCTTCCTCTGCCGCAGTCCACCCCCTTCTGATCCAACTTCCTGTTGCTGCTTGGGTGAACTGCAGCAGAGGAAGAGTGTCGAAGAAGCCATGAACAGCGCTAGAAAATTGCTGCCACGCCAGTGACCCCTTCTACTTTTTAAAAGGTGAGGGATAGGGAGAAGGAATGGATATCCTGGTCCACTGTGGTTCCTGGAGTAGCTGATTTTTAAATGAAGGGATGCTGGATGGGAGGGCATGTGATGGACTCTGGGGGTGGTGGGAAAGGAAGGGAGGGAAGGAAGGAGGAGGAAGGGATTGATGCTAGATGGGAGGGCATTTGGTGGGTGGGGAAATTGTGGGAGGGGGCAGGGAGGAGAGGAACTGAGGGCTCCTCCTTAATTTCTGACCTGGGCCCCAGCATCTGTAACACTGGCCCTGAGGCTGATATTCAGACTGAACTAACCCCGGATGTTCAATGCTGAGGCATGTGTAGCTTTTGGCATACTAACCAGGTAATGTGTGATGGCTGATATTCAGATTGATGCCTGGTTAATTCTGCACATAAAGTTTGGACAGCTTTTTTGCACTTGCTTAGCTGGTTAGTACACTAAATATTGACACTAACTGCTGCTAAGTGCTGTCTATGTCCACTAGTACTGCCCGATTCAGGTAAAAAAATTTCGATTCGATTCGATTCAGCCTGTTGAATCAATTTTTCGATTCGATTCGATTTTGCTGCCCAATTGAGTGTTTTTTATTTTTTTTTTTTTCCAAACATCCTGATGGGTTTATTTTATATCCTCTTCACCCCCTTTGCCCTCTCCTATTCACACTGGTGCTGTGGTGTAAACAAAAAAGACTTTTCCTCTCTCTGTTAAATCGTAGCTCACGTTTGAGGTCTAACACCAGCTCTGGCAGGATACACATTTCAAATCTGACATTTTGCAATCACTAAACAGAAAATAAAATAATTTTTTCTACCTTTTTGTTGTCTGGTCATTATTCAAATCATATTGGTCCCAGGTTCTTGTTGTCTTCTGATACATAGTTATTATCGTAATTTTCGCTATACTTTTTGAATTGCATGGCCTTCTCCTAACAGGCCCACTTGGAAATTTCTTCCAATCTGTACACCTTATACTCTCGCTCAGCAAATTGGATATCTATAATTTTGCTTCCTAAATGTTTCTGCACTCTGTATTTCCTCTATCTGCACATTGTAACTCGCTGAATGTCCAGCTCTCTTAATTGTAAACCGCCTAGAAGTCGCAAGATTGTGGCGGTATAGAAGAATAAAGTTATTATTATTATTATTATTATTATAGTACCACCGGACATTAGCATCCTTTCACTCTTATCAGGTATGCATAAAAACACGGGCATTAACTATACTTAAACTAAATCTCATGTGCTGTCAGTTCTTTAGAATCAACAACCTAGCTAAAAAAACATAACTATACAAACTATATTAAAATTATAGTAAAACTTAGGAGGCTGATGTCATCAAGATGAAAACACTTGTGAGATATGCAACATATATGGAAAATGGAAACATGCAGCATGTACATTGAAAAACAAGCTTAGAAATCATAAAGCATATACCTTGATAAACCAGATTTAGAAATCATGTAATGATCTAAAAAGGGGAGCATAGCCAAGGAGATATAGTAGAACATACAGGGCTAATGTCATAAGGTGAAAAGCACTTGAGTCAAACATGAATAAAAAAATAAAAACTAATATCTAAGAGAATAGTGAGGAAGGAGGTCATAAAATATTAAAACAGCTTGTGTAAAAAATGTAATGGAGGAGCACCAAACAGATACTAAAAAGAGCCATGCTTAGAAAAATAAGTGAAGCATATTAAACCAGAAAGGAGCCATGCTTAATGGAATGAAGGAAACTGTGGTAAAAAACAGACTTCACATATCTAGTAAGAAAAATAGAATACAGGAGGAGCATAAAACACAAGAGGGTGACCACTGGAACAACCATGCAGAGCCAGAACTAGAAACCAGAATGAACCTGAATTTAAGTGTGGGAAGAAGTTCTACAGAGAGTAAAAAGCAGGCCATAAATCTGACTGCAGTACCTTAAAATATAGAACGCTGAGAGTTGGAACCGCTATAACCAAGAAGGAAATTAGAATCTCACCCACGAAAGCACACCATATCATAATACTAAAAGTAAAGAAGTAAAAATAAAGAGATGAAAAACAATAGGTGAACTTTACCGTGGGTAGTCAGGCTGTAGCATCCAAAACGCAACGAAAAGGAAAGTAAAAAATGGCGCGAGAGACGTTAGAGCTTAAAAGCAAAAGGAGTGAGTGTTTACGTGACCATGGTGTATGAGAAAAGACACAAAAGGCGTGAAAATTGAAAGAGAAACTTGGGTAGGCAGGGAAACGTCAAATATTGAAAAGGAAATAGTGATGACCAAGCAAGAAAAATGGAGCAAAAATGAAAAATAGGGAGGTAGCATAGACAAAACAAACCGGGATCTAAACGGGGGAAGGGACAGGAAAACCACAAAATAAAACTACAATCCACGGGGCATTTGCTTATAAGTAAGAAATCAGCTTGTGTATGCTAACGAACAGGCGGCATGGAACCCCGGCAGTTGCAGGAATTGCAGGACTTCTTACGGCTCCGCCTCCTGCTTTAGGAGGGTTAGTCAGTGAATCGGCCAGGCCGATCTTTTTTTTTTTTATGAATCGATTCAAATCGATTCACCTGATTTGAATCGGTGAATCGATTCAAATCGGAAATCAGGCAGCACTAATGTCCACTAGCGTAGTAGGGGTCCTGTACCGCCCCGGGCGCTGCCTTGGTGAAGACTCCAGCACTCTTCCATCCCCCCTCGCCATGCTCGTGCCCCCCCCTTACCTCTTTAAATCTTCACCAGTGTGAGCAACTCTTCTGGCCTGCTGCTTGCGTTGGCCTGGCTCCTTCTGAAATCACTTCTGGGTCGTGGGGCCAGGAAGTGACATCAGAGAGAAAGCCAACATCGATGTGAGCAGCAGGCCGAAAGTGCTCGCACTGGTGAAAATATAAAGAGGTACAAGAGTGGGAAAGGAGGGTGTGAGTGTGGTGTGGGAAACACGGAAGGAGTGTGTGTGTGTGTGTGGGGGTGCTACCGCCCAGGGCGTTTCCTAACCCCACTGTTCCCAGACCCCCCCTATGAAAACGGGTTAGTAAATGGGTGATTAGGGAGAAATTCTATAAACGGCACCCAAAATTAGGTGCCAATAAAATTTGGTGCTCAACCTTATTCTATAAGCGCCCTCTGGAATGAGCCCCTTTTATGCAATAGTATTGAATGCCAAAGTCCGTGCTCATCTTTTGCTAGCTGAAACCTGATATAAATCCTCGAGCATACGACTTGGGCTTGGATCTCTGCTCGTGTGTATGCAGACTCTTATCAGGTAGACTTACCCAGGATCCTTCAAAGCCACGCCTCCTTTTGAGCTGCGCATGATCCAATTTAAGCGCCCATTGTTTCCAAAGAGTCTGCAGCTAGATTTGTGTCCATATCATAATTAGTGCCAATTAAGTGGTTGTCATTGGCGTTCATTAACTATTCAGGTGCCGATCTAAGATCCACTTCCAATTTCAGGTGCCATTTATAGAATCTGGAGGTTAGTGGAGATATTCAGAAGCACCACCCCGATAAGTGCCTCTGAATATTGGTGACTAGCCAGCTCAGTGGGGTTTAAATAAGTTAGAGCCTCTCTTGCCTGGTTAAATCCTTTTGAATATTGACCCTATTATTTTCCATACAAAATATGCTAACTCAAAAGTTAAATGCAAACAGTGGCGTAGTAAGGGGGAAAGGGCGAGGTGGCGAGGGATGGACTGCCCTGGGCGCCATCTTGGTGGGGGTACTGGCACCTCTTGCCCCCCCATGCCATGCTTGCACTCTCCCTTCCTCACCTCTGTATCTCTTTAAAATCTTTGCTAGTGTGAGCAACTATTCTGGCCTGCTGCTTGCATTGACCTGGCTCCCTCTGAAATCACTTCTAGGTTGCGGGGCCACGGAGTGATGTCAGAGGGAAATCCAGTGCTAGAGCGAGCAGCAGGCCAGAGAACATGCTCATGCTGGAGATGATTTAAAGAGGTATGGGGTGGGGTGGGAAGGGAGGCCGCGAGTGTAGCAGGGGGGAGGGGCATGGAAGGAGCAGGGGAGGGGAGGCGGAGAGGAGGGCACAAGGGGGAGCCACTACCCTGCGTGCCTCCCACCCTTGCTACACCACTGAATACAAAGTCAGTAGGTAAAAAGTAGCTGCAAACTTTGGGTCAGGTTGCTGGTCTGGAAGTTAACCTCCCAAAATATAATAAAATGATTTGTATGACTCAGTTGTAGAATGCGTGGAGAAGTAGCACAGTTAAAGTTTAAACCCCCTGCGGGAGAGGCCTCTGAATGTCTTTTTGTGACTCAAAATGTTTTTGGATGCTTCTGTGGTTCTTGCGACGAGCAGGCGGCTTTTAACATTTATCTGATATCCTATTTTGACATAAAACAGAGTAAAATCTATCATTTGATTCAACCTTGGCAGTACGAATGCACCATACAGAGGACAGGATAGGTATTATAAAAACAGCATGGCTTAAAGACTATTTGGTCAAGCAAAAAGAGACTTTTACTTTTCATACAGTTAGAATTACTGAAATGAAGCCCTGCTATTTCTGACCAGTGGGAATGGAGATTTAGAGGAAAGAGAAGGGGGATGGGATTTGATATACTGTCTTTCTGTGGTTACAATCCAAAAGGTTTTCATATTATACAGATGGACTTATTTTGCACCCGAAAGAAAAAAAAGCAGAACAAACGTCATCTGTGAATGAAATACTAGGGTTAGCATATGGCTCCAGAGAAGGGAGGATGGATGGAGACATCCAGGTTTTACTTCCATTGAGTAAGGAGGTCAGATAGACACATCTGGCTTTTATTTCCACTGAAAGCAATGGAAGTAAAACCCAGACGTCTCAATCCATCCTTTTTCTGGAGCGACTGTGGAGTGGACGGCAGAACAACAGGCACTGGAGTTGTTCTTAAAAATAAGCTTCATTATAGCACAAAATATCTTGCCGACTCGACCCAAAATTGTGTTTTGGCTAACTGGCTTGCCTCAGGAGTCAGTATTTGCTGATGAATGTTGTTGCATTTAGCACTGATCACAAGTGTGACTCAGCAAAGATGCTTAGCATAGCATAAGCCTTCAAAAATAGCAAAAGAGAGCCATATTTGCTATACACTCAAAGAGGAGATACCATCAGTGATATATACCAAAGGCATTTGCTGCTAAAAAAAAAAAAGAAAGTAATATATTTGCACATGCAACTCAATGCATATTATATAGAATTCAGGGGTGCATGGATTTTCAGCACACAATTTGCAGAGTCCTAAGGCAGTTATGTGCATATCTATGAATTAGTCCAACTAATGCCAATTAGCAGCTAATTATTATATTAAATTACCTATGCAACTGACACTATTCAATAACCTGAGCACGCAACTTTGCACGCATACAAGTTTACAGAATTATGCTCAAAGTCCTGCTCCCTGCAGATGTGCTGCTGCTGCTCTGCTTCACCAGTGCCAGTACCATCCTCAAGACTGTGCTGCTCTGAGCAGATGCCCAGTGGCATAGTAAGGGGGGGCAGCAGCACCCATCATCCTCTCTGCTCCACGCTCCTTCCCCACCCCCGTACCCCTGTAACATTCTTGGCACAAGCAGCAACCCCCAAATTGCTGTCGTACAAGCATTGGCTTTTCCTCCGACGTCACTTCCTGGATTCGTGCCTAGGAAGAGACATCAGAAGAAGAGTCGACGCTGGCGCGACAGCAGATTGGGGGTTGCTGCTCGCGCTAGGAACATTACAGAGGTATGGGGGAAGGGAAACAGCACACATGTGGCAGGAGGGGGAAGGGAAGGAGAGTATGGAGGTGACTGGGTGGAGAAAAGATGAGAGGCACCACTGCCCCGGGCACCTCTCACCCTTGTTACGCCACTGCAGATGCCAATTCTGTCTAGTGGAAGGGCTGGCTCTGTGCCAGTGTGCAGCTTTTTTCAGTATCAGGTAATGTGGTCGAGGGTGGGCTTTGGAGCCAAATAAACTTTATGCACTCAGCAGTTATAGTGAACATTTATTAAAGAGCTCTTGTTCACTTCACAGGAAGAGAAAGTTTAAGGTTTAACACTCTTTCTGTAAGCATAACAGGTGGTCTGCTTCTACAGGGCCATAGAATGCAAGAATGTCTCTCGGCTCAGAAACAATTCTTACTGGCCTCTGGCCTGGTCCCTAGATCCAGAGTTTCCAGCACAGTCTCCAGCAAGTACTGTGTTTGGTAGTGTGGTGGAAGTTTACTTAACCAAATTATTTTGTGAGGGGTAGCGGAAATATAAGTTTTATAATTGTAATTTGCATGCATCTGTCCTAGTCACTGCTCTGTAACATCTGGACCTAAGTTCTAGAGCATGTAACTCATAAGGGGCGTGGCCATGGGAGGGATATGGATGAATCAGGAGCATTCCTAGAAGTTAGACACAATGATTTAGAATACCGTCACCTCCAATTGCTGAAAATTATGTGCCGGTTTCAACAGATGTAAATGCCTAAAGTTGGGTGAAGGAATCCGCTCTAAGCACTATTCTGCAAAGCATGGCCTGAGCAGAGTGCCCCTTATAGAATTCTAGTTTAATGTAGATCTTTCTGGCGCCAATTTTTTTGGGCATCATTTACTGAATCTGGCCCTAAATCGTCAGCCACCTACAAAACCGTATGTCATTCACGCTTAGGTGCCATTTAAAGAAACGCAGCTAACGGTGCCTACCAGAAAACTTAGGTGTTTGCAATATAGACCAGGATTTTACTGGCCTGCATTGCAGATGCCCAACTTTTTTAGTGAATTGGGCCTAACGGTGTCTACGTTCTGCTCTGCCCCCTAACCATGCCCATTTAGGCACAAGGCACTGTTAGGCGTCCTGCTGTAGACGCGATTTCAGTGCCTAAATTGTAGATGCCTCTCGGTGCCTACTTTTTATAATGACTTTTTAATCAATTTTAAATGACATGATCAATTACCATGCCAATTAAAACATGTTAGGCAGCAGAAGGGCACCAACCACTGCCTTACTTATGGTGCCATTTATAGAATATGGCTCAAAGGGCTAAATTCATTAAGCCCACCGATCAACTTCCAACCACTTAGCCATCCCTTTACAACCCGATATCCCTCTGACCCGATTCACTAACCTCTGTCCCGATCATCCTCCAAGCCGCGCATGCAAATGAGGGGGAATGACATTCAAATGCAGACAGAAAGCAATTCACTAAAATAAAAAAGCAACACCAACTGGGCTGGCCGATCCAAAAATAAGTGACTGCTGAGGACCTGAGGACTGAGGTCCTTTCCAACTGCCCTGCCTTCTGCCGCCCAGCTCTCTGCCCTGCTTAAGAACATAAGAATTGCCACTGCTGAGTCAGACCAGTGGTCCATCATGCCCAGCAGTCCGCTCATGCGGTGGCTCTCTGGTCCAAGACCAGCACCCTAACTGAGACTAGCCCCACCAGCGCACGTTCCTGTTCAGCAGAAACTTGTCTAACTTTGTCTTGAATCCTTGGAGGGTGTTTTCCCCTATAACAGCCTCTGGAAGAGCGTTCCAGCTTTCTACCACTCTCTGGGTGAAGAAGAACTTCCTTACGTTTGTACGGAATCTATCCCCTTTCAACTTTAGAGAGTGCCCTCTTGTTCTCCCTACCTTGGAGAGGGTGAACAACCTATCCTTATCTACTAAGTCTATCCCCTTCAGTACCTTGAATGTTTCGATCATGTCCCCTCTCAATCTCCTCTGTTTGAGGGAGAAGAGGCCCAGTTTCTCTAATCTTTCGCTCTACGGCAGCTCCTCCAGCCCCTTAACCATCTTAGTCGCTCTTCTCTGGACCCTTTCGAGTAGTACCGTGTCCTTCTTCAAGTACGAAGACCAGTGCTGGACGCAGTACTCCAGGTGAGGGCGTACCATGGCTCGGTACAGCGGCATGATAACCTTCTCTGATCTGTTCGTGATCCCCTTCTTTATCATTCCTAGCATTCTGTTTGCCCTTTTTGCTGCCGCCGCACTTTGTATGGACAGCTTCATCGACTTGTCGATCAGAACTCCCAAGTCCCTTTCCTGGGAGGTCTCTCCAAGTACCGCCCCGGACATTCTGTATTCGTGCATGAGATTTTTCGCTCGTTGTACCTATGTCCAGATCATTTATAAAGATGTTAAAGAGCACGGGTCCAAGCACCGAGCCCTGCGGCACCCCATTGGTGATGCTCTTCCAGTCCGAGTATTGTCCATTTACCCCCACTCTCTGTTTCTTGTGCTCCAGCCAGTTTTTAATCCACGTGAGTATTTCACCCTCAATTCCATGGCTTGCAATTTTCCGAAGTAGTCGTTCATGCGGAACCTTGTCAAACGCCTTCTGAAAATCCAGATATACAATGTCAATCAGATCACCCTTGTCTATCTGTCTGTTTACTCCCTCAAAGAAGTGTAGCAAGTTCGTCAAACACGAACACAGTTTTGTTGTTAGATTGCTCCTTTTTCTGTGGAACATTGGGTCTCCCCATTTTTTGCTTTTCACAGTTCGATCTTTACATAGTCTCACAACTCCAGGAATTGAGTTCCAGAGCTATAAAGGAAGATAGGTGCCTATATTTTTTTTTTATAGACGGTCGGATGGTATCGGCTTCCATCACTGTGCTATTTATATTATAAGGTAGCATGGATTTGGGCCACTTTTTCCTTTTTCTTATGTTCTCTCCTCTTGTATGGTAGACTTTGAGGGGCATAATAAAAAAAAGTAAGTCCTCTTTTGGCCTAGGCCCTAAATGCTGAAAGTAGAAGCAGTGAAAATGTCCATTCTCAAAAAACAAACAAACAAACAAAAAAACCTAACTTCCAAAAAGAGGATTTTTTTTATAATAATGGCCTGCCTCTACATTCAGCTGTTTAAATGCCCAGACTACCACCACGTCTACATTAACAACATATAATCAACCAAAAAAAAGCCTAAGTCCCAAACGCCCAACACAAGACCTTTTAGGCGAAAGGGGAGCCAGTCCTTCGCCTACAAGCTGGATTCTGTAACCGTTGTCTGTCAAAAAGAACACTGGTTACAGAATACACCCCCCACCCCCCAGCAACGATCGTGGCAGGAGAGATGGCTCATCTCCCCTGCCGCGATAACGATCCCAAAGTGCCATCAACCACGGCACTTTGGATCGCTATCGCGGCAAGAGAGAAAGCCAATCTCTCCTGCACGATCCATCACCCCCCACAACAAGATCGGGCAGGAGGGAGCCCAAGCTCTCCTGCCCCAGCAACGCAGCCCCCCGATCGGCTCGGGCAGGAGGGAGCCCAAGCCCTACTGCCTTAGCGACACTCCCCGACTCGATCCAGGCAGGAGGGAGCCCAAGCCCTCCTGCCCCAGCAATCCCCCTGACTCGATCCGGGCAGGAGAGAGCCCATGCCCTCCTGTTCCAGCAACCCCTCTGACTCAATCCGATCAGGAGGGAGCCCATGCCCTCCTGCTTCAGAGATGCAGCCACATGATCGGCTCGGACAAGAGGGAGCCCAAGCACTCCTGCCCCAGCGACCCCCCCCCCCCCCGACTCAATCCGGGCAGGAGGGAGCCTAAGCCTTCCTGCCCCATTGACCCCCCCAACTCAATCTGGGCATGAGGGAGCCCAACCCCTCCTGCCTTGGCGAAACCGCCATTAAGATATGGACAGGAGGGATCACAGGCCCTCCTTCCCACAATGCCTCCCCCACAACTGCCTCCCCTGAACCCCCGATCGGCCTCCCATCCACTGACCCCGTGAGCCCCCTGCTGACCTTGTGACACCCCAACCCCCAACACCTCCCCATACCTTAAAAAATTTGGCTGGACGGACATGTCCCAAGCCCATCTGTCCAGCAAGTCCACCATCCACAGACTGTCGGGCTTTAGGGCCTGATTGGCCCAGGTGCTTCAAACCTCACCCACAAGAAGGGCCTTAGGCACATGGGCCCAACCCAGTTGGATCGAGTCGGGGGGGGGGGGGGGGAGTGATGGATCGCAGCAGGAGAGATTGGCTATCTCTCCTGCCGCGATAGCAATCACCCCTCTACCCGAACTGCCACAAACCATGGCAGGAGAGATTGGGCATCTCTCCTGCTGCTGGTCGCGGCAGTTCGGGTAGAGGGGTGATTGCCATTGTGGCAGGGGAGATGAGCCATCTCTCCTGCTGTGATGGTTGCGGTGGGGGGTGGGCAGGTTGCCGGGGCCACTGAGCTCATCGCGCCAGCCCCCATCAGCTCAGTGGGCCCTTTTTCGGCACTTATACCTGTTTTAACTTGGTCTAAGTCAAAACATATAAGTGCCGACTAGGCAACCTGCCTAAACTTTTGGTTATACCTGCTGTACACCTATGTCTAGGTCGGCCCACCTCCTGCCTTTTCTACTCCTCTAAAAACGCCTTTTTCCGCTCTATGCGTTTAGAAGCAGGAGAAAGGCCTAAGCTGGTTTTAGATACGTTTAAAACCAGCTTTGGTTAAGGGTACTTGGACGATCAGGCTTTTTGATCGTCCAAGTACCATTTAGGCCACTTTTTAGATGTTTTTTTCTTTGATTATGAGCCTCATACTGTATAACTGTGCAGAGTGTATATGGCATGGTAATATGTTTTGTTTTTCTCTTTGGCATGTGCGACTAATCGGTACAAGTGTAAGCCCTGGTTATATCAATTAAAATTAAAATTTAAATAAATGTAAATAAAAAGTAGTGGAGTATGTTGACCCTATACAGTTAGATAAAATGAGGATGAATCAGCATGGGAAGAATGAATGAAAATAACAAACTAGGCTGCTAAGGAAAGATAAGACAAAGTTTCTTAGAAAAAAAGACAGGAAGAAATCAGAACATAAGAACATAAGAACATAAGCAGTGCCTCCGCCGGGTCAGACCATAGGTCCATCATGCCCAGCAGTCCGCTCCCGCGGCGGCCCAAACAGGTCACCTGTCTGAATCACCAGAAGGGGCCCCCTTGCCACCCTGGTTTCCCATTGAAGTCCTATCTTCCCATCGAAGTCCTAACCCTCCGGTTTTGCACATGCACGACCTGGTCGGGTTTCTATACTTATTTCCTGGATACTTCTCTCAGTATCCCACGATCCCTTTATCCCTCAGGAATCCGTCCAATCCCTGTTTGAATCCCTGTACCGTACTCTGCCCGACCACCTCCTCCGGCAGCGCATTCCAAGTGTCCACGACCCTCTGGGTGAAAAAAAACTTCCTTGCATTTGTTTTGAATCTATCTCCCTTCAGTTTCTCCGAGTGCCCCCTCGTACCTGTTGTCCCCTTCAGTCTGAAGAATCTGTCCCTATCCACCCTCTCTATGCCCCTCATGATCTTGAAGGTCTCTATCATATCTCCCCTGAGCCTCCTTTTTTCCAGGGAGAAGAGCCCCAGCTTATCCAACCTCTCGGCGTATGGGCAGTGTTCCAGCCCTCTTACCAGTTTCGTCGCTCTCCTTTGGACTCTCTCAAGCACCGCCATGTCCTTCTTGAGGTATGGCGACCAATACTGCACGCAGTATTCCAGATGCGGACGCACCATCGCTCGATACAATGGCATGATGACTTCCCGCGTCCTGGTTGTGATGCCCCTCTTTATGATGCCCAGCATCCTGTTGGCTTTTTTCGAGGCTGCTGCGCACTGTGCAGATGGCTTCAGTGATGCATCCACCAGCACACCCAAGTCTCTCTCAAGTCTGCTGTCTCCCAACAATGCCCCCCCCATTTTGTAGTTGAACAACGGGTTCTTTTTCCCTATATGCATGACCTTGCATTTTTCCACATTGAAGCGCATTTGCCAAATGGGACAGGAGAGTGGATATGCACTTTGGTCAGTAAGAAAGAATGATTATCCCAAGGTGGACTTTTTTCATGTGCCGTCAGAGTTCTGCTACAGGGTAAGAATGAAAATAGTCATTATGGAACCACCAGACAACAGCAGCAGACCTGCCACGATGACTAGCAGTGATGTGCCCAGTCCATTATCAATTTTACTGTCACTTTTGTCAACAAGAAATCAATTTCATAAAATGCAATCATGGCCAGTCTGTCACCGATCGCTCTGTTATGCCATCGTCCTGCAGACAATTATGGTGTTTATTTTACCTCTAATGAAGCCACTGCTTCCAGCCTTGCAACTCGTCTGGTGTCATAACCCCCTGAGCATCTACTGGGGGAGAGAGAACATTGTATGAAGTATGAAGAGAATTTCTAGCAACATTATTACAGTAATGGCAGCTTCTGTTATAGTGTAATCATCAGAGCAACAGGAGCCGGTGTAACTGTTTCTATTCTTATCACAGCAAGATGCAACTTACTTGGGGCCAGATGTACGGAAGTTTTGCTCCAGGGCAAAACAGAATGTGCTTGCCAGTGGGAAAAATAAAAATCCCCTGTAGTTCTGAGAGGGGAAGAACAATACTGGTGTTACAGAGAAAGGTTTGAACTGATAACAAAGCCCCTCAAAAAATTATAATCCCATTCTCTTCTGTTTTGTATCCATTTCACCACTGTTGAGGTCCGATTTGCTGCTGATATAATTTTCTTATTAGCAGGAGCAACACTGGTTGCAACAATTACACTCAGATAATACAGAGATTTTTTAAAGTCAAATTGGAGTAAGTAGGAAGTACTTCTGCTAAATGTACATTGCCAAAAGGATTACTTGATGGGTTCCCTTTTCTTTGGAAGGAAGAGGGTATTAAATATTTAGGTATTGGGATACAAAAAACATTGGAGGAGACTATGAAAGTAAATGAAAAATTCTTATTACTAAAGGTCTCAGAAATGTGTGAGCAATGGAACCCTTTACAATATATTTGTGCAGGACAAAATAATCCTGGTATGCCAACTCTGCCCCAGAACACCCCCTGGTCAGTTTTCAGTTTGGTGCAAATCAGTTATTTTCAGCAGCATTAACTGGTTCAGTGCCTCTGAAAAGTAGTGGTTAGCCCCGAACAGGTGATTTTAACCAGCCAGAAGCCATTTCTGGCCAGTTAAGTAACTTTGAATATCATCCCCTACATGCTTAAATGCTATAGCAACTACAAAGGGGGCGGGGTTTGTAGTTGCACACAAATGTTACAGAATACTATGACTTGCGTGTGCAAGTTCCAGCTTTAGGTGTCGCCATTTACACCATCCTTTGACATGACATAAGTGCTCATACCTAAAGTCAGACATACACTTGCTGACATACATTCGATTCTATGTCAATTTCATGCACAATTCTCATTTAGAAATGGCGTTTAAAACCCATATTCTTTGCTCCTAGTTTCTGGTGCTCTTTCTTGAATGCACCCCTATTTGTGTTACTTTGTATGTGTCTTGCGGATCATGCTTACTGTGTGCTTTTATTAGATGCTAAATTGGCCAGCTCTAAATAGTTTGGAACTGTGATTGTTATTTTGAAATTGTGGGTTGCATGCTGTACATTTGGGGCCAGATTCTATAAATGGGCGCCCTACGTTAGGTACCTAACTTAATTTTTTAAATGGGCTTAATCGGTGCTGTTAAATGAAAGTGCCATTAAAAGCCTATTAAAATGATTTAAAAAAATTAATTGGCCAGTAGGCGCCTAACTTGGTAGGTATCTACACCTAGGCAGGGCAGGATTAATTTGTCGAGGGCCCCTAGGCACACAAGTACACTGGGCCCCCTGCCCCATCCCCACCCCACCATGTGCCCAGGCGGAAACAGGAAGCTGCGTCAGAGAGAAGCTTTAGGCAAGCAGCACCGCTTGTACAATTACAGTTCCCGTTGCCTTTCTTACCCGCGTTGCTTGCTTGTCTTACTTTCTGTCGATGGGGGGCCCGTGTTGCCGATTGGGGGAGCCCGCGTTGTGTCACAACCCTAGCCCTAAAGCTCGGCTTGTGCCAGGAAAGGCTATGCCTAAACCTAGCCTGGCTGTAAAAAGGGCCAACCAGTGTGACAGAGCAAACTACAATAGAAAGGTAGGCTCTGAGTTGCCTCTTAAAACTCAGCTTACAAAACCCTGGGGAGGTGAGGATTCTGAGTGGAACAGCATAGATCAGCCCCAGAACAATTCCTCTGACTCAGCTAACTCCCAGCTGCAGGACTTGATTAGAAGTCCTGTGAGAACTAAGCAGAAGCTGCAGGCTGCCCTGCCCCCTCTTAGAACAGCTGAAGCTGAAAAAACCCGAAAAGATGGGAGCTGCAACACTCAAAGAACAAAAAACTCCCAAGCCCCAAGGCGAAAACTGTGATCAGGGGTAGAGACCGCCCGCAAAGAGAATGGAGGAACTGAAGTGTTCCACTAAAGATAACCTAAGAAAATATAACTTAGAATTATGTAGAGAGCCCTCAGTCACACAGCCACCTCCGAACGGAGGCAACGGCTGTCACTGGCTTACACCAAAAGGTGTCAACTGTGAAACATCCTTGGGCTCTCAGTGAATTTAGTGCAAAATAACACAAAAAGTGCTTAAAGTGCTTACTTAATCTTCACTCGTAGTGAGTAGTCTCTACCCCTGATCCAGGGGGGCTAACAGAAAACAAGTGTCCAAATTCGACCAGCAAGTTCAAAAGAAGATACTTAGCTTCTTCAAAAAGGCGATCAGCGTATCACCACACGTCCTACGGGACTCCGTTTCGGGGGAGTACTCCCCCTTCCTCAGGAACAGCTGACGCTAGGCAGGAGCCGGTCAATCTTACGGCTGCTGCGTGAAAGCAATAGAAGAAAATGCTTTCACGCAGCAGCCGTAAGATTGACCGGCTCCTGCCTAGCGTCAGCTGTTCCTGAGGAAGGGGGAGTACTCCCCCGAAACGGAGTCCCGTAGGACGTGTGGTGATACGCTGATCGCCTTTTTGAAGAAGCTAAGTATCTTCTTTTGAACTTGCTGGTCGAATTTGGACACTTGTTTTCTGTTAGCCCCCCTGGATCAGGGGTAGAGACTACTCACTACGAGTGAAGATTAAGTAAGCACTTTAAGCACTTTTTGTGTTATTTTGCACTAAATTCACTGAGAGCCCAAGGATGTTTCACAGTTGACACCTTTTGGTGTAAGCCAGTGACAGCCGTTGCCTCCGTTCGGAGGTGGCTGTGTGACTGAGGGCTCTCTACATAATTCTAAGTTATATTTTCTTAGGTTATCTTTAGTGGAACACTTCAGTTCCTCCATTCTCTTTGCAGGCGGTCTCTACCCCTGATCACAGTTTTCGCCTTGGGGCTTGGGAGTTTTTTGCCCTCTTAGAACAGGGCATGGTCACCTCAATGCTCTTGAGGCTGCACTGAGGAGGAAGCAGGCAGTCTGCCCTGGGTCAGCCCAGGAAGGAGGTTGTCAGGATAGCTCTACTGAACCTCAGCCTTGCCTAGATGTTGAAATGCTTGATGCAGCCCCTGTCTCTGAAGCCAACCAGTTAGCTGAACCAGAGTCCATGGAATTTGGGGACTATAGCATGGATACAGAACCTTGTGCTATGGAGGAAAGCTAAGTACAATGGTTTTGCTTGGTTGTGCTTAAGTTTGTGAACTGTTTGAGTTTGTTTATTGGAACTCGTTTGCACCTGTGTGAAGCCAGTGAGCAGTGCTGGGCTCACTGCATGGTGCCTGAAATGGAAAACTTTAACCCAGTTTATTTTGCTGAACAATTTTGGTTTGGTGTTTGCCTTTGAACCTTAAGGGAAACTGCAACTTGGGACTTTATGCAGGGGTGATAGTTTGGGGTGAATCCACATAAGATCCTTGGGAGGGATTGTGGGGCCATTTATGGCATACTGTTTAAAACAGAATTTAAATTAGTGGATTCGGCTACTCCCCTCCCCCACCAACTACTGCTGAGTTGGTTGGGGCCAGGCCTGCTTCAATCGAGGCCTGGGTGCAACGCTTTAGTTTTTCAAAGAAAGTGTTACAACCTTATTTCTGCCTGCTTGCTAAGGCAGATTCATTAAGACTGATTTATTACAAGTTAAGGAACTACTCACCTGTGATTCCTGGAAGGAAGGTGTGGGTGTTTGTTTTAGCAACCACGTTTTTGTTCCTGTTTGCTTTTGTCCATGGAGTAAATGGATTAAAACCTGTGCAGGATTTTGTGAAGTCAATAAATTAAGATTTTATTTTTTGCTTTTGAACTTCTTTGTTCCTGACTCTTTTATATTTCTTGAGTGACTGAGAAACCAGCAGGACTTCCAACTTCTACTGGAAGCACGTGAGACGCCGGTTATTCTGGGCGCTGACCGGGGCCATTGTATAAAGCGGCACCGGCAGTGTTACAAGTGGTGTCAGAAGTGGGATAGAGCGCCTCCTGCTGGACATTTTGGGAACTTTGATTTTTTGGGAAAAAAAAAAAAAGTGTTGGACTTTTTGAATTTTTTATTTTTTTTGGTTTGTTATGTTAGTTTGTTTGTTTGTCCTGGAGCAACTGGTTTCAGTCTATTCCGTCGGAGGTGGCTGAGGGAGGCATGTGTAGCTGAGGAGGATATCCTGTCGGCTGGGCGGAAGCAGAGTGAACACGAGACCAGAGGGATCCGGCCTTACCTGTGGTGAACCTGCATCAGAGGGTGACCGAGAAGGACCAGACCCAGTTCCTGAGAGGACAGATATGCAGACTGAGCGACTGGAGGCCAAGGAGGCCTACTAACCAAGGCGCTGACTCACTAATATCTCTGGTAAGAGTACCCGATCTCAGGGGTTGGTGAGGGAGATAGTTAACCTATCTTGAAGTACCGCACTTGGTTTGTTTTTTTTGCTTGTTTCTGTTTCAGGCCCAGAAGCAAGATGGATCAGCAGCAGCTGATGGCTTTCTTGGCTGGTGAACGACAGAAACAAAGCGAAGACCTGCAAGCAGTACTAAAGACCAACCAGGACTTATGGTATCGGTCGCAGGAGTTGTCGAGGCGACAACACGACGAAATGGTATTGGCGATGGGAGAACAGACTAAGGTACTGTCTCAGCTTTTACAGAGACCCACGCCAGCCACAGGCAGCGAGTCAGGACTGAGCTATACGCAGCAAACAGTAGGAGCAGCTAACCCGCTCTCGATGTTAAATTTATGTAAGATAACACCGGCAGATGCTCCGGATGAGTTTCTATCTGCCTTCTAGAGGGTAGCTACTGCTGCTGGTTGGCCGCAGGGACAGTGGGCTGTTAGGCTTCTGCCTTGTTTAGCTGGAGAAACATTATCAGCATTTCAGACCCTACCCCCTGAACTAGCCAACGACTACCCGGCAGTCAAAAGCCATATTTTAGAATACCTAGGGTACACTCCCGAACATTATAGGCAGAAATTCAGATCTACCATAATGCAGGATAAAGAGAGGCCCAAGGCTGTAGTTCAGAAACTGCCCAAACTAGCAGAGAGATGGTTACATCCTTGGCTAGGAGACCCCAGAGCTTTAGTGCTGGAAATAATCAGGGAGCAGTTTCTAGAATCAGCTCCCAAAAATTTAAGGGGTTGGGTTCGGAGGCAAGGCTGTAAAACCCTGGCCCAGACTCTGGAGGTCGCAGAGGCTTATTTAGATGCCCAGGGCGCTGCCGAAGAGGAGCGGGCAACCTCGACTCAGAGCCTGGAAAAGGGAAAGACAGTCATAGGCCAAGGCCAAGCTTGTAAGACCTCGGGATATGCCAGGCCTAAAGAACCGGTACAGGGAAAGGCCCTCACATGCTATCGGTGTGGGAAGGTTGGACATACCCAGAGATCTTGTAGGGTGCGAAAGGATCTCATAATAACCCAGGGAAGTGGAGCCAGGATCCCTGAGGAATATGAAGTAGTGGTCTCGGTGGCAGGTAGGGAGGTCTCGGCTCTTGTCGATACCGGAGCCGAGCAATCGGTTACATCAGGTCAGCTTTGGGAGGACCTAGGAGAGGACCAAAGCTTAGGGACCAAGAGGGTTCCCATTACCTGTATTCATGGGGAATCCAGGGAATACCCTCTTAGAACCCTGACCATAGAGCATGAGAGGGAAAAAACCCCCATACCGGTAGCAGTCTTAGAATCAGCGCCCTACCCGTTAATCCTGGGCAGAGATTGGCTTGCCCTGGCGCTGACAGGAGTTCCCGAAGGGAAAGGAGGCCTAGAGAAATGCGTGTTGGGAAGCTGGGTGGAAGGGAGAACAACTGCCTCACCGAAGGGGAGGTGGCGATCTAGAGCACCGAAGCCTAAGAGCTGGAGGCCGACTATTTGCTGGGCCCCGCTCTCGGATAAGGCCAAAGCACCCACTAGGGCTTACCCTAAGGCAGCGGGTTACGACCTTTATGCTGCCCAAGAGCAGACTATCCCTACTAAAGGAAGGGCCCTGGTGATGACTGATATTCAAGTGTCACCTCCACCAGGGGCCTATCTTAGGATAGCTCCCCGATCCGGGTTAGCTCTAAAACAAGCAGTAGATGTGGCTGCTGGGGTTATTGATCCAGATTACAGGGGAAATGTAACCGTACTCCTTGTGAACCAAGGGGATGTTGATTATAAAGTACGAGTTGGAGATTGGGTGGCTCAGTTAGTCTGTGAGAGGATTTGGCACCCTGACATAGTACAGTGGTCCCGTCTCCCTGAAACAAGCAGGGGGCAACAAGGGTTTGGGTCTACTGGGGTAGGAACACCAGGGGTTAACCCACACTCCGAATTGTTACCCAAATCGCTGGGAGATACGGGGGCTGCTACCCTAGCCACACTTGGGGCAGAGATATTAAAGTTAAAGGGAGAACTAGCAGCAGCACGTCAGGATTGGGAGACTAGCTTTAAATCACAAGCCAAGGCTAGTTTCCAATCCTGGAAAGATCCTCTAGACCATGAGAATAAAAGATCCCGGGAAGAGATTATAGCTCAGTGTCAACAGGAATCGAAGAAACTAAACCATCTGGTAGAGCAGATGACCGCCCAGTTGAAGTTAGTTCAAGGACAGATAAAAGAAAATCAAGTCCAACAGCAAGCTGTACAGCATAGTGTTAGAGAAATAAAGACAACATGCGGAGAACTAACAAATAAAACAGGGAAAGCAGAGAGTTGGGCTGAACGCCAGCAAGCTCAAGGGCAACAATTGGAGCAGCACGCCCAACATTTTGAAAAGGTCCTGGATACTTTTAAAGAGATGGAGCAAGACCTGGGAGAGTTAAAAGAGCAAATCATACAGATGAAAAAGGACGAGTTAGGGGGCATGACTCAGGTGATAGCAGCCTTAGCTCAACGCGTGGAAGGGTTAGAAAGTCCAGACGGCCATGACAACGGGGCCTCAGAAAGTCATTATGAGACCCCCCATTCTAAGGTGGCCCGAGGATTTTCAGGACCCAGACACACCAGCCTTAACTCAAGGGAAAAAATTTCATAAACCCCGGAAACGTTACTGAACATCGTCCGGGGAAACTCAGCACTAACGTAGACACTCTGTCAAGAATTCAAGAGGATGAGGTGAGCCCTCCACAGACTAGGGACGGGCAGACGTTAAGGGTGAGGGTATGTCACAACCCTAGCCCTAAAGCTCGGCTTGTGCCAGGAAAGGCTATGCCTAAACCTAGCCTGGCTGTAAAAAGGGCCAACCAGTGTGACAGAGCAAACTACAATAGAAAGGTAGGCTCTGAGTTGCCTCTTAAAACTCAGCTTACAAAACCCTGGGGAGGTGAGGACTCTGAGTGGAACAGCATAGATCAGCCCCAGAACAATTCCTCTGACTCAGCTAACTCCCAGCTGCAGGACTTGATTAGAAGTCCTGTGAGAACTAAGCAGAAGCTGCAGGCTGCCCTGCCCCATCTTAGAACAGGGCGTGGTCGCCTCAATGCTCTTGAGGCTGCACTGAGGAGGAAGCAGGCAGTCTGCCCTGGGTCAGCCCAGGAAGGAGGTTGTCAGGATAGCTCTACTGAACCTCAGCCTTGCCTAGATGTTGAAATGCTTGATGCAGCCCCTGTCTCTGAAGCCAACCAGTTAGCTGAACCAGAGTCCATGGAATTTGGGGACTATAGCATGGATACAGAACCTTGTGCTATGGAGGAAAGCTAAGTACAATGGTTTTGCTTGGTTGTGCTTAAGTTTGTGAACTGTTTGAGTTTGTTTATTGGAACTCGTTTGCACCTGTGTGAAGCCAGTGAGCAGTGCTGGGCTCACTGCATGGTGCCTGAAGTGGAAAACTTTAACCCAGTTTATTTTGCTGAACAATTTTGGTTTGGTGTTTGCCTTTGAACCTTAAGGGAAACTGCAATTTGGGACTTTATGCAGGGGTGATAGTTTGGGGTGAATCCACATAAGATCCTTGGGAGGGATTGTGGGGCCATTTATGGCATACTGTTTAAAACAGAATTTAAATTAGTGGATTCGGCTACTCCCCTCCCCCACCAACTACTGCTGAGTTGGTTGGGGCCAGGCCTGCTTCAATCGAGGCCTGGGTGCAACGCTTTCGTTTTTCAAAGAAAGTGTTACAACCTTATTTCTGCCTGCTTGCTAAGGCAGATTCATTAAGACTGATTTATTACAAGTTAAGGAACTACTCACCTGTGATTCCTGGAAGGAAGGTGTGGGTGTTTGTTTTAGCAACCAAGTTTTTGTTCCTGTTTGCTTTTGTCCATGGAGTAAATGGATTAAAACCTGTGCAGGATTTTGTGAAGTCAATAAATTAAGACTTTATTTTTGGCTTTTGAACTTCTTTGTTCCTGACTCTTTTATATTTCTTGAGTGACTGAGAAACCAGCAGGACTTCCAACTTCTACTGGAAGCACGTGAGACGCCGGTTATTCTGGGCGCTGACCGGGGCCATTGTATAAAGCGGCACCGGCAGTGTTACAGTTGCCAATCGATGCTGGAGGGGCCCATCGCTGTTTTGAAAAAATAATGTTGAAGCCCTCCTTCATCGGGCCCCCCTGGCCATTTCGGGCCCTAGGCACGTGCTTACTTGGCCTATTAGTTAATCCTGCCCTGCACCTAGGTGCCTAACGACACTTATCTAAAGAGTAGGCATGGTTAGCGCAGAGTTTGGCCATGGATTGAGTTAGGTGCTGGTATATTAATCCAAGAAAACACTGGCATAATATATCAGCGCCTAATATTATTACACCTTAAGTTGATTTAGGTGCTGGTAGGCGCTTAAGTTGATTTAGGTGCTGGTAGGTGCAGTTCTATAAATGGCATCTATCTTCGATTGACATGCAGTAGGTTTTGTTTTCAATCTGCGCCTCCTGAGTTATTCGGCATTTATAGAATTGGGCTCTTGATGCCACAGGATCTCAGTTCATATACAGTAAAACTTTGGTTTGCGAGTATAATTTGTTCCGGAAACATGCTTGTAATCCAAAACACTCGTATATCAAAACGAATTTCAGACAATTTGTTCCACAACCCAAAAACTTTAATAGAAAATACTGTACGTACTTGTACTGTAAGACCTCGCTTGTTTAGAACAGATACTATACTCCCGCAGCGTCAGAGAGAGAAGATCCATCGGCTCAGTTGTGATCACTTGATGCGCGTATACTGTACATACTCATATTGCAAGACCTCGCTCATTATCAAGTTAAAATTTAATACAATGTTTTGCTCATCTTGCAAAACACTCACACACCAAGTTACTTGCAATCCAAGGTTTTACCCTAATTCTCTGTTTTTGTAGCTGATGGAGACACTCTTGTAATGAGATTATTTTATTTATGAATTAGTCCCTCTTTCTGTAATCTTGGAACACAACATTTAATGTTAAGTTATGCTCATAAATATAGGTATTATAAATTGACACATTATTAGCTCTCAATTATTTTTTATGAATGGTTTGCTAGCTAATTAAGTTACGTGCCCATCTCAGGATTGCACCTATATTTAGTTGTTTTTATGTTACTCTGCAACTCTATCCATACTTGTGACAAAAAGGGGGAAGTGAATTGGGGGAAATACTGTATGCCAGATGGACAATGCATGAAGAAGAGAATGCATTTGGAAACATCCACCACCTTTATGAAACATTTGAAGGTAGTCTAAATATTATTGACACATGCTGCTTGGCAGAGTCATGGCCCCGTGTGGGAAGATATCTGGCGGCTCTCCTTCAGCTTGTTTGGATTCAGAGTGGCCTTAACTTAAAAATTAATGCAGTTCCCTGTTCTAAGTAGATATCTGCAGAATTGTGCATAGCAGGTTTTTGGCATTTATGCGCAGATATGGAGCAAATGTAATTTCTACATATTTGCATGTAATGAGCATGTGAATATATTCATAAAGCAAAGAAAAGATTCAAAGTGTATGTGGCAGAGGAGGCATTAACCTCTGACTAGTGGACGAGGCGCTATCCAAGAGACATCTGCTCTAAAGCACTGCGTGGGAGGAAGCCCGAGGACTTGATTGAGGTCATTCCCATCAAAGGACATAGAATAACCTGCTTAATTTAACTCAATCAAACTTTTATAGTGTTAGCAAACTGTTCTGCCAAACTGCTCCATCATTTGTAGCATGTCTACCCCTGAGTCCCATTCTACTGTGATTCCATTTGGTCATCTGCCTCCGTTTGAAATGTTAACATGGCTCAGAATATTATGTCCTTTTTGAACTCGTCGTTTTCTCTCTGTCTTGTCCACTTCATTTCTGCCTGCATTTTTTTGCAGGCTTTTTGTTCTGTTGGCCATGCCTTGTTCATTTTCAATTACATCCTCGTTCTTTTTATTGATTGCACTCTAGCCCATGCTTTGCATGTTTTTGCCTGCTTCCACTGAGCTCTGATCAGGATTAGCACTGTACTACCCTCTAATTAGATTCCTAATGGCTGGAGTGGCTCAGTAGAAAGAGGTTACAAAAGCAACGTCTCAGGAATGAATTAAATATCAGAAAGGATCATAATGACTTTGATTCTTTTAACCATCCGCTGATTGTCAAATGTTTTCTTTTTGCTTGTACAACTAATGTTGCATCCACTGCACACTGTTCTTTGTGTGATCGATAATACTTGAATCTCTGTCTTCTCTGTGATCTGAGAGCTGTACAGTAAAGACTAGCCTGGTCGAGCAGCGGGTGTCTAAACAATCATGATAATATGTCTAAACATGCTACTGTGCACAGAGAGTTTGCTGACTGGGAATAAGAAAAAAGGTAAAAAAAAAAAAAAAAAACTTAACTGAAATATACAGTATATTTTTATTTTTCAGCAACTGCTTCAAATATTGTCACAGAGGTAGTGGAGTTAACCCTACGTATGACAGGCAAATCATCCAATCTGGTACAAGATGACAGTGTTGCTATAAATAAATTGATTATTTATTACAGTAAAACCTTGGTTTGCAAGCATAATTAGTTCCAGAAGAATGCTTGTAATCCAAAGCACTTGTATATCAAAGCAAATTTCCCCATAGGAAATAATGGAAACTCAATTTGTTCCACAACCCAAAAACTTGAATACAAAATACTATACGTACTTCCATTGCAGGACCTCGTTCATTTAGAAGTCACTACACTCCCAGAGCGTCAGAGAGAGAAGAATCATTGACTCAGTTGTGATGATGTGACACGTGTATACTGTATGTACTCGTATTGCAAGACTTTGTTTGTTTATCAAGTTAAAATTTAATAAAATGTTTTGCTTGTCTTGCAAAACACTTGCAAACCAAGTTACTTGCAATCCAAGGTTTTACTGTATGTATCTGTATGTATTTATTTTTCTAAAAACTAAAACCACCCCACCTTACAAGCATGAAAAACCAGCCCAGAAGTTTTCAGTCCTAGATAGGAATATTCTTATAGTCACAGATATCCAGATGGTTTAATTTCCAAATTTCACGACACATAGAGCTCTTTAACGAAGGTGCGCTAGCAGTTTTAGCGCACGCACAAAATTACCACGCGCTAGCAAAATTATTACCGCCTGCTCAAAAGGAGGCGGTAGCAGCTAGTGCACGTGGCAATTTGGCACACGCTATTCCGCGTATTAAGGCCCTAGCACACCTTTGTAAAACGAGCCCAAAGTCATCAAGAGTAAGGGCCTGTTTTACAAAGCCATGTAGCAGCAGCCCCGAAGCCCTTTAAATCTCTTTGGGCCTCTTTGGGGCCATTGCTGCGCGGCTTTGTAAAACAGGCCCTAAAAGTCCATAGCAGTTATAGTATACTCAGGATGAGCCTACTGTTGAATCAAATCAGAACCAGTCTTGCTTTACACCAGACTGTGTTTCACGAAGAGCGTCATCAGGAGAAAAGACTCACTGTGCTTGGTTCTGCGGCTCTGTTGACCTTATTAAAACAAGTTATATGTGGCAACCAACAATATAGGCCATCTTCTCCCCAGCCTGCCTACTGTTTAGGAAGCAAAGTTGAATGAATAGTTGCGACTAGAAGAATATTCCAGGCTTGTATGTCTGGGGATTGGGATTGTGGATAGACCATGTCTCCCCACTCCTGTCCAATCTTCACTGGCTCCCATTGATTTCCAGAATCCATTTCAAATGCTCCTGCTTGGCTTTTAAGATCATTCACGGCATCCTTCCTCCCCTAATCCCACTATCCTTTAACTCCTCGAGTCCTGACTCCACCAGACCCACCCAAAGATATAAACTATCCTTCCCCTCTCTACGCGGTATTCTCTATGCAGGTAAACTGGGAAAATCTCTTCTCTTCAAAATCACAGGTCTCTGGAACGACGTTACTATCCCGTTGCGGAACCTGGGCTCTCTCCAACTATTCTGCAAGCAACTGAAAACTTGGCTCTTCTCTAACATGTAATTCTATTTTCCCCCTTACTCTTCCATTCTATATATAAGCTCATGTAAACCTTTTCCTTTCTCTTCTTATATTTTAAGTTCTTGTAAACCGTGCCGAGCTCCACTTCCGTGGAGCTAAACTAAACTAAACTTAAGGTTTAGTTTAGTTTAGTGTTATATTTATATAATAAAAATTACTGATCTTGTATGATATTTAGGGCTCCTTTTACACTACACGCTAAAGCCTCCATAGAGCTTGAGTTAGTATTTTTCGTGTAGCACGGAGTTAGCGCGCGCTAATCTTCAGCGTGCTAAAAACGCTATCGCACCTTCGTAAAAGGAGCCCTTAATGTTTGTATTACAATACACAGACTTTTTTTATTGTATTTAATATCTTTATCTGAAACTGTTTTAGGACTACATTCCCAATTTAATTTATTATATTGGTATACCTAGGGGGATTACAAAAAGAAATCAAACATAATCATAAGATAAAAACACTAAAAGCCAACATAAAACACAATAAAACATAAGAACATAAGCAATGCCTCTGCTGGGTCAGACCAGAAGTCCATCATGCCCAGCAGTCCGCTCATACAGCGGCCCATCAGGTCCAGGACCTGTATAGTAATCCTCTATCTAAACCCTTCTATCCCCTTTTCCTTCAGGAAATCATCTAATCTCTTCTTGAACCCCAATACCGTACTCTGTCCTATCACACCCTCTGGAAGCGCATTCCAGGTGTCCACCACCCTTTGGGTGAAGAACCTAGCATTGGTTCTAAATCTGTCCCCTCTTAATTTTTCCGAATGCCCTCTCGTTCTTGTAGTCTTCGAAAGTTTGAAGAATCTGTCCCTCTCCACTTTCTCTATGCCCTTCATAATCTTGTAAGTCTCTATCATGTCCCCTCTAAGTCTCTGCTTCTCCAGGGAAAAGAGCCCCAGTTTCTCCAATCTTTCAGCGTATGAAAGGTTTTCCATACCCTTTATCAAGCGTGTAGCTCTTTTCTGAACCCTCTCGAGTATCGCCATATCCTTCTTTACAGATAACATTTCCATTAATTACAATGGTACCTCGGAATCCGAACACCCCAGAACTCGAACGCTTTGGAATCCGAACTTTTTTTTGTAGTAAATTTTGCCTCAGAATCCAAACTCTGCTTTGGAATCCGAACGCCGTGTACATTGTATGTGTGTGTTTCTGCCCCAGAATCTGAATGCTGCTTTGGAATATTTTACCTTAAAATCCAGTGTATTTCCTGTTAAAATTTGAGTTTGTGGGACCCAGGAACGGATTAAGCCAGTTTCTATTATTTTCAATGGGAAAAATTGTCTTGGAACTCGAACGGTGTTCTGGAACGGATTAAGTTCGGATTCCAAGATATCACTGTACTTCATTCCTTCAGTCACTGCTTCTTAACCACTTAAAAAAGCTCCTAGGAAAAGAGAGGTTTTAAATAATTTCTTAAAACTCTGAAAGTTATTTATTCTCAATTGTCCAACCAGATTATTCCAAAGCTTCACCTTTGCCACTGAAATAGCCATAGCTCTGGTACTCGCATGCTGTAACTCATCAACAGATAAACACATTGTGTTCTCTTAAGGATTGATGGGGCTGATGTAATGTTACAGCATGTGAATTGCTTGAGAAACACCTTAAACACTATTTGAGATTTAAAAGGTAGCCAATGCAATTTTTGTAGTAAAAGTGTCACATGCTCAAATTTACTGCCACCAAAGCCAATTGACAATGGCATCTACATTTGAGTTTAATGCACATATTTCTTGGGTATTCCCTAAGAGCTCCTTTTACAAAGCCGCGTTAGGGCCTTAATGCGGGGAATAGTGCGCGCTAAATTTCCCACACACTAGCCGCTACCACCTCCTTTTGAGCAGGTGGTAGATTTTGGGCTAATCCGGTGTGTGCGCTAAAACCGCTAGCGCAGCTTTGTAAAAGGATCCCTAAGTCTAAAACAGTATTGTAGTAAATGATAGCAAATAAAGGCCTGAATGGTCCATCCACTCTGCCCAATAGTCACACGCTCTATAAATTTGTGATGAAATTGTCTTTTTTCTTTGATATTTCAAGGACATAGACTGTAGAAGTCCGCCTGGTACTGCTCTTAGGTTCCAACTACTGGAGTTTCCGTCGAAGCCCTCCCCTTCCCATCCTAAACCAAATTACTATATATGAGATCTAGACCGTGCAAGGCTGCTCAGTACCGGCCTTAGTTCTTCATTTTATACCTGAGTGGTGTAGAACAGGTACAAGTGGATTGATTTTTTACTTTATCAAGATTTACAAAGACTATGGGACATTTAATAAAGTTACAGAATACGGTAATACTTTTAAAACCAATAGGAGGAAATATTTTTTCACTCAGAGAATAGTTAAGCTCTGGAATGCATTGCCAGAGGATGTGGTAAGTTCCTGGAGGAAAAGTCCATAAACTGCTGCCCTGGATCAGTGGCATGGAATGCTGCTATTATTTGGGTTTTTGCCAGGTACTTTTGACTTCGATTGGCCTCCATGAAGATCCAGTATGGCTATTCTTATGTTCTTAATTTTCTAGTTAGAGATCCTCTGTGTTCATGCCACGTATTTCTGATTCCTGTCACTGTTTTTGTCTCCCTCAGGAGGCAAGTTATTTGGAGATCATCTGCGTAAGTAAAGCCAGTGAGACCTACAGGTTGAACCAAGGTAAAAAGGGGAGCTAAAAAATGTTAAGTAGAACTGGTACCAAAACAGAGCCTTGTAGAATGCCAAAGGTAGGCTGGCAGTGCCAGTGGGTGAGTAGCACAAGGTGCAACTATAGTTTAATATCATCCTGCTATTTATTTCCTCAGTATAATTCATCAGCCTCTGAATTGCATCTTTACATTTGGGATATGAACACAGTGGGAGTTCTGTGATCTTAATAGTTCATGCACTATACTAGCTTGCTTTTTTAGTCCCTTTAAAGGTACTGCACCAAGGGCAGGATTAACCAATAGGCCAAATAGGCAGTGGCGTACCTAGCATATATGACACCCGGGGCCCATCATTTTTTGACATCCCCCCCCCCACCAATCTGTATGAAAAACATGATTTTTAATAACAAGCCACATGTCACACATGAGTACCTAGGAAAAGAAAGCATCTTACATATGCAGTAAGCAGTACAACATCAATATACCCATCGTAAAACTAAACAAGCCAGACTAGTACAGATCAATCCTGCTGTCAATCCTAACAAAAAACCATGTCTTTCAAACACACAGAACACAGAAAACACCTTCGCCTAGTATGGAATATGTCATCACAAACTAACCCCTCCCCCTTTTACAAAACTGTAGTGTGGATTTTAGTCACGGTGGTAACAGCTCTGACGCTCATAGAATTCTGAGCATTAGAGCTGCCACCACGGCTGGCGCTAAAAATCGCTCCACAGTTTAGTAAAAGGGGGGATAAAATAGAAATACATAGACAAAGGTTAAATTGAACCAGTAAGAAGCTGGACTCTGCATACAGTGCACCACAGAAACAATGACACATGTCTCCTAAAGCAATAAATAAATAGAAATTTTTTTTCTACCTTTGTCTTCTGTGGTTTCTGCTTTCCTCATCTTCTTGTAATTCTCTTCCTTCCATCCACTGTCTGCCGTCTCTCTTCCCCTATATGGCATCTTCTCTCCTTCTATGCCCCTTCCAGAAACTGTATGCCTCCCCCTTCCATCTCTCCTTTCACCCCCATTGGTCTGGCATCTCTCTCCTCCCCTCTCCCTCTCCCTCTGCAATCCCTTTCTTCCCTCATTTTCCTTTTCAGTTTATTTTCTGCATCTGTCTAGATTACATTCTTACTACCCTCTCATCAATGTCCTTTTTTACAGTCTACCTAAAGCTTGCCACCTCTTTGCCTCATCCCTCCAGTGTTTCCCTAACTCAATCCTTTTCTCCCCATCATGTGCCATCCTTTTATTTATCCCCACCTTCCATCATGTACCCTCTTTCTCCAACCCTTCCATCTAGTACCTTCTCTCTCTGTCCACTTTCATCCAGCGTCTGCTCCCCTCTTTCTCTCCTCCAATTTCCTTCCTGCATTTGCTCCCTTATCTCTCCCATCTGCACTTCCATCCAGCATAGGCTCCCCACTACCATCCAATGTCTGCCCTTTCTCTCGCCATCCACCCCTCTTCAATCAGCATCTGCCCCCTTTCTCTCCCTCCAATATCCTTCCCCCTTATGTCTCTCCCCTTTCTCTGTAAATCAATTCTATCAGCACCACCCTTCCATACCATCCTGCCCCCTTTCTTTCCCTCCACCACTCTTCCATTCCAGCAATCCTGCTCCTTTCTCTCCATTCATGCAGCAAGGTCCCATGATGATTGTAGCTGCTGGCTGCCAGTCCACCCCACTCCAACATACTTGCTCTGGAGCGGACTCAGCAGCTGCATGCTTGTCTGCTGACTCTGCTCCAGAAGAAGTAAGTTACGTCGGAGGGGGTGGATCCGGCAGATGCAGGGAGTTGTGGCAAAGTCCCGCAATGACTGCGTCTGCCGGGTCCACCCCTTCCTACGTAACTTACTTCTTGCGGAGCAGAGCCGGCAGATGAGTCATCACAGGACCTTCCTGCACCTCAGCACGGCTGCCGACTCTGCTGCAGAGAAAGTAAGTCAGAGGTAACTTGACCATTTATTTTTTTCATCAAAAGGGGACATCTATTAATTGACTGTGTATCCTGTCTTTCATTTATTTCTTTCTGCACTCAGGCCCAACAATTGTACCTTTCTATTCCCTCCCTCCTTCCTTCCCATGTCCATAGTGCCCCCCGTGCCTCCTTCCCGTGTCCATAGTGCCTCCAGTGCCTCCTTCCCGTGTCCTTAGTGCCCCCAGTGCCTCCTTCTCATGTCCTTAGTGCGTCTGTCCTGTGTCCATAGTGCCCCCAGTACCTCCGTCTTGTGTCCATAGTGCCCCCAGTGCCTCCGGCTTATGTCTATAGTGCCCCCAGTGCCTCCGTCCCATGTCCATGTTGTCCCCAGTGCCTCCGTCCTGTGTCCATGGTACCCCCAGTGTCTCTATCCCGTGTCCATGGTGTCCCCAGTGCCTCCGTCCTGTGTCCATGGTGCCCCCAGTGCCTCCTTCTTATGTCCTACCACTACCTTCCAGATTTTGGCCACCCCCAAAGCCAGCCTGCCTGTCTACCTATCTTCCTCCCTCCCTGCCGCGCTAAAGCCAGCCAGCTTGCCTGCCTACATCCTGCCCTCCCTGCCGCAGAAAAAAAAAAAGGCGCCTCTCCTCTTCCTTTCCCCCGGTCCGAACTTGCAATCTTACCTCCCCCCACCGACAAGAAGTCTTTCCGACATCAATTCTGACTTCGGAGAGGACATTCCAGGCCAGCCAATCACTGCTTGGCTGGCCCAGAACATCTTCTCCGATGTCAGAATTGATGTCGAAAAGACTTTTTGTCGGTGGGGGGAAGTAGGATTGTAGCGGTGCGGCCGGAGGAAAGGAAGGGCAGAAGGAACCGGACCTGGCCGGCTGTGCACCCCTCCAAGCCGTGCAACCGGGCAGACCGCCCCCCCCCCCCTTGGTACGCCACTGCAAGTAGGCACATGCCTAGGGCCCAAAATGGTCAGGGGGGCCCGATGAAGGAAGGCATCAACATTGTTTTTTCCAAACGGCAATGGGCCCCTCCAGCATCGATTGGCAATGC
Organism: Geotrypetes seraphini; assembly: GCF_902459505.1. Lineage (NCBI taxonomy): Eukaryota > Metazoa > Chordata > Amphibia > Gymnophiona > Dermophiidae > Geotrypetes > Geotrypetes seraphini. The sequence goes on along the minus strand of NC_047090.1, from coordinate 40,488,038 downwards.
GGGCCCCACCCCGATCGGCAACCCCCCCATCGACAGAACGTAAGACAAGCAAGCAAAGAAGGTAAAAAGGCAATGGGAACTGTAATTGTGCAAACGGTGCTGCTTGCCCAAAGCTTCTCTCTGACGCAGCTTCCTATTTCCGCCTGGGCGCATGGTGGGGTGGGGTGGGGCGGGGCAGGGGGCCCAGTGTACTTGTGTGCCTAGGGGCCCTCGACAAATTAATCCTGCCCTGACTGCACCCTACTATAAACAATCTATACTCCCGGGGATGTAGTCTTCCTACTTACTTTTCTACTTCATTTAGAAATTTGTTATGGGTTTTCCCTTTTATTAGCAGAAGTCACAGTTGTCTTGAATACCTCTGACTACTCCTTCGGACTCCCAACATGACCCAGTCTCTTTAAAATCTGAAACCACTCCCCTCAGTGCAGTCTCCACCCTCTGTGCCAGTCTCTGCCTTGCTTCCATCTCATATAAACTCCCTTCCAAGATTAAGTATGGCTGCTTTCAGTTTCCCCTCTGGGTCTCCAGTATAGTACAGGCCTGTCTCCCATGGCATGCTTCTTTCTCACACCTTCACCTCAGAATTGTGGCTCCTGACTGCGGAGAACAGTGTAGTTCCTTTAATTTTGTTCAGTCTAGCATTGTTTTATTTACTTATCTTTCTTTATCAGCCCATTGCTCTAGGAACACCAGCAAGGTCTGTCACATTTCTTCCTTCTTCCAATGCAATTATCAGCGGCTTCATTCCCAGTTTTAACTCCACTATCCCCAGGTGCTATTGGCAGATTTAAGTTTTGTTTTGATCAAAATTTGTGGTCTTATTGTAATATAAAGGAGCTAAAATGTCCTGGTTCCTCATCAGGATTCGATCTCTCTTGGGTCTCAAAACATCCTCTGGCTCTTACGCTCTTCAAGCCCTGTTGCTATCAAACTGCACCCCCCCCCCCCACACACACACACATACTCCATTGGAGCTGCCACATTTACACTACTAAAACCGTGAGGAATAATGCTGCTTATAAGAAAAGAATGTCTTAGGAAAGTTATGATGAATAAGGTCTCTATCATCTATTGGAATTGTTGCTATAAATCTCTCTAAATCTTGGGATCTCAGAAATAACTAGTTCGCAAAATTTATGTCAACCTCTATTTACTAAACTGCAATGTGATTTTTTAATAAGTCTTAATCACACAAATTAATTAGCAGTAACTGCAGAATCTCTCTGTGTTAAATTTTCAGGCAGCTGTAGCAGTTCAGCTTTCAGTTAATACAGAGAAAAGGTCATTAACATATTTTAACACATAATGTGTTTTTATTTCTAGAAGATTATAATGGAACGAGGAGGTTATTTTGTGCTCCTTCTCCAGTTTAAGAATATTTACCTACCCTTTTGTTTTGGGGTAGGAATGTAAGAAATACCCATACTTTTGAGAACCTCTTTGGCCCAGGCTGAGCTGAGCCGGTGTTGCTTTCTCTAAATGGTTCATTCTGTACGTAGATGTTAAGACACTGGCTGGCTGGAGTTTGGTTGCAAAATACTCAAGCTAAGACTTTCATCAGAACCGGCCCTAATCAACTAACTTTACCAGTAGGACCCCCCCCCCCCCCCCCACAATCCCCACCACTAGCCTCCTTCAGCTTGATCCCCAGCAGTAGTACCACAAGACTACCACTAGGTGTAATTGACACCATTTTCATGCTGATGCTGGATAGGACAATCCTGCATCTTGATACTGAGCAACCAGGGTTGCCCTTTGGGTGAGTAGGTAACTTGGGGGTGTGAGGGAAGGTTGGCATGATGCCAAGTGGAGGGTGGGGCATTGGCGGCAGTCTTGGATGTGATCAGGGGAGGGTCAGTAGCAGGAGGATCAGGAGGACCAAAGGGGGAGGGGTGTTTGGTATGGGGGATGCTTTTGAGGGGGAACTAACATGGAGATGGTGTGCATAATAAGAAGGTGGTTATTATCACACTTTACTGGCATTTGCCTAGCCTTTACTTGTAGGAAAGAGCAGGTATAAATCTCAATGTTTATCTGTCATGACCTACATTGTATTATGTTATGTGCCATCAATTTGTGTCCGAGACCTAGCTACTTGATGAATTGCGGATCTAAAAAGAAATCGATTTTATTACCTGTATGAAACAGTAAATATGCATGTAGGTGTCTGTTCCTGCAAAGCATCATCCACAACTCATCACCTTCCCATATGCATGTCTTATGAATTTGTATGTGTGAATATCAGCTATATGAATATAGAATTTTCTATGTGTTTGCTATTTGTCCAAGTATGTGACAATTTTTACAAGTTTAAACCAAGAATAGGGTTTCTAAAATCAGGACTGCATTGGCAAAAATACCTTTACAAAGCCACCCTCTTCACCAACAGGGTCAATCTATGAAAATATCAGAGAAATATCATTCAGTAGAGCATCATTTCAAATTAAGAGCATGCTTTGCTGTACAATGTCCTGGAGATCACTTTCATCTTGTTTCCTTATTACATTTTTCTCTTTTAATCAGCTGGAGACATCCTCTAATGCACTTATGCCTGCCTGAAGGTACAGATGTAGGTATGGACAGATTGATGTTGTCTCCTTAAGGGTACTGTTTGTATTTCTCAACTGTTTTTGCATGTAGCAATAATCTATATTAAATAGGACACAGAGCAAATGTATGATTTAGTTATGGACTAGATATGGAATTGACAGTCTCATAATGATGCCTCCTTTTTTTTTTTTTTTTTTTTAGGTTTCTTGAAATACTATAGATAATTTCCAGGTATCATATATTTTATTTCTTTGTTCGTAGCATACTTCCCCCCCCCCCCCTCCTTTTATGAAGCCACATCAGGCTTTTTTTTTTAATCGCCAGCCATGACAGTATTAGTTCCGACGCTCATAGGAATTCTATAAGCGTCGGAGCTAATACTACCGCTGCTGGTGATAAAAAAAGTCTAATGCAGCTTCATAAAAGGGGGGAGGGGGGATAGTGTGGAGTTCAAGGTCACAATAATGACCTTGAAGAAAATTGGGATCTATTTCAGTTGGATACTCATTTTCAGCTTAGTAATCTTCCTAGTCATTTTTCCTTTATTAGAATTAAACATGTTAATTAACCTGTAACCCAGGAAAAAAATGCTCCCCTTCCACACTTTCTCATTAACAACTGCAAAAATCCATTGCTTAATGTTAGATTTCAAGAATGAGTATCAGTTGTTAACCAGAATCATTACACTGCCGCCTCCATGACAGATGGTATATTGTAGAAGATATAACTAAAATGAAATTGTGCATGTTCTTGGAAACAAGAGCTCCAGGGTGACTCTTGAGGGGAGGAATGCGGGCCTAGTGCCTAACCCTCGGTAAGCCTGAAACCTCTGAGCCTCTGGGCTCCAGTTACCTAGGACACTCGGCCTATATCCTCGGTAGGTGGTGAACACACACTTGGCCTTCAGCCTCTGTAGGCAGCGAACGGACACTCGGCCATCAGCCTTGGTGAGTGGTGGAAGGATACTCGGCCTACACCTTTGGGTAGGCGGGGCCAGGGGTGTGACACCACTATGAATGCAATGGTTAGAGTGGATTATGGGCCTGGGTCCTCCTCTCTATGGTTCACTAGCCCACCCCAAGCTACTTAAGACACCTCTGTGCAGCTCTACCAGGCTTTCCTATAGCAGGTGCTGATGTTCTAGAGACAAGGTATGTACTTTTTTATTCACATATTTGTGGCAGTATGAGGGAGTCACTGATCACTGAAGGAGTGTGTGGGGGTCTTTACATTGTCTCTGCAGTGGTTATCTGGTCACTTTGGATACTTTTTTTCAATGAGTGGTACCGGAGGACTGGAGAAGGGTGGACGTGGTCCCTTCTCAACAAAAGTGGAAGGAAGGAAGAAGTAGGGAATTACAGGCCAGTAAGTCTGACATCTGTGACAAGCAAATCAATGCAAACACTTTTAAAACAGAGAATGGTCAAGTTTCTGGAATCCTGTGGCTTACAGGACCGGAGGCAACATGGATTCACTATAGGTAGGTCTTGTCAGACAAATCTGATCAATTTCTTTGACTGGGTGACCAGAGAATTGGATACAGGATGTGCACTAGATGTGTATTTAGATTTTACCAAAGTCTTTGACAGTGTTCCACATAGACGTCTAATAAATAAAGTGAGTGCCCTCGGGATGGGTCCCAAAGTGATGTGCTGGGTCAAGAACTGGTTGAGTGTAAGGTGACAAAGGGTAGTGATCAATGGAGCTCGCTCTGAGGAAAGGGACGTTACCAGTGGTGTGCCTCAAGTTTCTGTTCTTGGGCCTGTTCTTTTTAACATTTTTATAAATGATATTGCTGATGGGTTGTCAGTTAAAATTTGCCTCTTTGTGGTTGATACTAAAATCTGCACTAGAGTAGACCCGCCGGATGGTGTGAATAAAAGAAAGACCTGACGAAGCTTGAAGAATGGTCTGAAATTTGGCAGCTAAAATTAAATTCTACAAAATGCAAGGTCAACATTGTATATCTGGACTTTCAGAAGGCGTTTGACAAGGTTCCGCATGAATGACTACTTCAAAAAATTGCGAGCCATGGAATAGAGGGTGAAATACTCATGTGGATTAAAAACTGGCTGGAGCATAGGAAACAGAGAGTGGGGGTAAATGGACAATACTCGGACTGGAAGAGTGTCACTAGTGGGGTGCCACAGGGCTCGGTGCTTGGACCCGTGCTCTTCAACATCTTTATAAATGATCTGGACATAGGTACGACGAGCGAGGTGATTAAATTTGCGGATGATACGAAGCTATTCAGAGTAGTAAAGACGCAGGGGGATTGCGAAGATCTGCAACGTGACATAATCGGGTTCAAGGAATGGGCATCAACATGGCAGATGAGGTCCAACGTGGACAAGTGTAAAGTGTTGCATGTCGGTAGCAAAAATCTCATGCATGAATACAGGCGGTACTTGGAGAGATCTTCCAGGAAAGGGACTTGGGAGTTCTGATCGACAAGTCGATGAACCGTCAACGCAATGTGTGGTGGTGGTGAAAAGGGCGAACAGAATGCTAGGAATGATAAAGAAGAGGATCACAAACAGATCGGAGAAGGTTATCATGCTGCTGTACCATGCCATGGTGCACCCTCACCTGGAGTACTGCATACAGCACTGGTCGCCGTACATGAAAAAGGACATGGTACTACTCGAAAGGGTCCAGAGAACAGTGACTAAGATGGTTAAGGGGTTGGAGGAGCTGCCTTACAGCGAAAGTTTAGAGAAACTGGGCCTTTTCTCCCTCGAACAGAGGAGATTGAGAGGGGACATGATCGAAACATTCAAGGTACTGAAGGGGCTAGACTTAGTAGATAAGGACAGGTTGTTCACCCTCTCCAAGGTAAGGAGAACGAGAGGACACTCTCTAAAGTTGAAAGGGGATAGATTCCATACGAACGTAAGGAAGTTCTTCTTCACCCAGAGAGTGGTAGAATACTGGAATGCTCTTCCGGTTTCTGTCAAAGGGGGTAAACACCCTCCAGGGATTCAAGACAAAGTTAGACAAGTTCCTGGTGAACAAGAGCATACGCTGGTAGGGCTAGTCTCAGTTAGGGTGCTGGTCTTTGACCAGAGGGCCGCTGCATGAGTGGACTGCTGGGCATGACGGACCACTTGTCTGACCCAGCAGTGGCAATTCTTATGTTCTTATGAGTATTTTTCTGCCAAAGCTTTCTGCTATGCCAACCTAGAGATAAACTAGAGCAGAAATGTCCTTCTTGGTAGACCTTACCAACTTTAATGATTGTTTAATATTTATACAGTTGTACCATATCAGAAATTTGCATGATCTGGATAAATAGTTCATCATTAAATGAAAATAACTACTTTTATGTAAAACTCCCTAGTGGTGATATGATGAAATTAAATTACAATTTAATTATTACAATTAAACTAGTTTTTGCACCCGTTAATGTAATAATTAAATTGTAATGTCTCTCTCCCTGGCCCCATCTGTCTTTCTTTCTTTTTGTCTCTCTCCCTGCTACTTGTTTGTCTGTCTTTTTTCTTTCTGTCTCTTTCCCCTATCTTTCTTTCTATCTCTCTCCCTGCCCCCTGCCTGTCTGTCTTTCTTTCTTTCTGTCTCTCCCACCTTTCCAGCAGCAGCTCTTTCCTGCTCCCCATGTCCAGCAGTAGCCCTTCTCCATTCATTTTACCTCCCCCCTGTCCAGCAGCACCCCTTCCCTGCTCTTATCTGATATGTATCCTGTGTTTTGTGAAGCAGCTCTACCAGGACCTGCCACAGGCTCCTTGTAGCAATATGGAAACCACTGCATGCAAACTGCCACAGGCTCCTTGTTCAGCTGACTCCTTTTTCAGCTGGGAAAACCACCGCATGCATCACAAACCACCACCTCTGCTGGGAAACCGCTGCATGCATCACAAATCGCCACAGGCTCCTTCTACTGTGCATGCAGCGGCACAGAGTCACGGATGCACGGAGTTTGAAGTAAACATGCACGCTAAGGGTTTTATTATAGCGGATGTTTGAGGTATTATAATTATGGCCAGATGTTTCAATAGGTTTCCCATTCAATTCACACAAACATAAAGGTAAAACATTTAAATATCTGCATTTATTTGTTGCAACTTAATAAAAGCAATAACAATTGGGGGTGAAAGAAAACTAAATAGGTATTCCAACAATTGTTATCAGATGTTGTTAAAACAAGGTAAATTAAATTTACGTATAAATGAATAGTAAAGCTAATTTACCATTCATGTGTAATAAAATTTACATTGATTACACCATTAAAGTTAGTGATAATATTTAAACCTCAAACATATAATGCCTTTCAGCTTAATATCAACTTTGTTCCAGGGTTTCTAGAATCACAAGTAAATATTTGACTAGGTGATTCTTTTAAAAACAGAGTGTTTCTCAGTCCCAAAGTTCAATAAGTATGCACCCAAAATTAAAGTATTAAAAAACCCTTGTTTTCACTGATGTTGTTGCTTTCTTGAATTGGGAACCATTGAGTTGTCCTGCAACCTGTCTAGAACCAGCAGCTCCTTGGAAGAATCGGCGGTTTGCTACTATCCTATCTGATCAAATTAAAGGAAATAAAACCTTAACCTCCCTAGATGAATGCAGGCTAAAGTCATTGTCTTCTTATGCTAAGGCCATGTATTTCTAACTAAATGTGCAAAAGAATAGATGATAATTCTTTTATCATTAAGCTGATCCTCCCAAGTAAACCCAATCAAATGCTTCTGATATGAAATCAGTTCACAGAGTTTCAACACACACATTCACACAATATCTGAGCCACCTCAGCTTTATCTGTATATCCAAGTATTTTTGATTCAGAAATAATAAAACTTCTTAGTAATTACCTCACCATGTTCTCAAACAGAACCTACCAGTATATATCAAGAATACTGACTTGAAACAGCTCTGCACCACAGAACCTCCCAGAATTCCAAGACAAGAGACCACTCTCAAGGCTCCAGACCTTCAGTTCTCAAAAGAATATTCAGCTTTCAGATTCTCCAAGCTTCACATAACTATCTAGTCCTTTTACTAAGGTGCGGTAGCCAATTTAGCATGAGCTAAATGCTAACGCGTGCCAACGCGTCCATAGGATATCATGGACACGTGAGCATGCGTTAGCTTTTAGTGCATGCTAAAATGGCTACCACACCTTAGTAAAAGGACCTATATGTATACTGATTAAGGTCTCAACAGATTAGTAATCAGAAAAGACTGTAGGAATGCATGCCAGCACTAAAGCAGAAAACACATCTGAATACTAAATTAAATATAAAATATTTTCTTTAAATACTAATAATATTAGGCAATCTGAGTTGAATCAATGGTCTTAAACAGTAAAGGAATTAAAATTCTCTATTTTCCAGTACTTAATACTTTTTTCTAGCCATAGGTATCACAAAAATCTAGTTTAAATTCTGAAACACACTTTAAAAGTTCTTATCAATTTTCCTTTGAAATATAACTCCAAACTTACTCCTCCTTTTACTAAACTGTCGGGAGCAACGTGCAGCACTCAGTGTGGCTCCCTGCACTAAAAACCGCTATTGCAGTTTAGTAAAAGGGTGTGTGTGTTAAGTTAGCAATCTCAATAAATCATGAGAACTAGCAGATATTAGATAAGTTTTTGACCCATAACTCACACAAACTCAGCTGTATTCTCCTTCACAGACTTCTCATTATACACCTCAGCTCAACAGCCCATAAGCAGGTTTAATTTGTAGCATTTCTCATGAAATCAAACATTTATAGGAAATATTATTTCAAAATATTCACCCCTTCCACACACACACAAACTCCAGAGCTGACAGAGATATTTTCATTCAGCAGCAACATCATTTCCTCACCAATTCCTTGTACTGCCTTAAACTCTCTGCTCTCCAGCTCACAATAACAGTTCTGGGGCTCTCAATAAGACAGCTGCTATTAAGTGCATCTTCCCTCAAGCTTCCTGCTATAAACTCTGGGCTAGATGCACTAAAGTCTCAGATCGTCTAACGATCATCGCTAAACTGGGTTGACTGGTTTAGCAACTGATCACATTTGCCGACAAAATGGCTCACTGCATGTTTTTCCAGGCGATCCGGGCATGCAAATAAGGCTGTTAATATTAAAATGCCATGCAAAGTAGCTTACCGATCGATGCTCTAACATTGGTTCGCCATGTACAAAAAACAGCGATCACCTCTAGTGATCTGAAAAAACCTGCCTGTTTTAAAAAAAAATTTTCTATGGGTACAGGTGTTGTGTATGTGTAACACATGCACAATATCTGGCCCATAAAAAAAATGCCATGCCAGCCCCTCCCCCCCCCCCCGATGACCCAGCATGATAAACCCACCACGCCAGCCAAAATTAGCAAGAGGAATGCCCACTCCCCTCCTGCTGCTATAACAATAAATAAATCAATAAATAAAGCTATAAAATCTCACGCTGAAATTCCAAGTGGTTGTACTCTATGGCCTTGATTTTATGTTACCTAAAAAGTCAGCGCCAATTAACATGACGCTAAGCATGATTCTATAATATCTAGGCACTTTGCATAGAATCATGCATATTGCTGCCTAAGTAGAGTTAGGCATGCCATGCATCCTAACATTTAGGCGCTCCCTATTTATGTGAGTTACCAGAATTTACTCCTGTATAAGAGGACATGTCCGGGTAAATCTGGACATCTGGTATCCCTATGTGAGGGGGTTCTTGGCCTAAATACCTGCGCCTAAATTAGGTGCACATCAGGCCATATTCTATGGTTTTGTGCATAACTCTGAAACATGCCCACAATCCTCCCCAAGCCATGCCTGTTTTTAAGTAGGTGCTTTGGACAAGGAGCCTAATTTTGAGAGAGGTTAGATGTCTGTCATTAATTCCAATGATCAATTGTGAGGTGTTAAGTGCAAATTATTGGCGTCAATTAAGCCTCTTAGTCAATTAAGTTAGGCATGCTAATGTAGGCTAACTTTAAATGGACTTTATAGAATTTGCCCCTAATCCTTTGTGTGTGTGACATGCTCGTGTTGGTAGCCATTTTATGAAATTACCCCATAAGTATTTTTATTTTATTTTTTTTATTTATTCAATTTTCTATACCATTCTCCCAGAGGAACTCAGAACGGTTTGCATGAATTTATTCAGGTACTCAAGCATTTTTCCCTGTCTGTCCCAGTAGGCTCACAATCTATCTAATATACCTGGGGCAATGGGGGGATTAAGTGACTTGCCCAGGGTCACAAGGAGCAGCGTGGGTTTGAACCCACAACCTCAGGGGGCTGAGGCTTAACCACTGCACCACTCTAGAAACCAAAATGTATTAGAAATGAGCCAAGTAAAGGACAATCAAGCCATTGTGACATCACTGATGAGGTTGGCTCTTATTGGTGGAACGAGGCATTGTGACATCACAGTATCAGCTCTGGTTACCAGAATCTTTTCAGACTATCTATTCAATTTCTATACTGTTCTCCCAGGGGAGCTCAGAATTTATTCCGGTACGCAAGCATTTTTCCCTGTCTGTCCTGGTGAACTCACAATCTATCTAATGTACCTGGGGCAATGGGGGGGGGGGATTAAGTGGCTTGCCCAGGGTCACAAGGAGCAGCGTGGGTTTGAACCCACAACATTGGGGTGCTGAGGCTGTAGCTTTAACCACTGCAACACTCTAGAAATCAAAATGTGTTGAAAGTGAGCCATTATGACATCACTGATGAGGTTGACTCTTAGGCAATGGTGGAATGAGCCATTATGATGTCACAATACCAGCTCTGGTTTATTAGAGGCTGAAGCTTTTCACACTATTTATTTATTCAATGTCCTATATTGTTCTCTCAGGGGAGCTCAGAATGGTGTACATGACTTTATTCAAGTACTCTAGCATTTTTCCCTCTCTTTCCTGGTTGCTCACAATCTATCTAACGTACCTGGGGCAATGACTTGCCCAGGTCACAAGGAGCAGCGTGGGTTTGAACCCACAACCTTAGGGTGCTGAGGCTGTAGCTTTAACCACTGCGCCACACTCTCCCCTATGTATGTACTTCACAATTTGATGTAATGGATGATGAACTTTCAAATACCTCTCACATGTATGCAAAGATATTTATACTTCAACTGCAAACTGGTTTATTTAACATGGATAAGAACAGTAAAATCCAAACCCAATATATTGGGGAATTAATACTAAAGCCAGATTGGTGAGATTTCTTCACTCTACAGGAATAAACTCTTAAGTCAAAAATCGTGATTTCTTAGCATATACTGGTACAGAGACTTGCTATGAATATTCATGGCTTCAAGCTATTCAAAGCATTCAAAAATACTTCAGTTATATGTGCAAGGCTGCCACTATTTATATTTAAATGAAGTCAAAAGGATTAGCAGTGAGAGATATTGGAAATTCAAGCTGTTGCAAATAGGTTGGGTTTATCCCAGATGAATCACAAATGACACATATATCACCCCCTCTGCCTCCCCCGTCCCACTCCGCCCCAAGTTTTAATGGCCTATCCCAACTCAATCTGAACTGGTTTATCATCCCCACAGTTCTATGTAAATATATGTATAATTTTGCTTCAGTTTCGCTTCAGTTCAGGTACTCAGAATCCATAAAGTTAATGTCATAGCTGTCACATTCTAATGAATAAAAAGTGGATTTCAGAGAATTTCTATTAAATAGGCATACAATTTGCTTAGTGCATAAATGCAAGGGGTGATTAAGATATGGGCAGGTCCCACTTATACCCACGTAACTTACAAAGTACAGGATTTTGAAAAGCTGTCTGGACCCCTGGACATGCCCTCAAAAGGAAGACTTGTCCGGGGAAATCCAGACATCTGGTAACCCTACGCTAGCATGGCTTTGTAGAATGGGGGAGGGGGAGAATTTTAATTTTAATGAGAATAACTAACAGGCAGACTGGATGGACTGTTCAGGTCTTTATCTGTATTCATTTACTGTTACTATAAATTTGCAGCTATTGTAAGCTATTTGCAGCTATTGTAGCTATTGCTATTCCAATGTTATGCCACAGTAAATTCAAATTTTGTCATGATTTGCTAAAAGAGCCTCTTAGTTGCTAATTTCTGAACCATTTGTAAATCAGGCCTTCATTCTGATAAAAATCACCAGTTATTTGATGGCTAACCCTTATTCCTCTGGATTTTAAAGACAAGTTTTATACATTTTAAGGAACTGAAAAACTTGGCCAAGTTTCCAAGTTTATTTCATCTTTGATCTACCGCATTAGGCAAGAAATATCAATAGAGTTTACAATTGCGTTAAAATACATAGTAATTTTAGGAGATAGTTATATAATCATTTTGAGAAGAGAAAGGAGTTAAAAAAGGGGGAACTATGTATTTCAATAGTACAGAAGATATACCCCCCCCCCCCCCATTTTACAAAAACACAATAGTGGTTTTTAGTGCAGGCCAGCACGCTGAATGCTCTGTGCTGCTCCAGATGCTCATAGGAACTCTATGAGTGTTGGGAGCAGCGCAGAACATTCAGTGTGCCGGCCTGCGCTAAAAAACACTATTACGGTTTTGTAAAAGGGGGGGATAGTAAGAAAACCAGAAATGTGCTCACCTTAACAAGCCAATCCCCACACATACCCTGTGTAAAAGAGGTGATGGGGACCTGGAAGTGTGTGTGTGTGTGTGTGTGTGTGTGGGGGGGGGGGGGGGTGAGGGAAGGGAGACAGTAAAAAACATAAAAAATAAGGTTTTCAGGAGAGTTCTGAAGCGTTTGAGGTTGGGTTCAAATCTTATGTGATTAGGGAGAGTATTCCAGAGCATTGGGGCAATAACTGAAAAGATACTTTCTTGGGTGGATACATAGGTGATATGACTCATGGGACTGTGAGGAGATTTTGCTGAAGGGAGCAAAGAACGAGTGATGGTAGGTAAGGTATCAAGAGGTTATCAAGGTAAGGAGGAGACCGAACTGAGATTGTTTTAAAAACCAAGAGCAATATGTCAAGCAATGATTGATGGGCAACCAATGAGCACATTTGAGGAGTGGGGTAACGTGATCAAATTTCTTTTTCCCAGCATTTAATTTTATGGGTATATTTTGAACCAAATTTTGATCACACATGTTGCTCGCGTGTTCATTCATGTAGCCCTGGTTTGACTCAAGACAGTCGTTAGTCCAGAAAATCCATAAGAGGTATTTGTTTTATTTAATTATTTTAAAATACATACTGGGGTGGAAAGCATTGACAGATTCAAAGCAAGAAAATGATAGTTGCAGTTGGAAACCTAATCTTACTGCCAAATGGAGCAAAGAAAGCATTTAAGCTAAGTGCTGTACTATTACAGTAATAGCTGCAACAAACAAAGCAAAGAGGAAACGCTGCCTCAAAATACATAAATGTTACTGCTGTGGCCATAATGGAAGCATAAAAAGAACAGATTTTTATTCAGAATTACTATTATGCTCATTTATACTTCTGTTCTGCCTATTTTCTGTAGGGATATCTGAGGCATCTGCCTGTAACATCTGTGAATTTTTGTAAACTCCAGCTTCTTTTCTTTCCAGCTCACGTTCCAACATGGTTAATTTGTGGGTTTTTTTTGTTTTCCTTCAAAGGTAGATGAAATGAGTTCCAGTTATAAACGAGTTATTAAAACTGCTTAAGATCTATTTCTAATGTTCAGAGATCCAAAGATATGAAGTGTGATGAAAGCACACTTCTAGTTTATTATTCTGGGCTCCACACCCGTTTCTCCTTTCTTGCCATTCTTTCTACAACTGTTGGTTGAGGAAGGAGTAGCGTAGTAATTAGAGCAACAGCCTCAGCACCTTGAGATTCTGGGTTTAATAATAATACTTTATTTTCTTGTATACCGCCCCACCAGCAGTTCTAGGCGGTTCACAACAGAAGAACTGAAACATTTCAGTTAAAAAACACAATTAAAAAAAACACAACTATCATAACTACTACATCCATTAAATACAGCATCAGATAAAAAGTACATTTAAAATATAGAGCCTAATAAAAAATACCTTCTTAAGGGAGGAAGATTTCATGGTGACCCCTGGAAATACTCCCGCGAACATAACTTCCACACCTTACCCTGAATTTCTTCCTCACACTAGGTATCACATTCCCTATCTGTTAAAATTCCCTTTTCATAATTGTATCCTGATATTCTCTGGTGTCCGACTATTTTCAATGTAAAATGTAAAATAGTTAATTTCTTATAATTCAACCTATGTATAATTTTCCTTTCAACCACCTTATATTCATCTACTGTAATTCGCTGATTGTACAGCTCTTCTTCTTTGTGAACCGCCTAGAAGATTATGGCGGTATAGAAAAATAAAAGTTATTATTATTATTATTGATCGATGGAATGATCTTCCACACCAGATGGTCGAGGCCAGTAGCGTGCTCGACTTCAAGAGTCGATGGGACAAACAGGTGGGAGTACTACAGAGTTATGCTCAAACGATAGATACTCCAGGGAAGAAGGGTTCTTGAGTGGTCAGACTAGTTGGGAGGGAGGGTTCTTGGGTGGACAGACTTGTTTACCATCATACTCTATGTTTCTATGTTTCTGCCGTCATACTCTATGTTTTTTAAATATCAACAATTCTTGTTTATCAAATAGGTGAGTTTTCAATAATTTCCTAAATGTAAGAAAAGAATAGGCTTGAACAATCAGTGGTAACTATAGAGTAACTATTAAAAATTCATCCAGTGACTCCTGAGACAATCTACAAGTCAAAAATTCCTGATCTGGAGTTGATATAGAGTCTAATATTGTAAACTAAACTAAACTAAACCTTGGGTTTATATACCGCACCATCTCCACGAATGCGGAGCTCGGCACGGTTTACAGGAAGAAAGATGAGAGAGGAACTACAGTGGAGAGATTAAAGAGTTAGGTGTAAAGGGGGAAGGTGAGAGGCCTAAGAGGGGGGAAGTGTTACAGTTTTGAGAATAGCCAGGTTTTTAGGTGTTTGTGGAAGAGTTGGAGGGAGCTTGAGGTTCGGAGAGGGGAGGTGATGTTATTCCAGATCTCAGTGATTCTAAAGGGGAGGGATGACCCAAGGTTTGCCTACATGGGAAATACCTTTTATGGAAGGGAAGGATAGTTTAAAAATTTGGGAGGATCTGGAGGAAGTAGGGGTTGGGGAGTTCCAGGATAGAGGGATAACGGCAGGAAGGATGCCATGTAGGATCTTGTAGGCCAGACACGCACATTTGAAGTGGATCCTGGGGATTACTGGGAGCCAATGGAGCTTAGACAGGAGTGGTGAGACGTGATCAAATTTGCTTTTTGCGAAAACAAGCTTAGCTGCGGCGTTCTGAATCCGCTGAAGTCTGTGGAGGCTTTTCTTGGTTAGGCTGAGGTAGATAGAATATTTCAAAAGTATTGCCAAACCTCCTCCTCTTTTTAAACTTCTAGAAAGTGGAATTATTTTAAAACCCTGAGGCAAAAAATCATTTATGATGATGTCATTATCATAAATCATCCATGTTTCTGTAAGTAATACAAGATCTGGGTTTGTTTCTTCCAGCCAATCTCGTACCAAAAAAGTAAGCACTCTTTAAGCTAGAAATTTAACTCCTTGAGGTAAAGTTGATAACTCAATGGACTGTAAAAATTTATGTCTTGTGATTGATTTTTTGGAATTATAAGGGGATGTAATCAAAACCGGTATTTGCCAAGGCCCAGACTCATTATAGTTATATAAATACCTCGGAGCTCTAAAAAGAGCCCCATACTTTACAGGTCGGTTCCAAGAAAAATGAGCAGGAATGAAATCAGTTTTAATTATTGCACTAGCCCAGCTTCTAAACCAAAATAAATAACAAATCCCTAAAATCCAAATAAAATTTACAGGTTTAGGCATTTTACCACTATTGTGCAAATCACACAAACCTCTTTGGTTACTGTATAAGACAAGAGTCCAATCATATATAACCAGTCCCAAATACTTATAACATATTACCAAATTAATTCAAGTACTTATAAAACGAAGTAGGAAAAATTGGCAGTAGCAATAACAAAATTAATGAGACCTAAAATGGAGCAGGACGTAAGTAAATAGATCCCTAAGAAATCATCCAGTAACAGTAGTAAAGACCAAGTCAACTTAGTTTAAATCTCATGCTGCTCCTTGCGACCCTGGGCAAGTTACCCAATCCTCCATTACGTTAGATAGATTGTGAGCTCACCAGGGCAGATCGGGAAAATGCTTGTGTACTTGATTGCAAATCGCTTAGATAACTTTGATAGGCAATTTATAAATACCTAAAATAAATCAGGAAACGGGAGCCACCAAAGATATTTGCTATAGTGTACAAGAAAAATCAAAGGGGGTCTTTAACTGGCAGTTATCAAGCAGTAACACCATTACATTACATTACAGATTTCTATTCCGCTTGTGCCTTGCGGTTCTAAGCGGATTACAAATTAGGAGACTGTATAATTTCAGGAATATTACAGTACATAGAATCAGGAATGTATCAAGTTACAATTGATTAGTCTGGAAGTTTCCAGGAGAAATTTAGAGCACATAGTAGATAAATAGTAGGTTGTTGAAGTGAGTGGTACAATGTTTAGGTATAGTTATGGTGATGGTGTTCGTGTGTGTATTTTCTAGTGCTATGTTGAGGTTAAGATGATGGAAAGTATTTTTTGAAGAGATGAGTTTTGATTTCTTTTCGGAATTATTTTATGTCTATTGAATTGATCAGTAGATTGGAAATGGTAGTGTCAATTTTTGCTGCCTGTGTAGCTAAAAGGCTGTCGTATAGTTTCTTGCATCGTATACCTTTGAGAGGAGGGTAAGCGAATAGTTTTTGAGTTCTCCTTAATCTGTGTGAGAGATTACGGTGTAGTCTTTTGTTTAGGTAGCTGGGTGCTGTTCCGTGTGTTACTTTGTATAGTAGACAGTAGAATTTGAACTGGGATCTTGCTTTTATTGGTAGCCAGTGTGATTCAAGGTAAGCGTTGGTGATGTGGTCAAATTTGCTGAGGGAGTAGATGAGTCTGAGGGCCGTGTTCTGAACAGTCTGTAATTGTTTTATCATGTAGTTTGGGCATGATAGGTATAGGCTGTTGCAGTAATCTACTATGCTTAGTACTAGGGATTGTACTACTATCTTGTATTGATCTTTGATGAAGAATTTTCTTATTTTTCTTAGGTTACGCATTGTGAAAAATGCTCTTTGGATGATTTTGTGGATTTGGGTCTGCATTGTGCAGTTTCTGTCTAGATGAATTCCTAGGATCTTGAGTGTGCTTTGCATTGGGTACTTGATTGTGTTTAATTCCAGTTCTGTGCATGATGGTTTTTTTTCCTTCTCTAATAGTAGGAATTTAGTTTTTTCCGAGTTCAGTTTCAGTTATCATGTTAAATCTCCTGGAGAGCCCATTGTATGCAGTGGTCCCTGAGGAGGATCATGCATAACAAAAAGCATTACTGCATGAGTACTATTGATATGACAGTATACCAATTATTAAACACCTAACTGACCATGAATGGAATCATAGCTGCATTAAAAAGATTTCGAGGGATGGATTTAGATCATGGAAGTAAAACAGCCCCACTTCCCTCATTCAATTTTACTGCTACTACTATTTATCATTTCTATAGCGCTACTAGACATAAGCAACGCTGAACATCAAAACGTAGACGAGACAGTTCCTCCTCAAAAGAGCTTAAAATCTAGTCAAGACAAACAAACTGGACAAGGTGGTGCATCAATAGAGAGCTGCATCAAAAATTCTGGGTATGACCCAGATGCATTGTGATGTCACTGAGCGTTCAGACAGCTTCTACTACTACTAATTATCTCTGAAAGGTATTCAACAGGAAAGAGAGTCTCTTGGGGTTTGGAAAGTTATAGCAGAATTAGGAGGGTATTTCTACTTCTGAAAGCCTCCATTTAGGTGCCCCAAAGCCTCATGGTAGCCACCTATTTTTATAACAGAACCTGGGCACCCAAATTCCATGATAGAATACTAGCATAACCTTGTACTGGCATGCCTAATAGTCAGGCATCCGCCATAGGGCTGGGGTAAGTGTCAGCACCTAAATGTAGCAGGGATTCATAAAATTTACAGTATTCGGTAAATTACATGCATAATTGGGAGCTCCACCCATGTTCTTCTCATTTTCTGCTCACATGTAAGTTCCACATGTATTTGCAGAACAGTGCTCAGGAACCCTGCTGGCACTTTTATGGGTTATGTGGACAAAGACATACATATATGCTAGTATTTTAGACATTTATGTATGCAAGGGACATACAAATGTAGTTACCTAGATCAGTGGTTCCCAACCCTGTCCTGGAGGACCACCAGGCCAGTTGGTTTTTCAGGATAACCCTAATGAATATGCATGAGAGAGATCAGCATATATTGGAGGTGCCAGGCAGGCAAATCTACTCCATGCATATTCATTAGGGCTATCCTGAAAACCCGACTGGCCTGGTGGTCCTCCAGGACTGGGTTGGGAACCACTGACCTAGATTATAGAATTACTCTTCACATGAGTAATCCTTTACTAACGCATTCATTTTTACTACTTTTACTTAGTTACACCTGATGCTTGCAATTACAAGTAAAAAGAAAAAGTGGAAGTAAGGTATAAATGATAATTCCTTTGTAAATCAAAGGAAGAAGAAAATATTGGAACAGGATTTTGTTAATGTAAACCTTGTCATGCAAACAACAGCAGATTGTCTCATCTTAAATATTGATGTTCACAGATTATATACCCTGTGAGAACTGTGACTTTGCCAAAGTGTGTTGAACTGGTTACTGGTCTCCAGCCAAACAGAACTGTGATGAACTTGGCTCCTTTGAAGTGGAGATGAAACTGAAGCTGATGAGCAGACATACTGTATGTCTCTACTACAACAGACTTCTGGTCATCCCAAGGAAAATTTTATATTAGGTTAACTGTCTTTTTGATTGATAGAGCCTTTAGAGAGGAAGCCTTCTTGTCTGACCTTAAGAAGATTGAAGGTTTGTATGGAGTCTGCTATCACTGAAAAATTGTTAGAATAACAGACAGACAATGATTCCAACTTTGTGAAAGCCTTCTCGAGAACTGGATGGTATGATAATGATAAAGAAGATGAAGACGCAAGTAATGAATTAGACAGCACTACTTGTAATATAGATGATAAAGCATTCTTCGCTATGAGAAAGTCAACTGTTTCAGAGATTCTCTCGATCAACACCTGCAGGCCCTATTAGTAGTATTACAGCCTGGTGACCCTTCCCAAAAATGCTTCCCCTGATCAGGAATGCCACCTCCAAATACAGCTAAAAATGTACATCTTTTGGAACCTCAAATATATTTCAGCTGGATTAAGGAAAGGAAATGTTTAAACAATCAACATACCTAGCAAAGCTGCTATTTGCCCATGTAAAATGGCTTTGAAAATTGCTCTCTTCAATTATTCAAAATGTAGGGTTTAAGAAATAATACGTTTTCAGGATCAGGTGTTCACACATCACTGCACCTTAAAAGATGATGTCTTTCCAATATTAAGAATAATACTGAAATATTTCCAAAATGGGAACCCCTACAGATTGAAGGGTTTTTAAAAGCTAAATTTGAAACAAACATGTTTGCTGTTGCAGTACAAAATGCCATCAGTGAATCAGTCTATAAATTGGTAATCTGAATAAATCATGCTCTGATTATTTTTATAAATTCCAAATCTATATAGAAGCTTGTCAAGCTGTCATTTACTGAGCAATTTCAGATGCATCCGAAGCTTGTGGTTAAAAGAATAATCTAGCTCTAGCAGTTTATAGTCAGGTATAGGGGATATAGGTCAGGACCTGTTGTAGTTCATAGAGCCTAAAACACACATTGACAAAATATATTACCACATATTGAAAATATAAATGTGGCAACCCGTTCTGAGCTCCTTGGGGAGGACAGAATATAAATCGAATTAACTAAATAAATAAATATAATCAAGTTTTACAAGGATTGTCCTCATAAAAGTACAAGACTTTTCCGCTGGTACTTGAGGGCACTAAGGCCCAGATTCTATAAATGATGCCTAATGTTAGGCACCTAGATAGGCTTGCCTAGCTAATCTAGACACCTAACTTACACACACACACACATTTACAAAAGTGTATTGTGGTTTTTAGTGCCGGCTGTGGCGGTAACAGCTCCAATGCTCATAGAATTCACCACTCCCTTCCTGTCTCCATCGTCCAGTGGTCCCACCTCCTCCCTGGCTGGTTGCTTCCCTTTAACATATCTAAAGAACGGTTTGAAATTTCGAGCTTCCCTGGCTAGCCTCTCTTCATACTCTCTTTTGGCTTTTCGAACCACACGGTGACATTCTTTTTGATACTTCCTGTGCTCTTTCCAGTTGTCCTCAGTTTTGTCCTTTTTCCATTTCCTGAATGAATATTTCTTATTGCCTATCGCTTCCTTCACTATTTTAGTTATCCACGCCGGGTCTTTTGTTCGACTCTTTTTGCACCCCTTTCTGAATCTGGGGATATACAGATTTTGCGCCTCGCTCACAGTGTCCTTGAAAAAAGACCAGGCATGTTCTACCATTTGCCATTTTCTGGAAGTGTTCCTAAGTTTCTTCCTTACCATTTTCCTCATTGCTTCATAGTTTCCTTTCCTGAAGTTGAAAGTTGTCACTATGGTTCTATTTCCTTTCGGTATTTCTACTTCGACCTTGAACTTGATCATATTATGATCGCTGTTTCCCAATGGTCCTACTATTTCCACTTCCTTTGCAGGTCCCTTTAACCCATTTAGGATTAGATCCAGAGTGGCATTTCCTCTCGTCGGTTCTCTTACAAGCTGCTCCATGAAGCAATCTTGTATAGCCTCTAGGAATTCTGTCTCCCTAGCGCATTTTGAGCTTCCAAGACTCCAGTCTATCCCAGGATAGTTGAAGTCTCCCATAATAACCGTGTTACCGCTTTTGCATTCCCGCTTCATCTCGTCTTCCATTTCTTCATCTATATCTCTAGTTTGCCCGGGTGGACGATAGTATAGACCCATCTTTATTTCTGGCCCTTTCCTTCCCAGTATTTTAACCCATAGCGATTCCAGGTTGTTGGTCGTCTCTGCTTTGTCCATTTTTGTCGATTGTATGCTTTCTTTTATGTATAGGGCTATTCCATCTTCTTTCTGTCCTGACCTGTCCTGGCGATAGAGCTTGTACCCTGGCAGTGCTGTATCCCATTTGTTTTCTTCATTCCACCACGTTTCAGAGACTCCAATGATGTCTATGTCTTCTGCATTGGCCATGGATTCCAATTCCCCCATTTTGTTTCTTAGGCTCCTTGCATTAGTATATATGCAATTTAGATCCTGGTATTTTCTTGTCTTCATTTCCTTTCCCTGTGCTTCGGTCTTTAGTTTATTCTCTTGTGCTACAATACTTCTAACCTCCTCTTCTGTATTAGTCAACTCCTGTAATTTGACCATTGTTTCTTCCCAGCCTTTTTTCCCTTTAGTATCTTCATGGGATACCTTCTTCCGAATCGTCGACGCTTGGTCGACTGTCGGCTTTCCCCTTCTTCTTAGTTTAAAGCCTGTTCTATTCCTCTCCTGACGTTGTTTGCTAGAAGTCTAGTTCCCGCCGCGCTCAGGTGCAGTCCATCTCTCCTGTAGAGCTTGCTCTTGCCCCAGAACGTTGTCCAGTTCCTCACAAAGTGGAATCTTTCTTCCTCACACCATTTCCTCATCCACGCATTTATTGATTGTAGTTCCTCCTGTCTTTTCACATCTGCCCTCGGTACCGGTAGGATCTCTGAGAACGCTATCTTCTGAGTCCTCATCTTCAGCTTCCTTCCCAGAATCTTGAACTGTTCAATCAGCGTGCTTCTTCTGTAGTCTCTCCTGCTGACATCATTCATCCCAATGTGGATCAATACTGTGGTCTCTTCTGTCTCCGTTCCGTCTAGGATCTTTCCAATTTTGTCTACGATGTCCTTGGCTCTTGCTCCTGGGAGGCAGGTCACCAGTCGATCCTCTCTTCCTCCTGCTACGTGGCTGTCCACATGCCTCAGGATCGAGTCTCCCACTAGGATCGCTGAGTACTTCGCTGCTTCTTCTTCTATGTCTTCAATGTGCTTCGCTGTTTCTTCTTCTAGGCATCGACCAGCCATTTTCTCCCCCTCATGTGATGCTCCTCTATGGGCGTCCTCTTTGAGGTCATCTGCTTCTTCTTCTCCCTTCCATGTAACTTCGTGTAACTTCGTCTTCCATCTGAAGTTTGTTCTCTTCCACCCTCCTCCTGTAGGTTTCCTCAATGAATTTCTCGAGTTCCTTGACTTCCTCCTCAATGTGTCTCTCGTTCATGAAGTCTTCAGCTATCCTGACTGGGTCCTCAGTAGTGTAGAGTCCTTCTAGCACCTGTATCTTGTCCTCTAGTCACTTTACTTCCTTCTTCAAGCTTTTCAGCTCCTGACACCGACCGCATACATATGACTGTCTCCCCGAGGGGAGGTAGTCATACATATGACAGTCTGTGCAGAACACTGGAAAGCTCATCTTCTGGTTTCCTTCTACTTCCATTGTCGTTCCTGCTGTAAGATAACAGTTAACAGTTTACGTGTGACCTGCTGATGTTATGTGCCTTCTGTGTCTGCTTTGTGTCCTCTCTCTCACTCTCTCTGCCTGCTGCTGGTGTCCTCTCTCTTCCTCTGTTGCTGGTGTTCTCTCTGCCTTTTGCTTGTGTGTGCTGTCTTGGCTTTACCTTACCTGTGTATGTGTGTTCTTTATGTGCCTGTCTCCCCTTTACCTTCTGTGCCTGCCGCTTCCTTACTTGCAGGCTTTCCCTGGTGTCCTTGGTTGTGGTGACTTGTCCCTTCTTGAGGCCCTTCACAAAGGCGCTCTCACTAAGGCGGGCGCCTTTGCCGCTCGACTTCACCGCACGCTGAACGGCTGAGCGCCGTTAGCCCCTCCCCTTTTAAGGGATAGCTACTCTGGATGACGTCGGGGGTGGGCGGAGCTAACTCTCGCCGCTGCCCCAGTCAATCCTGTCTCCTCTGCTCCTGCTGTTCACCTCTGGTTGTGTTTCTTTCTTTGTTTTGCTCCCCTGTTCTCCTCCTCTCGCTTCTCTTCCTCCTCTCTGCCCTCTACAGAGCCGAACGGCTGAGCGCCGTTAGCCCCTCCCCTTTTAAGGGATAGCTACTCTGGATGATGTCGGGGGTGGGCGGAGCTAACTCTCGCCGCTGCCCCAGTCAATCCTGTCTCCTCTGCTCCTGCTGTTCACCTCCGGTTGTGTTTCTTTCTTTGTTTTGCTCCCCTGTTCTCCTCCTCTCGCTTCTCTTCCTCCTCTCTGCCCTCTACAGAGCCGAAGGTCCGTAGCCATTTTTATTGCTCCTTTCAGCTTAGACCACTGACTTTCCACTTCTTTTAAGTCCTCCCATCCTAACAGTTCTTTCTTCAGGTACTCTCCCATTGCATTAAAGTCCGTACGTTTGAAATCTAGGACTTTAAGTATCGTGCGGCCGCTCTCCACTTTAGCTGTTATATCAAACCAAACCGTTTGATGATCACTACCTCCCAGGTGAGCACCCACTCAAACATTAAAGATACTCTCTCCATTTGTGAGGACCAGATCCAATATCGCTTTTTCCCTTGTGAGTTCCGTCACCATTTGTCTGAGCAGAGCCTCTTGAAAGGCATCCACAATCTCCCTACTTCTTTCCGATTTCGCAGACGGATCATTCCAGTCCGCATCAGGCAGGTTGAAATCTCCCAACAGCAGAACCTCCTCTTTCCTTCCAAACTTTTGGATATCCACAATCAGATCCTTATCAATTTGCTGCGATTGAGTAGAGTACACCCACGAAGATAGAAGTTCCATCTTTTCTTTTCAGAGCGATCCATATCGCTTCTTCCTCTCCCCAGGTCCCTTGCATTTCGGTCGCTTGGATATTGATCTTTACATAGAGAGCTACTCCTCCACCTTTATGACCATCTCTGTCCTTCCTAAAAAGATTATATCCCGGTATGTTTGCATCCCATCCATGTGATTCACTGAACCATGTCTCTGTGATAGCTTCCACACACTGGCAAATATCACCACAATTAATGCGATGACAGTCTAAAATCATATACAGAGCAAATACCGAAGTTCCAGCTGAGTTGGCTAAATGGGCAGTATGGGGGGGGGGGGCTCTACAGCAAGACTTCTGACTAAGTGTACTAGCAAGCGTCTGACTGCGTGGATTACCATAAGCTGTGGAGAACTCCAGCACTTGACACATGGCCTCTATGAAAATCAGGCAGCTCGAGACTGAACTATGGCCACCTACATAGTTCCAAATCATGCATCCAGTGACCGTGCGTGTGAAATCTCATGGTGAATGCTATCTTCATAAGCCAATGGGCGAGGATCGAGCTTTGCGTTTACTTTGGTGGCCTGAAAATAGACAACCTATGCTACGTATGTAATACAATGCTAACCACCACCAGCCTAGAATGAGATGCTAAATCTACTGAGAAAGTCGAACTGTGCATCGTAAAGCGATATTGGCTCTGAAACTGCATGCAACACATGGAAATTACAAATCATCGACCCCTGGGCTTCCCTGCCAAGGAGGCAGCAAGCGGAGAATAAACACTCTGCAGAACAGTACGGCCGCTCCCAAAGGTTTTCAGCATGGTGCCCACCGCAAGGAAAACCAATCCAACGAAGATGAAAATGGTGCATGCTCATTCCTTGACCACTCACTGATGCGTTGCCAGACAACCACCAAATCAGGCCAACTATAATTGATTCACCTGAGTTGCAGTGAAAGCAAGGACAAAACCATCCATGTCACCAAGCCCCAAGGGCAGCGCTCCCTTCACATTTGGATTTGTAGGTACTTGGAGAGCTTCAGAAAATAGTCAATGTCCTAACAAAGAAATGACAACCTTGCATGAGGCAAAACTCTTTATACCTTTCCTTTTGGCTAAGTTCCAACAACATCGTCACCCATAGCCAGAGACATATGATAAAAAATACTGTCCCACTCCACTCCTGTGACTATGATCAATACACCGAGGGCCCCAAAATAGCACCTCTCGGGCCACGTGCCTGAGACCACTGCTGTATATATAGCTACAGGCCTGAAATTGTCACCACATGTGGTGAATACAGTCTTCAAAATCTTTGATGCTGACAAAGATGATTAGTTGAGTTATAAAGAATTAGTTTAGGGGCTACAAAACAGTACAGCAGCATAACCTTTCAAAGCCTGCCTGAAGAAACAGCTCTATACCAGATAAGTACTTCCAAAACATGGTTTAAAGGACTACTATGTGTGTGTGAAGACTGTTACAAGTAAGCATTTCCGAGAGCTTTGGAGCAATTTTAAAGCTTTTATGATTTAAAGCCCGTTTGTATTTCTGAATTGCTTGAATTAGACTTGCTTTGCATGCAACTGTGAATTAGCCACATGGCGGCCAAGGAGAAAATATAATGTGTGACTGCCAACCACACAGCCCCTTGAAATGCCAAAACACCCCGGGCTCAGTTCTCCCCAGCAGCACCAGACCAACCACCACCTTGGGTAGATGGAGGAAGTGCCTTTAACCAGTGAACCGCCTCAGCTCTAAACACCATGTGTGAGAGGGAAGTGGGTCCAAAGACACCAGTGGCCACCAGGGAAACATAAAAACATGACGGCAGATAAAGGCCAAATGGCCCATCTCTCCTGTCCATCTGCAGTAACTTATCTCTTTCTCTCTCTGAGAGATCCCACGTGCCTAATAAAAACTTGATGGCAGATAAAGGCCAAATGGCCCCTCTAGTCTGTCCATCCGCTGTAACCCCAATCTTTTTCTCTTTCTGAAAAAACGGTCCCTGCTGAAAAAGTTTACCATGCAATCAGACAAGCCCGAAATACTTGCACACGGTAATGTATAGCTATGGCATGAAATTACTAACCCTAACTGAGTGTGACTACCCATCAATAAATTAAGTATTCATCATTTGCAAAGATTTGTATGGCATCCTTGCTTTACCTTTACAATGTTTTGACCACCCTGATGGCCAAATGACCCACAAACTGCCATCCATTCAATGCAACCTGGCCCCACATACGAACCCCCAGACCCTCCTGCAGGACCGGGCCCACCCTGGGTGTAGAGGCTGCAGCTCCCCCAAAACAGCAAATCGGGAACAAGCTCTCCCCAGGCAGGCCAGTTGAAATGCCTCCTGAAACCCAAGGGAAACCGCGGCACCTGCAGCTCTAGTAGACTGCCCAAAACCTGACCATCAGCTGCGTATTATGAGACTTCCTGCCCTGTTACACAGAGTTGCTTTTTCTCTCTGTACAGGCAACAATTAAGGGCTGACGCCGTCACTGAGAGGAAAGCCAATGCGCACTGCCCACGTGGCCGTCTCACACCCAGTGCTCCGACTTGCAAATTTTTGCGTGAACTTGCCTGCTGCACCACAATGGCTGCTCCCTGCCGTGCCTGCTCCACCGCCATGGTCACTTTACGGCCAGCCGGCATCACGGAAGAAGCAAAAAAGGCCTGACTTCTGCCTTGCAGCTGGGTAGACCCTGCCCCATTCCAGTGCATCATCAAAGCTGGCTCTCCCCAGCAGACTGCCTCATGTGCACCATGATCGCCAGCAGGACCCAACCCAAGGACAAATAAAGATACCTCACACTGCCGACGTTCTGAACCCGGAAGCCAATTAACGCGCCCCGCCTGCCGATGTTGAAACCAGCGCGAAGCCCAGCCGTGTTCACTGAGCCTACTCAACGGCTGCTGCCTGTCTCACCATTCCATCTCTCGTGGTGGAACTCAGCGACAGCGGTGCTGCAGGAGCCATAAAGAAGCATTGCCCAGCACAAGGACACATGCCAAACCTTGCCCCAAAACAGCATGCCTTCCTGGGTGCTGCAAGAGAGTTAAGGTTAGAACCCTCACGTGACTTGTTCCTGTCTCCCCGGTGTGCCGCTAAAAGATGGCTAAACCAGGAGAGGCCCTTAGTTAAAACTCCTCCCACCCGCCTATCCCCTTCTGTCCCTCCCTATCTCACGTCCTGCTCTGGTCCCCCGCAGCCCCCCCCCACCTTGTGCCAGCCCTATTCTAATCACTCCGGGCTTCTTCTTTCTCTTTGGGGCTGTACCTGCAGATTCTTGTAACTCACTCTCTTATGCTTGGTGGCCATTTCTGGAGACAAAGCTAAAACTGAAAGTGAAAAAGAAAGGAAACAAAGCTTTTATTTTCTAAGGTCAGAGGCCCCCAAATAAGCCAATAGTGAATAGCGGTTACAATGCATGCAACCCCAGATAAGCAAAATTGTAAATCGGGAACGTACGAGTACAACCAAAGCGATTTACATATGTATATTATATGCAGGTACTTTTCCTGTCCCTAGTGGGTTCACAATCTAAGTCTTGTACTTGGGGCACTGAAGGGTTAAGTGACTTGTCCGGGGTTACAAGGAGCTGCAGTGGGAACTGAACCTCGCTCCTTTGGTTCTCAGCCCACTGTACTAACTATACTTACCGCCTTAACATCTAAGGGCTTGATTTATTAGGATTTCCTTCTCCATAAACACCAAACATGGCAAAAGCTTTTGTAAATCCAGTCTATAGTCATTTTTGATTTCAGTATTAAACTCTAAATTGCTAGGCACTGCTCTTAGAACAAGCTCATAAAAACCATAATACATCTCCAGTTCCTAAACAGTTTCTCTGCTGTTCCATCTTCTCTCTCCCTATAACTAGATAATGCTTATTCACAATCTTTCAATAAAAATTCATTGTGCGATGAGTTTATTGTAGCTGGCTTATATGGAATAACAATCTGTGTTCGTTTGCATTTTGAAATTCTACCTGCCTGACTTCCACAGTATCTCCACATATATAGTTTAAAATAAAGCTCTTTAAATAACAATCCTTGCTTGTTCTGGACCACCAAACTCACTTTCTTGTTGCTCTGTAGCTTAATGATGAAACAACATTGTCAATTTTCTTGGGGTGGGGGCCCAATTTCTAAAAGCCATTTATTTGGGTAAATGGGATATTAAAAAACTACCCTTCCGCCTGAAGCTCCAGAAGATATGATGGAATTAGTTCAAGTTTCTTCTTGAAGAGGAATAATGAGGTCACAATATTATTTTGACTCTGATGTTCCCTTCCTTTAGCGGAACAATATATAAGGGCTTGCTTCATTTTGCTTTTGTCTATAAACCTGTAGCTGTATGGAACATAAGAACATAAGAATTGCTATATTGGGACAGACTGAAGGTCCATCAAGCTCAGTATCCTGTTTCCAACAGTGGCCAACCCAGATCCCAAATACCTGGCAGAAAGCCAAAGAGTAGCAGAGCTGAGGCTGTGATGTCATAATGCCTCATTCCACCAATGCCTAACAGCCAACTTCACCAGTGATATCACAATGGCTTGATTGTCCTATACTTAACAGAAGAATTGCCGTACTAGGACAGACTGAAGGTCCTGTAACTCACAAAAATGAGATGTAGAGATCTGACTATACCCAAACAGATGAATGATCTCATACAGTCCAAGATACACTTGTAACAGAGTGTATTCTGGACTGTTGTTTAAGGACAGACCGAAGGTCCATCAAGCCCAGTATCCTGTTTTCAACAGTGGCCAACTCAGATCCCAAACACTTAGCTAGATCCCATGTAGCAAAACAGATTCCATGCTGCTTATCCTACGAATAAGCAGTGGATTTCCCCAAGCCATCTTAATAATGGCCTATGGACTTCTCTTTTAGGAAACCATCCAAACCTTTTTTAAACCCCGCCAAGCTAACTGATTTCACCTTTATCAGTCAGATCGAACTTTTCTTATGAAACATTTAAAAGAAAGTCTAAAAATTATATTATTACAGAGATTTTTTGCTTGATTCTATTTTATTGATTATTGGCATATATGTATGTTGGCTGTTGCTGTGTCGTTCAATTTGTCTGTTGTAAACTGTTTTGGACCCAGTTTGGAGGAATAACTGCCTATGCTAAACCCCTGCCCTCTTTCCTCAGTTATTTCCTCTTGTTTTCTTTCCTATCATGACACTATAGTTCCTCTCCTCTTCCATTTATCATTTTGCCTCCTTCTTAATCATTTTGTATCCTTCTTAATCTGCTCTCTTTATTTTTATTTCTTTTTGTATTATTCTTGATTTCATATGCCCCTTTTGTTTTTTAATTGTACACCACTCAAACATTTGATGGGCAGTATTATGTGACAGGGAAGCGCCTGGCAGCAGTTTAAACCCGGTTTTAAACCCGGCCTTGCAAAGGGCTGCCCCTATCCCTAAGCCCAGGAAGCTGCCCAGTAACCCTGTTCCTATCACCAAGAGCCAACAGGCAGGGCAAGGCAGAGAGAGAAGGGCAGAAACCACAACATCTGGTTTAGGGCACTATAATCCCTTTTATAACCCCTTGGGCAGTTCTCCAACAAAACCTCTAGTAAAGAAAACCAGCACAGGCATGGTTAATGAGAGGGGTGGGGCTGACAGGCAGGACGAACCCAGAGGAAGAGTGGGAACAAGCCGGCAGCATAAAATCAGAACAGCTGGGAACACTCGAGAGAATGCAGGAGAGAATTCAGGAGGGAATTCAGGAACTGCTAGAACAAGAAGTGCCGTGCTGAGCAGGAAGGAGCCTGCTAGGAGTTCTCTGTCTCAGACCAGAGCTAAAGCACAGGCTGTCTTACAACCCTCTCGAGCTAACAGACTTCTGGCTCCTAAACAGAAGTTCAAGGGAGGAGAAAGGCTTCCAGGGCAGGGCTGGCTATTAGCTGCCCCTGAAGGGAGTTCTTACCCGGTCTCAGAAAGCGGAGAGTCCCTAATGGAATTAGAGGGAGAGCTATCTGGAAGCAGTGAAATGGAGTGCGATCTAGCAGCCTGGGATCTCCTGTAGAATCACAGTCAATAAGGTATGAATGGGGGAGGGGAATGAAAGTGAATGTATTTTGTATAGCGTTCTTTCTCCCTTAGGCCGAACTGTAAGCATGTGTGAATGAATCAATTAGAGCCTGAGAGAGAGGCCTTGTAGATAAAGGGAAGGAGGTGAGAACCATAATTAACTTTCCTGAGAAGCTTGAACGGAACTCAGAGACCTGACATCACGTAACCCTGAAGCAGGGAACTTTTGGGAGGGGACTTACACCAGTCATAAAAGGTTGGGTTAGATAAAGTTCCCTAGCCCCTACCCAGGAGCATAAGGGTAGTGGTGGCATTGGACTTCAGGTGGGTCAGGTAGAAAAGCTTCCTGAAGTGTTGGCAGACAAAAGCAGTAAAACTAAAGAGAAAACGTTTTGGTTTATTTTTGGCTTTTTGCCTGAGCAGCAGGCTGGACTATATTATAAGGAAGAAGCCTTGTGAATGTATGATTTGTTTTAAGTCCACTCAGCCAGAGGGACTACTGGAACCCCAGTGCTTTGAACTGGGGGTAATAAAGATAAAAGCTGAACTTTACCCAAAAAGCAGTATACTAATTATTCTACTGATTATCCAGTGGGAGTCCTCCTGGGAGCGCTCCGTCCTACGCCTGGGGCGGGAGCCGGGTTGCCAGCGCTAGGCTTATCCCTGGCCCCGCCACAATATCAAGATTAAAATAAACTTGAAACTTATATATAAAAATCATATTAGATTAAGGGGTCCTTTTATTAAGGTGTGCTAACCAATTTAGCACGCGCTAAATGCTAAGGCGCCCATTATATTCTGTTTCACCACTTTACCATTATGGAGCTTCATTGTTTAAAAAAAAAATCACGCTTCAATCACCAAATGCCAGAGAAGCTGTTCAATACCATATACACAAAATTTATCATAAATATTTTAAATATTTTATTGTTCACCATAAATAATCCCCCACATCATATTCATCATACTCAATATAAATAGTAATAATACCACTCATTAAAATAGAGATCCTTCTCCTCAGTGCACTTATCATAAAGTTGCTCTTTTCTTTCAAAAAATTTATTCTGAATATAGTGTCTCTTCTCAACTATTAAAATATGAAAACCCGAATTGTACTAGAACAGCACTAATATAATGGACAAAAAAGTTCTAGATAAAACTAGCTTGAGGCAGAAAAATGTATACTGAAACAATATATATATACCGTATTTTTCGCTCCATTAGACCCACAGGACCATAAGACGCACCATAGATTTAGAGTAGGAAAACCAGATTGTGTACTAATATTTACCAGGCTCTGCACCCTGTCTCCCCTTCCCTGCCAGGCCGTTCTTTCATTTTTCATATACACACAGCAGATATAAATTATCAAAACTGACACATTTTAATCACTAAATTGAAAATAAAAACATTTTTCCTACTTTTGTTGTCTGGTGATTTCATGAATCTCCTTCCTTCCTTTCTTCACTCAAGCCCAAGAATTGTCCCTTTCTATTCCCTCCCTCCCATGTCCCAAGTTCGTGCCCCCTCCCACTCACTGCCAGTGTTCCCACTCACAGCCTTTGTTCTTTGACCTCCCTCCCTCCCATGTCCCAAGTTCGTGCCCCCTCACTGCCTTCTAGCCTTTGTCCTTTGTTCGCCCTCCCTCCCATATCCCGAGTTCACGCCTCCTTGCCCTCACTGCCTTACAGCCTTTGTCCTTCGTCCTCCCTGCTACTCTGGAAACTGCCTTCCTCCCCCCTTACACGCTGAAACCTGCCTACCTTCTGCCGATTCCTCCTCCTCTGGCCCCGGTCCGCCACTGCGGTGCCAGAAACTGCCTTCCTCTCCCCCCCTGCGTGCTGAAACTGGCCTACCCTCCGCCGATTCTTCCTCCTCTGGCCCCGGTCTGCCGCCGCTGCGCCGCAACTCAAAGAAGGGAAGGGCCAGCGTGCAGTGATTTCACGTCACCAGCCCACAAGCCTTCGCCCGACGTCAGAACTGACGTCAGTTCTGACTTCGAGAGAAGGCTTGTGGGCTGGCAATGTGCAATCGCTGCACGCTGGCCCTTCCCTTCTTTGAGTTGCGGCGTGGCAGCAGCCAGCAGAGAGCTGCGGCAGGGAGCAGGAGCAGTGGCGGCAGGAAGCAGAGGCGGGCAGCAGTCAGCCCGCGTACCCCAAACGAGTAGGTCATTTTAAAAGAGTACACTGGGGTGGGGGGTGTTTTAAAAAAGTTACCTTCGCTTCATAAGACGCACTGAAATTTCCACCCAATTTTGGGTGGAAAAAAAGTGCGTCTTATGAAGCGAAAAATATGGTATATGTGTATTATTTCCGAAACCGAATCAGTTGAACCATCTATGTTTCCTGGAGTACAGTTTCTGCAATTGGACCCCTTGTGAAACTCGTTTGGGGAGTTCCTGCTTTTGCAGGCCGTCCACTTAAGTTAAGTCTTTTTACTGCTTTTTGGATAGACTGTGCAGTTATTCTACCTTGTTGTCAGTTAATGTGTTACTGCAACTTCATATTATTTTGTATGATTTATCACGTGTGTTTTTGTGCACTGTTATTTTGATTCACTACACACGAGTAAGATCCTATGATGGTGTGGTGTGCTGGGTTGGTACCTGCGCACGGATGGAAGGATTGAATGGCTTCCGTTCACTTGACTGACCAATCTACACTGAGATCTTCTCATACAAAAAATTTTCTCTATCACTGATATTAGTGTTACATACACATATATATATACATACACATATTGTTGCAGTATACATTTTTCTGCCTCAAGCTAGTATTATCTAGAACTTTTTTGTCTTCTCAACTATTGGCAGTCCATATTTGATGTATCAAGACTCTCATTATTCCACAACAGTTCCCATTAACTTTCAATATATTAGCCAATAATCCATTTCAGGCTGTTATATTGGCTGATAAATTGAAAGTTAATGGGAACTGTTGTGGAACAACA
This sequence comes from Geotrypetes seraphini, assembly GCF_902459505.1. Taxonomy (NCBI): domain Eukaryota; kingdom Metazoa; phylum Chordata; class Amphibia; order Gymnophiona; family Dermophiidae; genus Geotrypetes; species Geotrypetes seraphini. Next base: position 40,455,679 of record NC_047090.1, on the reverse strand, counting down.
AGAGTCTTTTTTAAGACAGATTCTGATACATCAAATATGGACTGCCAATAGTTTCAAGTTTATTAAAAATTTGATATACCACCTTATCATATATTTCAAGGTGGTTGTACAATAAGAACATAATAAGAACATAAGAACATAAGCAGTGCCTCCGCTGGGTCAGACCAGAGGTCCATCGTGCCCAGCAGTCCGCACACGCGGTGGCCCAACAGGTCCAGGACCTGGACTGTAATCCTCTATCTATACCCCTCTATCCCCTTTTCCAGCAGGAAATTGTCCAATCCTTTCTTGAACCCCCAGTACCGTACTCTGCCCTATTACGTCCTCTGGAAGCGCATTCCAGGTGTCCACCACACGTTGGGTAAAGAAGAACTTCCTAGCATTCGTTCTGAATCTGTCCCCTTTCAACTTTTCCGAGTGCCCTCTTGTTCTTTTATTATTCGAAAGTTTGAAGAATCTGTCCCTCTCCACTCTCTCTATGCCCTTCATGATCTTGTAAGTCTCTATCATATCCCCTCTAAGTCTCCTCTTCTCCAGGGAAAAGAGTCCCAGTTTTTCTAATCTCTCAGCATATGAAAGGTTAAAACTTAGAGAAGAGAGTATATTCAGAAGAATTTTTTTGAAAGAAAAGAGGAACTTCATGATAAGTGTATTGAGAGGGAGGATCTATTTTAATGAGTGATATTATTACTATTTAAATTGAGTATGATGTATGATGAATGTGTTGTGTGGAATTATTTATGGTGAACAATAAAATATTTTAATGATAAATTTTGTGTATATGGTATTGAACTGGCATTTGGCATTATATTCTATGGGCACCTTAGCATTTAATGCACGCTAATCTTTAGCGTGCGCTAAATCGTTTAGCGTGCCTTAATAAAAGGACCCCTAAATTAGATCTTCTATAAGGTACATGCTCCTGCTCACCTTCACTGGAGGCATTCCCATGGGTAGATTAGGAATAACTCTCAAATGCTATAAATGACGTACAAATTTCCAAGTGCAAAACTGCGTGTGGTCCTGAGATGTGCGTGTTAACTGGTAATATTTTAGATTTGCATACAAACCTTATAGTATGTAACTGAAAAGGAGGTGTGGGCATGGGAGAATGGCTTGGGGCGTTTACTGATTATGTGCACAGTGTTACTGAATACCAAGGATCCACATCTAAATTATGTGCCAGGATTTATAGCAGGTTTCAGTTGGTGTAAATCCTCCCACCCAAAGTTTGGGGAGCAAATTAGCGCTAAGCATTGTTCTATAGAGTCTCATTTATAGAGAGTGCTCTGCATGGATCTTTTTCAGCATCACTTCTTGAACGCCATTTGCTGAATCTAGTTTCATATGTATCGTTCTCTATTTCCAGAACTATCTGGCCAATTCTGTAACAAGGTGCCTAAAATTTGGCACCTGGAGAGTGTTTGATAGAGCCTGTTTAGTGAAGGAAAGTCAGTGCCTACTTCTTGGGCTCACAATCCATCTAATGCACCTGGGGCAATGGGGGGATTAAGTGACTTGCCCAGGGTCATGGAGTACTAGTTTAACTGGGATTTTAGGCATGACCACTTATACTAGCCATATAGCTAGCTAAATGCAGGAGATACGTGTGACCTAAACGAACCAATCAGGGAGCACCTAGTTATATCAATGACATCCAGTCTAGCTCAGCATTTAAGTGAGACGGATTCAAAACGAATGCTAGGAAGTTCTTCTTTACCCAACGAGTGGTGGACACCTGGAATGCGCTTCCAGAGAGCGCAATAGGGCAGAGTACGGTACTGGGGTTCAAGAAAAGATTGGACAATTTCCTGCTGGAAAAGGGGATAGAAGGGTATAGATAGAGGATTACTGCACAGGTCCTGGATCTGTTGGGCCGCCACAGCGGACTGCTGGGCATGATGGACCTCAGGTCTGACCCAGCAGAGGCATTGCTTATGTTCTAATACACAAATATAATACTAGTATCGTGTATTATGTTTCTACTAAATCCTATTTATTTGCACATATAATACCTGTACCATGTTCTATGTTGTGTTCCTAATGGAGACTAGCCAGCTATCTACTCTTAAGTTACTTTATTAGTTAAAGTAGTCTGTGAAGAGGATGGTCTTTATCCCTTTCTTGAACTTTCTGGTGTCCTTTTCTAGTTTTAATTCTTTTGGAAGGGAGTTCCACTACCTTGGAGCCATCACTGAGAACATTCTTGTCCTAACGCTTTTGTACTTGATGTCTCTGAAGGAGGGTATTTCCAACAGGTATTCTTGGCTCGAGTGCAGGGCATGTGCTGGTGTATGATTATGTAGCTAGATACTGAGGTTTTGAGAGATGAATGATTTTGTATGTCAGCAACAAGATCTTGAATTTTATTTCGGCAAATGTTCCTGGATACTAAACATGAGTGAAATTTCTCAGTGATGGCCCCAAGCCTTTGGAACTCGTTACCACTTTATCTGAGATCGGAAAACTCTTAAAGTCTTCAGGTCAAAGTTGAAGGCTTATTATTTCAGAAAGGTTTTTGACTGTGAATCCTTACAGACACTTCCTAATCTGGAATAACAAAAAAAACAACAACTTTATTCCCTTAACCTCTTGTGTTTTTGTTTTATTAATTTCCCCTTTCCCTTATAAATATTGTAACTCATCTGTTCCCTGAATATCCTTTTGTCCCAGTTTGTTTACAGTATCGGTCTTTCCCCTGTCTGGTTTGTTTTTTTTAAACATCTTGTACCCATTGTTTTTAACTTTGTCAACCATCTTGATTTGACTACAATTGTTAAGAAATGCAGTATATCAAATAAACTAATTGTAACTGTAACCTTGCTTTCAATCAGGAGCGGTGTAACTCTTTCAGTAGCGGGATGGCACTCGTCTGCCTTGATTTTCCCAGCTTGAACCTGTATTTTGTGTGTAACTCCACCAATGCGAACAGTCACCTGAAAAATCATGTAATATTGAAGAAATGTGCCTAGTTAATGGAATAATTATAGATGGATTTCCAGCAGTCATGCATGTATATGGCAGTATTGTACTTATTAATGTGTGTATTTGCTGGGAAAATGCTAAGAACATAAGAATTGCCACTGCTGGGTCAGACCAGTGGCCCATCGTGCCCAGCAGTCCGCTCACGCGGTGGCCCTTAGATCAAAGACCAGTGCCCTAACTGAGACTAGCCTTACCTGCGTAAGAACATAAGAACATAAGAAGCGCCATCTCCGGATCAGACCTTCGGTCCATCAAGTCCGGCGATCCGCACACGCGGAGGCCCCGCCAGGTATACACCTGGTTTATTTATAGCCACCATATCTTTATATGCCTTTCTCAAGGAGATATGCATCTAGTTTGCTTTTGAAGCCTGGGACTGTCGATTCCGCAATAATCTCCCCTGGGAGAGTATTCCAGATGTCCACCACTCTCTGTGTGAAGCAGAACTTCCTGACATTAGTCCTGAACTTGTCCCCCCTTAGCTTCATTTCATGTCCTCTTGTCCGTGTCAAATTGGACAATGTAAATAATCTTCTCTGCTCTATTTTGTCGATTCCTTTCAGTATTTTGAAGGTCTCGATCATATCCCCCCGCAGTCTCCTTTTCTCAAGGGAGAACAATCCCAGTGTTTTAAGTCGATCCTCATATACCAGTTTCTCCATACCCTTCACTAGTTTAGTTGCTCGTCTCTGCACCCTCTCCAGCAGTTTTATATCCTTCTTTAGGTAGGGAGACCAATGTTGGACGCAGTATTCCAAGTGAGGTCTGACCATTGCCCTATAAAGCGGCATTATTACTTTCTCCGATCTACTCGAGATTCCTTTCTTTATCATGCCCAACATTCTATTTGCCTTCTTTGCCGCTGCCGCGCATTGTGCCGACGGCTTCAGGGTCCTATCTATCAGTACACCCAGGTCTCTTTCTTGTTCACTTTTTCCCAGAGTTGCACCTGTCATTTTGTACTCGTATTCCTTATTCTTACTGCCTAAATGCATTACCTTGCATTTCTCCACGTTGAACCTCATTTGCCATTTCTCCGCCCATTTTTCTAACCGACACAAATCGCTCTGGAGTTCCTCACTATCCTCCTGCGATCTGATTGCCCGGCAGAGTTTTGTGTCGTCTGCAAACTTGATGATCTCACTGGATGTTCCGTTTTCCAAGTCATTGATATAAATATTAAAAAGGATCGGCCCAAGTACCGAGCCCTGGGGTACACCACTAGTCACTTTCTCCCAGTCAGAGAACTTCCCATTTATGCCCACTCTCTGCTTTCGGTTTTCCAGCCATTTGCCTATCCATCTTTGTATATCTCCCTCTATGCCATGGCTTTGTAGTTTCCTGAGAAGTCTTTCGTGTGGAACTTTGTCGAACGCTTTCTGGAAATCCAAGTATATTATGTCCACCGGCTTTCCACTATCAATTTGCTTGTTCACGGTCTCAAAGAATTGGAGTAAATTCGTCAAACACGATTTCCCTTTCCTGAATCCATGTTGACTGGGTTTCATCAAGTCGTGTGTGTCCAAGTGCTGAACTATGCTATCCTTGATCAGTGATTCAATCATCTTGCCGGGGACAGACGTAAGACTCACAGGTCTATAGTTGCCCGGTTCTCCTCTCGATCCTTTTTTGAAAATTGGTGTGACGTTTGCTTTCTTCCAGTCGTCTGGTATCTGTCCAGTTCTGATTGACAGGTTTGCAAGTTTTTGCAATAACTCTCCGATTTCAACCTTCAATTCCTTCAAGACTCTCGGGTGAATTTCATCCGGTCCAGGGGATTTGTCACTTTTAAGTTTGTCGATCTGGTAGTATATCTGATCCAAGTTCACTTCAACTGTGGTGAGGCTGTCCTCTATTTCTCCTGTAAACAGTTTCTCCGCTTCAGGTATTGTTGAGGTGTCCTCCTTCGTAAAGACGGAGGCAAAGAAGGAATTTAGTTTGTCTGCGATTTGTTTATCTTCCTTGATGTACCCTTTTATTCCCTTGTCGTCCAGGGGTCCCACTGCCTCTTTTGCAGGTTTTTTCCCCTTCACGTATCTAAAAAAGGGCTTGAAGTTTTTGGCCTCCCGGGCTATTTTTTCCTCATAGTCCTGTTTTGCATCCCTCACCGCTTTGTGACATTTCTTCTGATCATCTTTATGTTTGTTCCAGGCTTCGGTTGTCTTCGTGCATTTCCATATTTTGAAAGAGTCCTTCTTTTCTTTTATGGCTTCCTTCACCTGTATGGTAAGCCATGCCGGTTCTCCTTTGCCTTTAGTTCTCCGATCTTTAGAAATCCTCGGAATGTAGAGATCTTGTGCTTCTGCAATAGTATTTTTCAATAGGCACCATGCCTGATCTACTGTTTCAAGTTTGTCCACCATCTTCTCGAGTCGTTTTGTTACCATGGCTCTCATGCAATCGTATTTACCCTTTTTAAAGTTTAAGGTGGTGGTTAAGGTTTTGGCATGTTTCCTTTTCCCGATGTCCAGTTTAAAGTTGATTACATTGTGATCACTCGTTCCCAATGGAGCCCTGACTTCTACTTCTGTTATCGGTCCCTTGAGACCATTTAAGACTAAGTCCAAGATGGCGTCGCCTCTTGTCGGCTCTTTTACCATTTGCTCCAGGAAGCAATCCCCTAGCACCTCCAGGAACTTGGCCTCCTTGCCGCAGTTGGAGGCTCCTAGTTTCCAGTCTATTCCTGGGAGATTGAAGTCTCCCAATATAACTACATTGCCTGTCCTGCACACTTGTTTGATTTCCTCCATCATTTCTGAGTCAGTGTCTACCGCCTGTCCTGGGGGACGATAGTAAAGGCCAATTTTTGTATCTGCGCCATTTTGACCAGGAATTTTGATCCAGAGGGACTCCAGCTTCTCTTTCCTGTCTGTTGTAATCATTCCAACAGAATCTATTTCTTCCTTAACATATAGGGCAATACCTCCACCTTTCTGCCCTTCTCGATCCCTTCTATATAGTTTGTATCCCTGTAGTACTGTGTCCCATTTGTTTTCTTCATTCCACCATGTTTCTGTTATGCCAATGATATCCATGTTCTCATGTCTTGCTATCATCTCTAGTTCTCCCATTTTGTTTCCTATACTTCTAGCATTTGTATATATGCATCTAAGTTCCCTTCGTGTTACCTTTTTGGACCTTCTACTCTTGGCTGTCCTTACAGCGTACATTCCAGTTTAGCAGGAACTTGTCCAACTTTGTCTTGAATCCCTGGAGGGTGTTTTCCCCTATAACAGCCTCCGGAAGAGTGTTCCAGATTTCAACCACTTTCTGGGTGAAGAAGAACTTCCTTATATTTATACGGAATCTATCCCATTTCAACTTTAGAGAGTGCCCTCTCGTTCTCTCTACCTTGGAGAGGATGAACAACCTGTCTTTATCTACTAAGTCTATTCCCTTCATTATCTTGAATGTTTCGATCATGTCCCCTCTCAGTCTCCTCTTTTCAAGGGAGAAGAGGCCCAGTTTCTCTAATCTCTCACTGTACGGCAACTCCTCCAGCCCTTTAACCATTTTAGTCGCTCTTCTCTGGACCCTTTCAAGTAGTACCGTGTCCTTCTCCTACCAACTTCTTTATTGAAATACCCCTATTCTGGCTATGACTGAGAAACTGCTCTGTGTGGATTTAAAGACCGACTGCACTAAGCTTATTGCCCACAAGTGTGTCTGAATAGAAATCCAAAGAAACCAACCGTGACACGATCGCATGAAGAACTCCATGCATCTCAATTCAACCCCAATTTCCTAAAAATGGCACAATAGGTCCCCAGTCACCCAGGGTATGATTCCCTCATTTATGTTTCCTGTGCTCAGAAAAGAAGATGAAATGCCTGGCCACACAGGGAGTTAAGTAATTTATAAGTCAAGATGGAGATTGTGTATGATGTTTCTCTGGCTTTCTTAAAATGAGAATAAATCATTCAGTCAGGAAAATCTTCCAAACAGAGATGATGCTTGGCAGCTCTGCAGGAGAGAATGCCAGAACATTTTTACATGAAGATATATTTTTTGTAAGAAACTGTTTATTAATGTTTACGAGACTGGCAATGGATGTGTAATTGCTCAGTGTGAGTCGCACCTTTGCAAGTATCAGGTGTAGCTCATTCAAAGCTTCCGTATCTTCCTGGTTTCCGATTTAGTCTTTGGCAAATCTGGAAGGGAAAGTGGAGAGTACTATGGAAAGGGATGCGCTTATATCCTCACTGGATCTGCTGTCATCATGACAAAAAAGGGGGGTTTGAAAGGTTTAAAGCTCAGGTACTACACCAGGGGTGTCAAAGTCCCTCCTCGAGGGCCGGAATCCAGTCGGGTTTTCAGGATTTCCCCAATGAATCTGCATGAGATCTATTTGCGTGCACTGCTTTCAATGCATATTCATTGGGGAAATCCTGAAAACCCGACTGGATTCCGGCCCTCGAGGACCGACTTCGACACCTGTGTACTACACCATCATTCGTCTCTTACCAGTATTGTAACTTTTAAAGGCTTTATTTGGAATTGAATATTTAATGCCAAGAGCTCCTGCTAGAGAGTTTCAGTGGCTGTAGTGAAATCTGATTTCTCTCCTCTGACATCTTCAGACTAGGGCAAACTATTTGAAAGAACTGGCGTAGCAAGGGTGAGAGGCGCTGGCGCCCCCTTGCCCTCTTTCCCAACCCTGCTGTGCGCTTACCCTTTCTTGTTATCCATAACTTTTTAGCTTCTCCGACGTAAGCAACATGAACACGTCGGTATCAGCTCGCCCTTTGATGTCACTCCTTAGGCGCAGGACTCGGCAGTGACGTCAGAGAGAGTGCTGATGCTGATGTGGGCAACAATGTTGCTCGCACCAGAGAAATAAAAAAGTAATGCAGGAAGGCAAGGGGTACGCACACATATGGCAGGGGGAAGAGCGGAGAGGGGGCAGAGCGGAGGAGGGTTGCTGGCACCCCTAGCAATACAGCACCCGGGGCAGGCCACCTCCCCCCCCACACATCAGATCGCAGGAGGATAGTGAGGAACTCCAGAGCGATTTGTGTCGGTTAGAAAAATGCTGCCTGCTTTGTGTCGGCTATCCCTCTGATGTCACTCCCTAGGAGCGGGGCCTGAAATGATGTCACCGACGTAGGCAGCAAGTTCATAATGCTGCTTGTATAGGGAAAATTAAAGAGGTACAAGGGAAGGGAAGGGGCACATATGCGTGAAAGGGGGTTTGGGAAGGAGCGGAGAGGAAGATGGGTACCTGCGCCCTTTACAAAGATCACATCTGAGGCAGACAGCACCTCCCTCCCCTCCCATCCCCTTTACTATGCCACTGCATCTCAGATATTTTTAATACTTTTGAGTTGGCACATGGTAGTGGGGGGAATGGGAAGGCCACATGTGCCCACCCAGTTTGTCGAGTGGCCCACCCAAATTTGAGGTCAGGCTACGCTTCTGCTCTGGATAAGCAATTTAAATGGTTTTCTAAATCACTTCGAATACTGACCCCATAAGAATGAGAGCATCAGCCTAAGCAACCATACAGACTGTAACTCCCAACCTAATGTATTCCTCATATATGTTAAACCTAACTCTCTCTGTGCATGCTTCATGTGTCTGCTGATCCAGAAAAATCAAATTAGACAAACTCCACTGTAGCCCATATTGCCTTAGTCTTCTGTGCCTTGTTGTTAAATTATTATCTTTGTTACCGTGTAACCCGTTCTGAGCTCTCTGGGGAGGTTGGGCTATAAATCCAAATTAAATAAATAAATAAACCTTAATGTTTACATTTATTTTACTGGTGATTTTTTTTTCTCTCAGTGATCTGTTCACCAAAAACTATATAAATCCTAGATATGAGGAGCTAGTGGAAAAGCTTGCTAAGCCAGTGCTGTTCTTAATTGAAGAATTTCTTTCTTTTTGAAGAAAGGGGGAGAAAGAGTAAAATAACAATCTTAGAAATATCATGTAGTCCTGAGGGAAAAGAGTAGGTAAAACAATCAATAGGATGTCCTCTGTATCTGCAGCAAATGTTATACAAAGAATGGTCTCCTAATGGCCTCATCCTGACTGGAAGCGATGGGGTACTGCAGCATATTAATCCCTGTGTCCTGCTGGTAAGTTGATTATAGCACATGAGAGTGTATATGGGATCCTTTGAAGTGATTTTCCAAATTTTAAAAAGAAACATGAAAGAGAGATGGCGTACTGTCTGTAGAGCTAAATTTGTCCAGAAGAATTTGACACCTATTTAGGATGTGCTGTGTTTCATCGCGGGAAATAAAGATCAACCATTGCACCGTTTTATTATTAACTTTTTTTTTTTTTTTCATTCACCTTCACAAAGCCTAAGCTTTTGAATTCGCTGGAAGATGAAGATTGCAGCAGGGTTCAAAACCACAGCTTGGCAGAAACTCTTCATTCACCTGAATTTCAGTACGTTTAATTTGACAGAATCCATGCTTCTATGAACGACTTGTTTGGCATGCAAAACCAAATCAAATGCGCAAGTGATGCTTCCCCCGCAGCTGGTACTTCACATTTTGACAGTCAGGAGTATAGATTGTGTACACCGGATGGAAGACACCAGCTGTGTGACAAATGGCTTGACTTCAAAATTCCTGCTGACTGACATCCATCCAGAAAGTGGCTCAGGAATGTCAATTCTGCCATTAAAGTCTAGCTTTGTAGAAAGACTGAAGCTCAAAAATAAACAGGCTGGTTGAATTATAAATATTTTTAGCAAATCTCTTAGGATTGAAATGTATTTGAGTTTCATGATACATTTTGTATTGAAATGTTTACTAAACTGTGCTAAGCAGTGAGCGCCAATGGTTCATTTGCTAAAACCAGCTGGAATGGTAATATTCCCTCACTGGGGGGCAGTTCAGGAAGATGTTGAAAATGGTGTTATTTGAACGTGTTTTTCCTAAATGAGCTTGATTGTTGGAAAGTTTTCTTTGTCAACTTTTAGGAGGGTTTATTGATGAATTTTTTTTTTTTTACGATCTTAAGGTGTGGATTTTTTTTTGCTGTTGTTCTTGCTTAGGTTATTATATATAATCTTAAATGCAAAATGTTAGTAGTCTTATCATATGTTATTGTTAGTCTTTTGTTCGTTGTCGGCTATTTTTATTATGTATGTGGTATTGTTACCTGCACAGAATTGTTGGATTTGTGGGATATAAGTTTTTAAATAAATAAAAATAAATAATTTCTGCAACTCGGTGCCTCCACTTAGGCTACATGGTAGGAGACTGTTCTATAATGGCATATGAGCACCCAGATTTTGATATAAAATACTGACACAACCCAATATTTGCATACCTTACATTTACACTGTGAACTGAAAACCCCTCAAACTGAAATGTTTTTTTGTTGCATCTTTCACAGAACTCGGCCGATTCTTATGAAATTTAGTGCGTCGTGTCCTGAATGAAGTTAATGTAAAATATTGCAAATAAGTCCCATCGCACCACAACACTTCCTTGTGAAAATAAATTGTGAACTGAATAAAACCACATCAAACATTTTTATGGTGTATCTTGCAGAAAAATATAAAGTCAAAAAGTAATGTTTCACTTAAGCAGATGTTCGAAGTGTGCTCCCTTTGCATGAAGGCATGCCCTCAGCCTTGGCTGCTACTGATCTATGGACTTGTCAACGATGCTCTGCTTCAGCTCAGTCCAAACAGTTTTGTCCTGATTTAATTTCAGTTTAAATTCCCGAATCCAGGACTCCATCAGAAGCAATACCAGCTCAATAAGTTGGATACTACTGGGTAAAGCTCCATAGCATGGGATGACATCCCCTGCCCGCATTAGGATCATATTAAAATAATCTACAGATTTCAATTCATCAGTTTTGTGGTTCTGCTCCTACCAATGAAGGAGCTTCTTCCTTATTAGTTCTTAAATTACGTAAGTGTTCAGCTATATGTGGTTTAATTTTTTGTTTAGTTTGGCCCATGTACCATTTATTACTGGGGAAGCAAATTCCATAAATTACCTGTGATGTATCACAGTTTGAAAATGATCGAATATGAAATGTCTTCCCTGATCGCTTATTAATTATCAATTTAGTTTCAATTGCATATTTGCAATACACACAATGATTACAGCAAAAGTGCCCCAGTTGTCCTGTAGGCTTGGCTTCATAATCATAATGTTTGGATAATATCTCTGATAAAATTTTCTGCCAAGTGTACACAAATCAAGGGAATACCTGTAATACAGGATGCAAATTTAAGATGTTCCAATGCTTACAAATCGCTTGACAAATAGATATTGCCGAGTGTATGCAAATCGAGGGCATCCCCGTAATTCAGGATGCAGATTTAAGATGTTCCACAGCTTATGAATTGCTTGATGAATCGATATTGCCGATTATATGCAAATCGAGGGAATCCTGTAATTCAGGAAGCTAAAATTAAAAAGTTCCAAAGCTTATGAATCGCGTGACGAATCAATATTGCCGAGTGTATGCAGATTGAGGGACCCCTTGTAATTCAGGATGCAAACTTAAGATATTCCAATGCTTATAAATCGCTTAATGAATCAATATTGCCTGATTGGAGTAGGGCAAAACACAAGTAAGAGATGATTCAAGTGGTTTATGTGATTGAGGCAAGAGTAACTAGCATACATCATAAAACAAAACTGGAAATTATACAATATATAACCAGAAGAGAGTTAATAACATGAACAGAGATGTCAGTCATAGACCTGGTGTAAAAGTGGGCACCTAAATATAAGCCCATTGGGGCAGACATTCTGTTGGCTGGAGGCAGCCCGCATAAGCGCCACGGTCATCACTAACCCCTGATATTCAACGTTGGGCCATTTCCGATGACCAGCATTGAATATTCAGGGGTTTTTTTGGCCGGTGCTAACTTAACTAGCTAAGCAAATAGCAAGTTTTCTTTTTCAAATTAAAGTGGATAAGACAATTGCGTGATCTTCTTAGTTCTTCTAATTTCAGACTGATTGTGCAAAGCACTGTTATGCCCTGCTTTGATTACTGTAACAGATTATTGATCAGTCTGAATAACAATCTGTTCAAAGCATTACATGCAGCACAAAACACAGCTGCCAGAGTTGTCTCTGGTTTCCTAAGATCCTGTCCTATTACCCCTGTTTTGAAGATGCTTCATTGGCTCCCCATAAGACAACAAATGTTATTTCAAATTTTATTGTTAGTGTTTAAGATATTAAACACTTGATTTCTCTTATCATTGCCATGGCATTATGAATCTGTCAGCCAATAAGAGATAACCATAATTATCTTGCACGGAATATTCGAGGTTAGGTGCTGAAATGCTATTTGACTGATCAGAGGTCATTTCTAGCTTGCTAAGCTTTGAATATCAGGAGGATTATTCTCAATTTAACCTAGTATTCTATACCAGAAATTATGCATGTAACTGGTACCCTATCTGTTAATTTCAGTGTCTACTTTTGGTGCCCAGTTAAAGAACTAACCCATAACAATTTAGCAAGGACCAAATCCATATTATCTGTTGTTTCTATCATTCAGCCTAAATTGTTCTCATAAAAAACATCAGCAAATCAACAATTAATTCCATGTTCACAGACAATTGCATAGTGCGGTTAAGTGGTGCCTGGGGTGGTAGAGCCCCCTCCCACCTCCCTCTCCTTCCTGACCCCCCTGCTGCACGCACCCCCTTCTCTTCCCCCGTACCTTTTAAATTTTCCAGGCAAGAGCAACAGCACGAACTTGCTGCCCCTGTAGTGTTGACTATCCCTCTGATGTCACTTCCTAAGGGCAGGGCCCAGAAGTGACATCAGAGAGAGGCGACGCCAACGTGGGTAGCAAGTTCATAATGCTGCTCACGCAGAAAAAATTAAAAAGGTACAAGGGAAAGGAAAGAAAGGGAAGGGGCACACGCAAGTGACAAGGGGGGCAAGAAGGAGAGGGGTGGAGAGGACGACGGGTGCCTGCGCCCTTTTCAAAGGTTGTGCCCAGGGTGGACCCCCTCCTCCAAACACCCCTTATTATGCCAGTGATCAAAGAGCAATTACACTACTGCTAGTCATTGGATCACTATAACAGGAATATTCTTTCAGAAGCTGTGAAAAGCATACATGAAGAAAACTGGTCAGGTATTATTTATTTTAAGTATTTATATATCACTTATAGCCTTAGTGGTACTTGAGCATTTTTCCCAGTGGACTATCTAATATACCTGGGGCAATAGTGGATTAAGTAACTTGCCCAGGGTCACAAGGAGCAGTGTGGGATTTGAACCCACAACCTCACAACCTCAGAGTGCTGAGGCTATAGCTCTAACCCAGTGTCCCCCAAACCTTTTAAAGCTGCAGTACACTAAACTCAGGACCACAGCTGGAGGGCAACCGGAAGTGCACGGACGTTGACATGATGACATCAAGCACTTGTGTGACATCATCATGTCGACGTTCATGCATGCGTAGAGGCTCTCCAGATGGGGCCCTGAGCCTGCAATTTCTATGCCAGTGGGGGTTGCTGGAGGAAGAAAGGAACGGAGAAGAGGAGAGGCACCGCTGCGAGAGGCATGTCCTGTAAGCAGTCAGCCTATGCCCCTCTTCCTTGCCGGTGTCTTGCAGCACACCCAGAATCTAGTGTGCTGCGGCACACAGGTTGCGATAAACTGTTGTAACCCCTATGCGACACATTCCCCTAGAAGTACCATCTTAAATGTTGGGTTACAGATGGAAAATATGAATTAAGCACAAGGCTAGTTTAATTTTTACAGAAATACATATTCAACACCATTGAGGTAAATTGGAGATAAACTGAAGATGAAGGTACACTGCAAAGTTTCATATCATACCAAAATCAAACTTTGTACAGGCTAAAGTTGGGCGGGGGGGGGGGGGGGAGGGGGGTCTTGTAAGGAACAGAACCAGTGTTTCTTTTTTCTGTCCAAATGACCTGGTTTAAGAATGTCTGCCCTCATCAGTGAAGCATGAAATTACTTCCTGGGCTTATTCAAACAATTTGATCCGTCATCAATGTTATTACAACCTGCCCAATTATTTAAGAGTACTAATTTTGAACCATCTAATACACTTTCTGAAATACAGCATTCTGCGTAATGCTATGTTAACTTGACCTTTCCAATGTACTCTGTTTTGATTGTCTTTTGATTGGAGCCCCTTCAGCACGAGTTGCTAATAGCAGCAATCAAGGGAGACATGAAATAGAAGCAAAATCTAGATTATAGAGAGATTGTCAGTACTTTCATCTTTATTACTAAGAGTGAAGTATCAAGATTGTAATGTTCACAGAATGGGATATTAAAATTTTAACAAGTTATTCACGCTAACAAGAATCAAAAGTGAGGTCAATATAAGTTGTGATGCCTCATAGATATGACACTATTGAGATCGACTTGTTTTATTGATGGTTGTGTTTATGGAGGCCATTTTGGAATTGAAGGAGTCTGTATTGAGCCATGCTCAATGAATTGCTGCGCCTGAATTAGAGTTTTCTCTAGAACTGTGTTTGGTATCAAGTTTATAATGGGGAAAACATATAAGAAATTAAAAAAAACGCCAATAATAGGACAATTAAAAGAAGTATAATAGTCTTAGAAATATTCCATAGGAGATTTCCTTGAAATTTGGAAAAGAAGGATATCCTCCTCCTATTTCACTTTCTATAATGACTGGCAAAGAGACCTTATCATCTGAAAGAATGTGCTAGTGCCTCCAGCAAGATACTGTAAATACTGGATTCCTGTGAACTACATCTAGGGTTGGAGTGTTCCCATTCTCTCTACACCTTGGTTTTGTTTCCAAGGGGAGGAAACTCTTTGCCACAGTTCTTTGAGTAAACTCTGGCCTGCAGCAGTAAACCAATAATTGGCTGAGGGTATTTGGAGGTAGATGGCAATTTCAGCTACTCTTCTAAATGTTCTAGAGGTTGACACCAGTCCAATTCCGGCATTACAAACTTGGGAAAGAAAAGAAGGAGAACAGACCCTATAGCATCCATCAATTGAGGACAGTTAAGGATGCAAAGGTGTTAAGGGAAGTCCAAAGAAGTCAAGGATAGGCTTGTTTAGTAGCCCGAAAGGAGTCCTAAAATCAAGAAAAGCCAATGTATGAGTCAATGATCCGCAAGTTTTGGGCTATAGAAATGAATTCAAGCAGTATTACAAATCACCATATTTTGCAGTAACAAATAATGGAATTTTGGAAAAACCTTGCCTATGTACAGAGTAATTGTTTCTGGCTAACTTGCAACCAGATGGCTGGACACGTTGAAAACAACCATGGGATGACAATGGAGGACCTTTCCAGACTAGCACAAAACCATTTTCTTTTTAGATCAGTAATTCATCAAGTTGCTAGGACTCAAGCACGAGTCAATAGCATCTAACACAACAAGGGTCTTGAAGATCTATTCCTGGGCAAGAGGTTCTCCAGGAAGCTCCATGTGTTATATCATAGCCTGACTGCTTCCAAAAGAGCCCTTTTCTCCTGTAAAATATTGGTAGTTCTTGCATATGTACAAGGATTATGCAAGGTGATTATGTTGACAGCTCAGAAATGCTGCTGCCAGCTGCCAGATTTGACAGCAGGATGTTCCAGATACCTTCAGAGGAGCTTTTTGGTTGGTGGGGCTTGAGGAACTCTGCCAGCTCAGGCATTTATATTTTAAGTTGAGTAGGAGGGGCTGCTGGGGGGAGAGGAGCAGAGAGTGGTAGTATATGGAAAGGACATTTTGTGCCCACCCATTTTGCTCTAAGCTCACCCAAAATTGACTGCCCAAGTGCTCCCATGTAAATTTGGATTCGTGGTAATACAAATGAGGTTATGGCATAAACTCATAGAATAATTTGTTGTCCTGTTCTTCACATACTGTTTCACACAGGCCTAAGGGGTAAAATTAAAATCTGCCTCAAAACATGGTACATTTTCACACTGCTGAGGCTGTAGCTTTAACCACTGCGCCACACTCTCCCCTCTAGGAGTCAGAGCTGCTGTTTTAATTTGACAGTTAATGAGAAAAAGCAAACACAGTATCGCTTTTGGCCCCCATGTCTAAATACCAAGGATAGCGCTAGTACTTCTCTTAGGGTGTGTCTTATGATCGGGGAGGGTCTTCACTAAAAGGAAATCAAGGAGGGGGAAGGGGCCTTAGGCACTACCGTGTGCATCCTTGGATACACTGGGGGGATGGTGTCTAAGGCCCTGATTGGCCAATCAGAGCCTTATGCCCCCTCCTGGTACATCCCAAGATGCACTGGGAAGGAGAAGGTTGGACATTTTGGAGAGGCAGACCTGCAGGCAGGAGTACGGTTACCAGATGTCCGGGAAAATCCAAATATCTTCATTCTAGAGGACTGTCTGGGCTCCCAGACGGACTTTCCAAAACACAGCATTTGCTCGGGTTTTGGAAAGCCTCAATAAGCTCCAACTGCATCTGGAGGGCCTCTGAGTATGCGCGGATGACATCACAAGTATCCACGCATGCTCCAGGCCCTCCAGACACAGCCAGAGCTGGTAGCAGCTCGGAGGCTTTCTGGGGGCAGGGCTTGAGGCATAACTGGGCAGGGCTGGAAGCGGAACCTGGTAGGGCTGTGGCAGAACGAGGCAGGGCTGCAGGCGGCACGGGGCGGGGTCATGTGTCAGTGGTGTTCTTTTTTTAAATATGGTAACCCTAGGCAGGAAGCACTGGGCATCCCTCTTGCTGCATTTCTACAAAAAGGTACAAGGGGGGTTTGGGGTGTATGCTCGAGCTAGGAGAGTTCTGATCTGACTTCTCTCAGACCACCAGGGCAAGCCTTCTCATGGGGACTTATTGGTGGGGTGGTGGGAGGAGTAGGAAGGGAGGCCTTGGGTCAGGGGGAGTGGGGGGGAGGTCCAGATTTTGGACAGTCAGGGGTGTGGGGGTGGTCCATGTGACTGAAGCAGGAAGGAGTGGGCATCCCTTTTGCTGATTTTTTTTAAAGTTGTTGAGGAGGAGGGCCATCATTTGGGAGGGGGGTTCAAGGTATGTGTGTGTTTTTGGGGAGAGTCCAGGTGACAAAGGCAAGAGGGAGTGTGCATCCCTCCTGCCTCTTTTTTTTTGGGTGGGGAGGGGGTTGTAATGGCTGATAGCAGACTTGTCGGTAATTCAATGTTATTTTTAGTGGTTACTTTTTTAGTACATGCTTAAGTGATGTTAGGGAATCGATTGCGGTGCTCGTTTAAATATTAACGATCTCATTTTAATATTAATGAGGTCATTTGCATGGCAGAGTCAGAGACTGCAACGAACACACGGAAAAACCCACGGTGAGCCATTGTGGACATTTAGCGATCGTCACTAAACTGGTTCATTTGGTTTAGCACTGATCGTCACATGCACGGTAAATTTTGTGCATCTGGGCCCTAGATCTTCATTTTTAGGTAGTGGCTACATTGGCTAACTAGCCACTGCAGTATTTTCAAGTCAAAGTTATACACTAGACTGGATGCAGAAAACTTGCTGCTAGCTCATTGTGAGGAGTTTGGGGGAGTCTGTCTAGAGGCCTTAAAGCCTACAAACTCCTTTAGGCAAACAGATTGGTTGGGGGCCTAGGCTGGCAACATCTTTCAAAATCTGAAATGACACAGCTTGGGCTATCAGACATCTGGACATGTCTGGGGGTCTGAACGGCTTTTCAAAACCCAGCACTTTATCTGGGTTTTGAAAAGAAATCGTGTCAGGAGGGGGGATCCGCGCATGCAATGCAGTGACATCACATGCATGCGCACATGATGTCATCGAGTTGCATCCGCGCACACACTGATGCCTTTCTGCCCGACAAACAGGTAGCGGGTTCAGGGCTGGGGCATAATGGAGGCGGGGATGGGTGGAACTGGGCGGGCTTGGGGGCGGATCTAGGGGTCTGGATTTTCCTGACGTAAAATCTGGTAGACCTAGACACAGCCATATATAGGGTTGCCAGATTTTCCTTTCTGAAAATCTGGACCCCTAGCCCCACCCCCAGGCCTGCCTATTTCTGCCCATCCCCGCCCTAATCCTGCCCCAAGCCTGCCGTAGCCCCACCCCCTGCTGCCTGCTCGTCAGGCAGGGAGGAAGATTGCACATGTGCGAATGCTACATGATGATGCCATGCGAACACGCGTGTAACATCATTGCTTGATGGCCACACATGCGTGGACTTCTTCCCTGCCCGACACAGCTTTTCAAAACCCGGACAAAGTGCTGGGTTTTGAAAAGCCGTCCAAGGAGGAGGACATGTCCGGGGAAATCCGGACGCCTGGTAACCCTAGCCATATAACAAAATGTCATGTGATTTGTTGTTTCAGATGCCAAACAAAGCAAATGACATGATAGATATTAATATTTTCATATTGTTTGTAAACCAAAGTATACCCCTAACATATCCAAATATGCTGTACATGCGTAGAAGTAATTGTAAATTGTTTAATGCCCTAAAATATTGCATTGCACTGAAAATGGTGAAATGTTCAAGTTGAAGCTTCTGTTCTTATTTCAGAAGATTGTTTCTTACAAATAATATCACTTATCGTCTCTTTAACTAAGTGTTAGAGGTTTTCGATGCGTGGCAGCTTTCTGGATCACCTATCTCACTCAGAAGATTCCATCCCACTGCCAAAGACTCAGTTGAAGTCAAAAGCCAGGAATAATTGATAATTTTATTTTAATAGCTTTCGGTTTCCTTTCCAGCTCATGTTCAGTCACATTATGAAAAAAAAGAGAAAGTATTGGATGCGGTAGCCATCAGCAGAAAAGCAAGGGAGATCTGTACACAGCGGCTAATTCACTGTGCCCTAGGGACTGATATTCATCTATTCTTCTGTAAAAGCTAATGGGTAAATAGACCCTGTGCACTCAGTTAATCCAAAGAGAGGATGACGCTTGGGGTTAGGATTAAATCAAGTTCGTGCTGAAGCATTACAATTTCAAACAACCATTAACCTGCATTGGCTTCACACAGTGCATACGAGAGCAACTTCTAAATACTCATCAGGTTTGAATACTGAAAACAGTTGCAAGAAAAATAGAGATAGATTTTACAATTACAATGGCCATCTATCCCAAATTAAGGGATTAATTTCACACAGGTAAAAAGTAACACATTTTCCCAAGTTTATATATTGGGATCCTCCGTTACATGGCCTTGGAATGGTGGTCCATATAGGGGAGAATTCATCCATGTGAGCTAAACGCTAAAGATGCTGATTATATTCCTATGGGTGTCTTTAGCGTTTAGGTCCAGATTCAAAAGATGGTGCCTACATTGACCATCGCTAGGCATCTTAATCACGGATGCCTAGCAACACCTAAGTTCTAATTTTTTCTTAATTGGTTAAATGGCATGGCAATTGACCACACCAATAAAAAATGATGAAAAAATATCTGAGTGGCGCCCTCGGGTGCCTGAAACGTAGGTGTGGTTAGGGGTGGTAAACTCAAGTACCACTAGGCAAGTTAGATAGGGGCCGGTAAATAATATACTGGCGCTTTCCTCAAGAATGCCTAGTGATGGCTGAGTCCACTTATATGCCACTAGTCGTGATTCTCCAAATGGCGCTGTGCGGTTACTATTACTAGTACTATTTATTATTTCTAAAGCGCTACCAGATGCACACAGCGCTGTACATTAAACACACAAGAGATAGTGTCTACTCTAAAGAGCTCACAATCTAATTAAGACAAGTGTGGGTGGAAATACAAAGGGAGAAGAGGTAGAGAGGGCAGGGGGCTACAGAGGGAATGACAAACAAATGTGCTTTAGAAATTGGTAGTGTTAAGATAAAGGTAGTTTTGAAAAAGTGGGCCTTCAGCCCAGTGGCATAGTGAGCGTGAGAGGCATCCGGGGTGGTGGCACCCCTCCCCCACCATTTTCTCCACCCCCACCCCCATCTTCTCCTTCCCTGCCACCTCGTGCTGCACGCCCCTTCCCTTCCCCCATACCTCTTTAACATTCCCAGCACGAGCAGTAACTCCAACCTGCTGCTCATGATAGTGTTGACTCTTCCTCTGATGTCACTTCCTAGGCATGGGTCCAGGCAGTGAAGTCAGAGGAAGAGCCGACGCTGGCATAAGCAGTAGGTTGGGGTTACTGCTCGAGCCAGGAATGTTAAAGAGGTACATGGGAAGGGAAGGGGTGTGCGTGCGCAGTAGTGGGGGACAGTGACGGAGCAGGGGGGGTGGAGAGGGTGCCGACACTCCCACCAAGACAGCGCCTGGGGCGGACCACCCCCCACTATCCCCATACTTCGCTATTGCTTCAGCCTGGACTTGAATACCGCCAGAGATGGAGCCTGTCGCACCAAGTCAAGCAGGTTATTCTAGATGTAAGGTGCAGCAAGGCAGAAGAGACGGAGTCAGGAGTTGGCTGTAGAGGAGAAGGGTACAGACAAGAGAGACTTACCCGACGAACTGTGTTTCCGGGTTGGAGTACAAAGAGAGATATTGACGGGCCACAGAGTGAATATACTTGTAGGTGAGTAAGAGGAGTTTGAACTGTATGCGGAAGCGGAGAGGAAGCCAGTGAAGCGACTTCAGGAGGGGGGTTATGTGAGCATAACAACCTTATGGGATATGAAACTTGCAGCAGAATTCTACAATGTAGGTGCTTAGGCGCTACATATAGAACCTAGTTCTTTTTCTGCGCTAATCGTTAGGATATGCTAACACGGCATGCGCTAACATGGTAGCGCCCGTTGATGAATTCCCCCTTAATTGTATTTTTTCCTTTGCTGCTTATTTTTGTAGTGTAATGGAGACCTACATGATTCTTTTTCAAACTGATACTTGATGAAAATAAATGATGAAATGCAATTAAAACAAAGTCACAGATTTTACAAACAAATCAAATTCTATATAATACATCTAAGATATTTTTGCAGTACATGTTCACAAATTCCCTGAGTTAGTTATTATTTATGGCCTCTGCATAGAAAATGAACTGCCGTGTTCTCCTTACAGATTATCTTTCAAAGCAAAGTTCAGACATTTGGATATGTCATACGGGGAAGCTTGGTTTGTCGGTCTCTTTGGATAAGTCACTTCATATATCTGAAGATTCAAGGCAAATGCTGACTGTCACAGGCTAAATTAGAATCACAGAAATGCAAAGACAGTGGAAAAATCATCATGTAGAGAGAATCAAACTTCCACTATTTTAGACCCCAGCAAGGGTGGGAGGTACCCGAGGCAGTGGCGCCCACCCACCCTCTTTTCCACCCCTGCTCCTTCCCCATCCCCCATCGTGTGTGCGTGCCCCTTTACCTCCCTCATACCTTTTTAACTTCCCTGAAACGAGCAACTTGTCCAATTTGCCTGCAACAAGGAAGTGATATCAGAGGGAGAGCTAAGGTCGACGTGAGCAGCAGGTTAGAGCTGCTGCTACTCAAGCCAGCAAAGAGCCAGAGGTATGGTGGGGAGAGGTGCCTTAGGCCCTTCTGGGTGCATCCTGGGATGCACGTCTAAGGTCTAAAATAGTGGAAGTATGAGAGGGATGCACACAGGCAGTGGCGTAATGAGGGTGAGGGTGGTGGCACGCCTCCCCCACTCTCGTCTCCACACACCCCCACGCTTCTTCTCCAATCCCCCCTGCCACATGCGCACCCCCTTCCCTTCGCCCATACCTCTAGTTGTTCACCTCCACGAGCAACAAGAACTTTCACGTGCTCCTCACGACCCCATCGACTCTCCCTCTAATGTCACTTCCTATGTGCGGCACCCGGAAGTGATATCAGTGGGATAGACGACACATTGCATGGAGCACGTTGAAGCTATTGCTCACGGCGGTGAACAACTAGAGGTCCAGGGGAAGGGAAGGGTGGGGGGGCATGCATGGTGAGGGGAGGAGTGGGAAGAGATGGGGGTGGAGAAGAGAAGGGGTGCTGGCTCCCGACCAGCAAGGTGCCTGGGGCAGACCGCCCCCTCGCCCCCCCCCCCTTATTATGTCACTGCACACAGGCAAAAGGTTTTCAGTTCATTTTCAGAACATGCATGGGACACTGGCAGGAGCCCCACACACATATCCCAGCCATATTGGGGTCAGACCTAGGGTCCATCTAGCCCAGTATCCTGGTCCCACAGTGGCCACACCTGGTCACAACTACCTGGCAAAACCCCAAAGAGTAGCAACATTCATCAATCCAGGGCATGCATTAGCTTCCACCATGTCTGTCTCAATAGCAGATTATGGACTTTTTCTCCAGGAACTTGTCCAAACCTTTTTTTTTAAACCAGCTGTTACCACATTCTCCAGCAATAAGTTCCAGAGCTTAACTATTCTTAGAGTGAAAAACTATTTCCTCCTATTGGTTCTAAAAGTATTTCCCTATAACTTCATGGCGTGTCCCATAGACTTTGTAATTTTTGACAGAATATAAAAATCAACTCACATGTACCTGTTCCACAACACTCAGGATTTTATGAACCTTGATCGTATCTACCCTCGACCATCTTTTTACCAAGTTGAAAAGCCCCTATCACATTTAGCGTTCTTTTTACTCAGCTGCGTAAGATGCTAATGCACACCAAATGCAGCAAGAAATAGAATACTGCGGAACGCGCTACAGCATCACAAGTTAGTTTTGAATGTGCACACACTAACCAAGTACTAAAATTTTTTCAAATATTTTGGGGGAGGCGTGTCAGGGGCAGCCAACAAGCGTGTCTGTGCTAACCAGTAAATGCAATTTTCTAATATGGTCACATGCTAATGGCAATATTAGTGTAGGACCAATAAATATATAAATCAGTCTAACCACGTGCTCTGGAAATGTAAATATAATGTGAAAACCTCCACTATTGAATCATGGATACTGGGATCTACATCAGTTACTTTGTTAACTTTCATATATTTCTTTCTTCTGACACAAAGTATAGAATCTGGTTATTGAATTATTTATTTAAGGGGTGAAAAAAGCCTCAGAGCTTGGAGCTATTAACCCAAACTGGGTTTCAAGCATGATAAATTCACATACTCCCGATCAGATCATAGGCAAAAAACTCCAACCTAAATACCTAAAAGCACATGAGTCAAGTCTCTTTCATTTGAAAGGAAGCTCTGGAATGAGAGGGCATAGGATAAAGTTAAGGGGTGATAGGCTCAGGAGTAATCTAAGGAAATACTTTTTTACAGAGAGGGTGGTATAAGCACATAAGCATCGCCTCTGCCAAGACAGACCACAGGTCCATCGTGCCCAGCAGTACGCTCTCGCGGCGGCCCCCCAGGTCAGTGACCTGCAAGTGATCCTCTACTGAAGACATTTTGTCCTGAATAGTACCCCCTCTATCTATATCCCTCAATCCCCTTTTCCTTCAGGAACCTGTCCAAATCCTTCTTGAAACCCAAAATCGTACTCTGCTCCACCACCTCCTCTGGAAGTGCATTCCAGGCATCCACCACCCTCTGAGTGAAGAAGAAATTCCTAGCATTCGTTCTGCACCTATCTCCCTTCAATTTTCTTGAGTGCCCTCTTGTTCTTGTTTCCCCAACCAGTCTGAAGAATCAGTCCCTCTCTACCCTCTCTATACCTTTTATGATCTTGTAAGTTTCTATCATGTCCCCTCTAAGTCTCCTTTTTTCCAGGGAAAAGAGCCCCAGTTTCTCCAGCCTCTCGGCATATGGAAGGTTTTCCATGCCCTTTATCATTTTCGTTGCTCTTCTTTGGACTCTCTCGAGTGTCGACATATCTTTCTTAAGGTACGGCGACCAGTATTGAACACAGAACTCCAGATGCGGGCACACCATCACCCGATATAGCGGCAAGATAATTTCTTTGGTTCTGGTAGTGATTCCTTTTTTGAGAATGCCCAGCATTCTGTTCGCCTTCTTTGAGGCCGCTGCGCATTGTGACCCCGGCTTCATTGTTTGGTCCACCAGGACCCCCAAGTCCTTTTCTAGGTTGCTTTTACCCAATACCATCCCCCTCATGCTATAGTTGTACATCGGGTTTTCTTTCCCTATGTGCAAGACTTTGCATTTCTCTACATTGAAGCACATTTGCCATTTATTTGCCCATTCACTCAGTTTGTTCAGGTCCCTTTGTAGCTCTTTACATTCCTCAACAGTTCTAACCCTGCTGGAGAGTTTTGTGTCGTCCGCAAATTTTATAACCTCGCACTTCGTCCCTGCTTCTAGGTCATTAATGAATATATTGAACAGCAGTGGTCCCAGCACTGAGCCCTGCGGGACACCGCTCGTAACTGCTTCCCATTCCAAGTAGTGTCCCTATACTTCCACCCTCTGCCTCCTGTCCTCCAGCCAATTACAGATCCATCTGTGCATGTCTCCTTCCACTCCGTGGTTCCACAGTTTTCTTAGCAGGCGCTCTTGGGGTACCTTGTCGAAGGCTTTTTGGAAGTCCAGATATATGATGTCTATGGGATACATTGATCAGTCTCCGGGAATAGGTGGTAGAGACAGAGACTGAATTCAAGAAAGCATGGGATAAGCATGTGGGATCTCTTAGAGAGAGGAAAAGATAATGGTTACTGTGGATGGCAGACTGGATGGGCCATTTGGCCTTTATCTGCCATCATGTTTCTAATAAGTTATTTTTTACATATGAATATCTACACCACGTGCAAACTCTCATGTCTTACGTGCCTTCATATATGTATAGCAATGTTCATATATTCAAAATACAGTGGTACCTCGGTTTACGAGTGCACCGGTTTGCGAGTGTTTTGCAAGACGAGCAAAACATTTGCAAAATCGGCACCTCGGAAACCGAGCGTGTCTCGATTTACGAGCGGCGCCCCCCCCCCCCCCGCGATCCAGCACCCTCCCCCCTGTGACCCGGCACCCCCCCTCCCCCCGCTGTGATCTGAAGTCTCCCAGACCCATCTGAACAGGCTTCTACCTTCTCGGCATCGGCACTGGCACCGGCATGTCCTGTGCATTGGTGCCGGTGCCTGAAGATCGGCCTCCTCTTCTTTGCTGGGCCTTGAGCATTTGCGCATGCTCAAGGCCTGCGAGTCACGCTCTCTCCAAGATCTCCGAGAATCTCAGGTGCCAGATCATATGGGGGGACCTTTGGGGGGGAGCAATGCCGGTTCTTGTTGGGGGGGGGAGGGATAGAGCAGCGCCGCTGGCCTCGGGGGTGGATGGGAACGAATCAAGCGAGTTTCCCTTAGTTCCTATGGGGAAACTCGCTTTGATATATGAGTATTTTGGTTTACGAGCATGCTTCTGGAACGAATTATGCTCGTAAACCAAGGTACCACTGTATATTCTTTTGTATCTCCAAACGTTCATAATAGTTTTCAAAACCACAGTCCTTTCTTAGCTGGTTATATTAGCCAAACCACTTATCTTAGGTTGTTCTCCCGTTGACTTCTTTCCTATGAATCAATCGCTGCTGTGAGAGTTTGCACGAGGTATAGATAGTAACACGTAATAAAAAGAACTTATTATAAAAAGATAAACAAGGAGATAAAAAAATAGGATAGGTTGGGGTTTTTTTTGCCTATGATCTGATTGGAAGCATGTGAATTATCACGCTTGAAACCCAGTTTGGGTTAATAGCTCCAAACTCTGAGGCTTTTTCACCCCTTAAATAACTAAATAACCAGATTGAGTCAGAAGAAAAAATATATGAAAGGTAACAAAGTAACTGATGCAGATCCCAGGAGTCCATGATTCCATAGTGGGGTTTTTCACATTATATATAATACTAGTGTTTTAGCCCGTTACATTAACGGGTGCTAGAGTAGATGTCTGTCTGTTTTATTTTTTTAATTTGTCTCTCTCTCCTTGGACGCTGTCTGTCTGTCATTCTTTCTGTCTGTATCTCTCCCTGGCCCCCTGTCTATCTTTATTTCTAACTCTATCCTCTTCCCTCAATCTTGTATGTGCCCTTTTTTTCTTTCTCCTCCCCACTTTCTTCCAACGTTTGCTCCCCCTGTCCCCCACATTTCCATTCAGTGTCTGTCTCCCTCTCTCTATCCCTTCCATCTACTGTTCACCCTCTGTCTTGCCCCTTCCATTCACTGCCCTCTCTTCTCTTTCCATCCAGTGTCCGCCCTCTCTCTCTCTATTCCATATGGCTTCTCCTCCTTCCTTTCCCCCTTCCTTTTCCCTTGGTCTGGCATACCTTCCTCCTTCCTTCCATGCCCTGCCATCTCTTCTTCCCTCCAAGCCAATCTCTCCCCCTCTGCTCCCTTTCCTCCTTGAACTTCATCGGGCAGCAGCAGCAGCAGCATTCACAATTCATTGCTGTTGCCGGCTTCAGGTTTTCCTCTCTGGCGGGTCCTGTCTTCATGAAAACAGGAAGTAGGCAGGACCCGCCAGAGAGGAAGGCCTGAAGCCGGCAACAGCAGCGAATTGTAAACGTTGCTCCTGCCCGAAGAAGCCAGGCTTTGAAGCACCCGAGGCAGACTGCTTCTCTCCCCTCCCAGCCTAACCCCCGCTGACTCTCCTATCTCTCCCTCCCATGAGACCCTCCCAGCGAGATGACCTTAACAACAAACCTCCCTCCAGCATTGGCAGCCGCAGCATGCTAAACAGGCTGTTTCGCGGCTTTCTCCTGCCGTTGAGTCCCTCTGTCGTGTCACTGATGACATCATCAGTGAAGCGACAGAGGGACTCACTGGCAGGAGAAAGCCACGAAGCAGCTTGTTTAGCATAATGTGGCTGCCAACGCTGGAGGAAGGTTTGTTGTTAAGGTCATCTCGCTGGAAGGGTCGCATGGGAGGGAGAGATAGTAGGGTCAGCGGGTCCCAGAGCGAGGATGCTGCCGCTTAGTGAGTGAGGGGAGAAGCCAAAGCACGCATGCGCACTCTTGCCGGCCACGGTCATACGGATCACGCCAGTAGTGTGCGCATGCACGCTTAGGGTTTTATTATAGTAGATTAGTGCAGGACCACTAATGCAAAAAACAGAAAATCTGAGTTGTTATGACCATGATAAAAACATCCTTAGCACCCAGGAAAGACCTGTGCATAGGCGCTCTAAGACCTATTTTTACCACAGCTTAGTAAAAGGACCCTTTAGTCACCCCCCATTTATACTAGTTGCATGGTTAGTTTAACTGCTGGTGATGGTTACATTCTATAATGCAACCTAGGCACCCAGCCTCCATTATAGATTAGACAGCTACCACTGGCCTTGGGGCACCTATATGAAGATACTATACTGATTTATAGAATTAACCCCTACATTTTTAAGGTGTCCTAAAAACTGAAAGCCCATTGATCACTGCACTTTCCTACAGACTGAGCTACATCAGCTGGACGATTTGGGATTTAATTGGTTGAAGTGTTCTGTTGCTCTGTTCCACTTTCCTTGCCAAGGAATAGATGAAGACTTTTCATTTTGCCAGTTTGACTTGGCTCATAGATTTTAAGCTGTTCTCAAACATATTTCATACATAGGCACCTAATATACTGGTGCCTGTATATAAAACCTGGCCTAATATGATGGCGCCTACCTCCAGGATGCTTAGCAACATCTAGGTACACCTAGGCACCTCTTGTCGTGATTCTATAAATGGCGCCTAATGGTTGATTGACAACTGTGCCGAGCGGCACCTACAATGTAAGTGCTGCTGGGCGCCATTTATAGAATTTGGCCCTGTTATTCTGTAAAGGCCACACACCCTTTATATGCTACATAACTCATATTCCATGAGAGCCACTATTCTCACATTACCCCTCTCCTCAAGTCACTTCGTTGGCTCCCCATCCATTTCCAAATACAGTTCAAACTCCTCTTACTGATTTACAAGTGCATTCACCCTGTAGCCCCCCAATCTCTCTCCTTACTTATCTCCCCCTATGCTCCCTTTCTCCCCGTGAATTCCTTTCATTGGGTAAGTCTCTCTTACCTGCACCCTTCTCCTCCACTGCCAACTCCAGACACCGTCCCTTCTTTCTTGCCGCACCGTATTCCTGGAACAGGCTGCCTGAATCAATACGTCATGCTCCATCCCTAGTAGTATTCAAATCCAAGCAAAAGTCCACTTTTTTGAAACTGCTTTCAGCTCTTAACTCCCACTCACTGCTGGCAGATACCTAGACCCACGGTATCATTTCCTTGACTATAATCTCCCCAACCCTGAGATGCCCTGTCTGTCAAATTAGATTGGTAGCTCTTCTGAGCAGGGACTGTCTATTGTACGCTAAATGTACAGCGCTGCGTATGCCTTGCAGTGCTAAAGAAATGATAAATAGTAGCAGTAGTAGTATTTAAGTGTGGATCTCATATCTAACTTTGGGCATCAGTTTTATGCCTGCTGGAACCTGGTGTAAATGTTGGCACCCGAGTTAGGCACACTGATCCAGTGTTCTATAACTGTGTGCAAATTTTTGGAATACCTCTGGCACACCTATGCTCCTCCCATGGCCACACCCCCTTTTGATGTACATTATATGTGAGTTAGGCACGCAGCCTTATAAAATATGTGAATTTAAATACAAAATAATGGTTAAGAACACCCTAAGAGTTCAGAATATATTACAGAATCCAGCACTGGAATGCATTGGCATTGCAGGTCATACACGGCCATAGGGTATATAAAGTTTTACCTACAAAATTCATGCTTCCCCCTGGGTTGTACATGGGTGTTAGTTATGCATGACTGTGGAATATACCCATGAAAATACAGTAATCTATAAATTACGTGAAGATTTCTATAAATGGTGCTAAGATTTTGATGCCAAAAAAACTCAACTCTGAAAACAATGCTCAGAGTTAAGTGCGCTTCATATCCATTTCTACACCAAAAGTTGGGTGCCAGTGTTTACGTCAGTTTAAACTTTGTATAAATTCTGAATATTTTGATGTGGAAATGGGGCTATTCAGTAACACACAGCTTACCCTCTTTTGAGTAGCATGCTAAGGGATTTAGGTGTACAACATTATTGAATAGGGCACAGGGAGATGCATGTGAAAATTTTGATTATTGCCAATCAATAGTTGATTGTGTGGCATTCTGGTCAGAGCAACAGTCTCAGCACCCTGAGGTTGTGGGTTCAACCCCTGTGACCCTGGGCAAGTCATTTAATCCTCCGTTGCCCCAGGTACATTAGATAGATTGTGAGCCCCCTGGGACAGACAGGGAAAATGCTTGAAGTACCTGTATGTAAACTGATTTGAGTGTGATTGTATAACTAGAAAAAGGTGGCATAAAAAGTTCCAATCCCTTTCCCTGATGTCAAAATGCCTCATTCCACCAATGCCTAAGAGCCAATCTCATCAGTGATGTCACTATGGCTTCATTGTTGTATACTTGGCTCTCTCCTGATACTGTATTGGAGGAGAGTGTGGTGCAGTGGTTAGAGCTACAGCCTCAGCACCCTGAGGTTGTGGGTTCAAACCTCTCCCTGTGATCCTGGGCAAGTCACTTAATCCTCTGCTGCTCCAGGTACATTGGATAGATTATGAGCCTGCCAGGATATCTAGGAAAAATGCTTGAAATACCTGTATGTAAACTGAGTGTGGTTATAAAACTATAAAAAGATGGTATACAAGTCTCAAACCCTTTCTTTTAATTGCAATTTGTTTGGCTTGTGAGCTAATTAAAGATCCACTGGTGAGTTTTGGCACCAAAATCTTGGCACTATACAGTATATAGAATCCAGGAGATATAAGTGTAAATATGATTCCACCAGGCTCTGCCTATGTGAATTTCTACCTGCAAAATACTCGTATGTGTGATGTGCTTGTTTGACTTCTCTCGCATGCGCGTAGAGAATGACACGGTGGTTGTTACCCGCGGCTAGCCGCGAGCAGCCGCGGGCAACCTGCCGAAATGGGAAAAAATACTGGTCGCTTCGAGGACGGGGACAAGGCCATTCACCGCCCCCTGGAGCGGTGAATGGTCTTGTCTCTGCAGTGAGGCAATCAAGGATCACACGGTCCAGCAGTCTCCACCCACCCAATCGCAGCGTTCCGCCATTTCCCTCCCTCCACCTCACCTTAGATGCAGAGTTTGCCAGCTTTCTTTTTCGCCCAGCCACACGCTTTCAAAAAGTCACGCATGCACGGCTGCTCGAGTTGTTCAATCTTCTCCTCTGCTGCAACTTCCTGTTTCCAGTTGTGTCAGAGGAGAAGATTGAACAATTGAGCAGCCGCGCGTGCGGCTGGGCGAAAAAGAAAGCCGGCAAACTCAGCATCTAAGGTGAAGTGGAGGGAGGGAGCTGATGGAATGCTGTAATCGGGTGGGAGGGGGCTGCTGGACCGCGCGATTGCGCGTATTCCCGGCTCACACTAGGAAGGAGGGAGTGAAAGGGAAAGAGATTCTGAGCCAAGGGGATGAAGAGGGAGAGAAAGAAACCCACAACAGGAAAGAAAGGGGAGGGCAGGCAGGTGAGCCAGATGCTAGAAGCAGGGGGGGGGGGGGGGGAAATAAGCAAGAAGGGGTTGAAGAGAAGAGACACATTGGTGTGGAAGAGGAAGAGAGGGGAAATCTGGACACAGGAAGGTAACAGAAACAGAGGGGAAATTATGTGCATGGGGACATAGGGACAGAGACATAAAGGGGACATACATGCCATGGGGATGGTATATGGACACGGGGGGGGGGGGGGCAATGCCAGATACATAGGGGAGATATTAGAAATGGGAAAAATAGGAACACAGAAGCGAGATTGTTTGGGGACCGAGCTCGTAGGCTGCAGCGGCTTGCACAAATTACATTGTAACGTGCCACGAAAGTAAGAGGGAGGGAGGGAGGTAGATAGATAGATAGGCCGCGCAAGAGGAGCTGAAGGGTGGTAGAAAGGAACAGATGGTGAAGGAGGGAGGGAAGGGTGGTGGTGGAAAGGAATAGAACAAACATTGAAAGAGGGTGGAGAGGAACAGACCCTGAAGGGAAATGTGGAAGACAGAGTGGGGAGAAGATGCTGGAAGGGAAGAAAACAGATGCCAGACTTTGGGGGAGTGGAGGGAAGAAGATGGGTGCCAGACCAATTGGGGGGGGGGGGTGAATGGAGAGGCACAGTAACAGAGCAAATGGAAGATGCAGAGATAAGACACACAGTGGATAGAAGGAATTGAATGAGAAGATGAGGAAAGCAAAACCAGACAACAAAGGTAGAAAAAAAAATTATATTTATTTTCTTTTGCTTTAGGATTAAGTAGTATATTAGTTGTGTTGATAAAAATTTATAAACAAAGCCCTGCCAGCTGAACATCTCTTTCTCTAATTCAGCAGCCAGAACTTTGATTTATAAGGAAGGAATAAGCTAAATATTGCAGTACTGAGGCTTATATGGATACTGCGGGGATGGTGATGGGGTGTTGAAGGGGATGGCGATGACAGTGGGCTGGGGACGGGGTAGTAATGGGGAGAGATTTTTTCCCCGTGTCATTCTCTACATGCACGCTACCCAGTGGCGTACCTAGGGTATGTGGCAACCGGGGCCCATCATTTTTTGACACCCCCCCCATGTAAAAAAATATTTTTTGTAATGACCATGAAACGGAATAAATGGCCAGAATAGAAACAGGCAGTGAAAATTTTCTTATATTCCAAACATAACATAACATAAATTATGTCTGAATTGTCATGACATCAGAAGTACATATGGAGTAGTTGCAGGAGATGCTTGGGACAGTTCTGAATGTGTTAGTTCGGTTTTATGTGTTTTTTGAATAGAAGGGTTTTTATTTCTTTTTTGAAGGTTTTGTAGTTTGTGGTCAAGGTCAATAGGTTGTAGAGTTGGGGGTCAAGTGTTGCAGCTCGAATGGCTAGGAGGTTGTCAAACAGTTTTTTTCTTTTGACGTTTTTGGTTGGAGGGTGTGTGAATGGTGCATGAGTTCTCCTATGTCTGTTTGAAGTGGATTGAATTATTTAGCTGAAGAAATTAGTTACCCCCTCATCCCACACACATTAATTCTCTTCCATTTTTGTTCCCATTATAAAAAACACTGATAAGTTCCCAGAAAAAAAATACATTAAAATAAGAAGTGAAAACAAAGGCCCCTACAGATGAGAATATAACATAAGAATAGCCTAACTGGGTCAGACCAATGGTCCATCATGCCCAGTAGCCCATTCTCATGGTAGCCAATCCAGGATACTAATACCTGGTCAAAACCCAAAGAGTAGCAACATTCCATGCTACCGATCCAGGGCAAGCAGACACTTCCCCCATGTCTTAATAACAGATTATGGACTTTTCCTCCAGGAATTTGTCTAAATCTTTCTTAAAACCAGCTACACTATCTGCTTTTACCATAACTTCTGGCCACTTCATTTTTAAGTTTAGATCTTTCCTTTCAAACAGAGACCTTGCTAGATGTCAAATAAAGCACAAGGTAACTTCACATGGACTTGGCTGTGCAGGAAATGTGAATCTCCTCATACACCCACCATATAGTGCAAAAATGTGCAAAGGTCTGTTTTTTTCTTTCGATCACTACATAGCCTAATGCCACACAAGCAGCGCTGTTACAAACATATTCTGTAGGTCAATGCTAAGGATAACAAAGTTTCCTTCCTTGGACCAGAAGGAGATACTGATAAACCACTGGAAGAGATCCCAACACAACACCCAAAGACCCACTCAGTGTGTGAACCAGTTGAGTGGAGTGGACTAACTGGGGGGTGGAAATGGGCCCGGAGTTTGCTCAGCAGAATTTCCCAGACCACCTCTTCCTCTCAACACATTGACACGCTGCCACCACCACCACTAGAAACACCTCACTGGGTAGGCCAGCTATGCTATAAACTTTATAAAACACATTATTATATTTTCTTATAAAGCACATATTTTAACTGAACTCTCTGACATCCTCAGCCTTTCCATTCACAAAAATAGAAGGAAGAAAAGTTCCCATTTCCTGCTGTTTCATGTCCCCGGCCTATACAATATTTTTTTTCTGCAGACCCTTCAAAAGTCTGACCAAATCCTCGTTTCACTTGCATTATAAAGTACTGAGGATGCCATCTCTCCCCAATCCCAGGTCCTAAAGTCTAAGACAGTAGCGCAAACTAATGCTGCCAGATTCAGGAAAAAAAATTTCGATTCGATTTTCCTGCCCAGTTGGGTGATTTTTTTCAAAACTCCTGGTGGGTTTTATAGCTTTTTCACCACCTTTGGCTTCTCCTAACCACACTGGCGCTGTGGTGTAAATAAAATAAAGAAACAAAAAGGACTTTTCCTCTCTCTGTTAAATCCTAGCTCACGTTTGCAGTCCAACACCAGCTCTGTCAGGATACACATTTCAAATCTGACATATTATAATCACAAAACAGAAAATAAAATTAATTTTTCTACCTTTTGTTGTCTGGTTGTATTTCAAATCTTGTTGGTCCAAGGCTCTGGTTTTCTTCTGATAACTTGCTTGCCAGGGTCTCCTTCTTTCTTCTTTCTGCGTGCTAACCATCCATCTGCCAACTCTGTCCTCCCTTTCCATTTCCCTTCCCTCCCCAGGAAGTCTGGTATCTTTCCTTTTTTTCATCTCCCTCCACAGATCCACCTTTTCTTAACTACCCTTTCATCTGGCATCTCTCCCTCCTTCCCCACCACCCCAGAGTCTCCCTTTCTTTTCCCAATTACCCTCCTATCCAGTATCTCTAACCCTCCTCCACACCATCCCTTGTGTCCAATTTCTCTCCCTTTCAGTTCCTTCCCTCCCTAAATCCCATGGTCCATCATTTCTCTCCCTCTCCTCTATTTTCAGACCCATTATTTCTTCATCCCCCCCCAAAGTTTGGCATATGCACGTCTCTTTGAACACCCCCTTCCCTCCGTGTACTTCTAAACCAGGGTCCCCCCCAAAGGCCTGTCCCCCCTTAAAGTTCTGCCTGTCCCCCCTTGAAGGCCTGCACCCTCCTTGAAGGCCTGTCCCACCCCCTTGTAGGCCTGTCCCACCCCCTTGTAGGCCTGTCCCCCCCTTGAAGGCCTGTCCCTCCCCCTTGTAGGCCTGTCCCCCCCACCTTGAAGACCTGCCTGCCTGTCCCCCCCTTGAAGGTCTGTACCCCCCCTGAAGGCCTTTTCCCCCCCTTGAAGGCCTGTCCTCACCCCTTGTAGGCCTGTCCCCCCCTTGTAGGCCTGTCCCCCCCTTGTAGGCCTGTCCCCCCCTTGAAGGCCTGCACCCCCCCGAAGTCCTGCACCCCCCCAGAAGGCCTGCACCCCCCCTGAAGGCCTGTCCCATCCCCTTGTAGGCCTGCCCACCCCCTTGTAGACCTGTCCCCCCTTGTAGACCTGTCCCCCCTTGAAGGTCTGCACCCCCCCCCCGAAGGCCTGTCCCCCCCTTGAAGGCCTGCCTGCCTGTCACCCCCCTCCCCCTTGAATGCCTGCCTGCCTGCCCACCCGCCCCACCCCGAAGGACCGCTCGCCCCCCTGGCCTCCCCGCACCACCTATGAAGCAGCACTACCTATGCTCCCGGCCTTGCCGTTCAGTCCCCACCACCACCACCACCCCCGAAGGACTGCTCGCCCCACTGACCTTCCTGCACCACCTATGAAGCAGCCGCAGCAGGATCGCGACGTCAGCTATCCCTGCGCTGCTTAGGCGCTGCTTCCTGCGCCGCGTTCCCGCCCCTCCTCTGACGTCAGAGGAGGGGCGGGACCGCGGCGCAGGAAGCAGCGCCCAAGCAGCTCAGGGATAGCTGACCTTGCGATCCTGCTGCTTGCTGCTTCACAGGTGGTGCAGGAAGGTCAGTGGGGCGAGCGGTCCTTCGGGGGTGTGGGGGGACTGAATGGCAAGGCCGGGAGCACCCCTTCAGGGCTGGCACCCGGGGCGGACCGCCCCTCCCGCCCCCCCCCCCCCTTGGTACGCCACTGACGCTACCCCTCTCTTTTTACATCACCACTGGTTACCCATATAATTCAGAATTCAAAACAAGATATGGACCATGCCTCATATGGTTGTTCATAGTGTGCTTCCTTCATATCTATCTTTTTTATATCCCCTTGCATACCATTTCGTTCATTATGATCATCCACTAGTCATTGACTTGCTATCCCCCAATTTTTTGCTCTTGTCATCAATTTACCAGACATTCTTCTTTTTTAAAATATTTTCCCCTCCTCCCACCCATCCCCAACCCCATCTATGGAATTCACACCCTGGTCCCCTCTGATCAGAACAATCATTTAAGAAATTTAAGGTCTTTCTGAAGACTCTTCTTTTTAACCTGGCATTTCTGGGTACATCATTATATTAGCTGCTTTCACGTTTAGCACTCTCCTGTCTCATATTCCTGTCCTTTCTCTTCCATCTCCCTCTACTGCCTTATCCTTTCCCTTTGTCTTAGAATATTTTATCAGCGAATGGAGTTCTATTCCATTATTTGACTTGTTTGTAAACTGCTTTGATTTGCTGTGAAAGACAGTACAGTATATCAAGAGCCCAATAAATATAATTGCCAATAAATATAATTATTCTAATGATTTACATGCATAATTGGAACATATTTTAGTGCATTTTTTTAATAGAACTACTTTCCATGTACACACTTTCTTGTCAATATTCAAAATGATTCAACTGGCCAGAAATGGTCACTGACTGATTCAATCATTTGTTTGGGGGGCTATCCACAATTTTCACCAGCACTTAACTTGATATTGCCGCTGAAAATGAGTGGTTAGTGCCTAATTGAAAACTAGCTGTTTTGGGACGACCCATGACCGGTTCAGTTCTGAATATCGACTTAACCTGCTATGTGTTAGCCAGAACTATATAAAGTGGATATGCAATGCCAAAACCTCAACAAGGGCTTTCCTTGAAAACCCAGGAATAATGCCAGTAGCGGTCAGTGAAATGCTCACCTCCACCGACTGAATATTTTCCCCTTTAAATTTTTAGGCATCCTTACAAACTGAGGCCCAGATTCTATAAACAGTACCTGAAGGTAGGTGCCTAGATCTGTGCAGTTAACTGACCTAGGCACCTATCTTAATTAGCTCAGTCTGCACTGTTAATTGAATGTGCCATTCAAAACAAAAAACAATTATCTGGTAGGTGCCTAACTTGGTAGGTACCTATCATGCTTTACTTACATTACTCCTCTCCTAAAGTCACTTCATTGGCTTCCCATCCATTTCCAAATACAATTCAAACTCCACTTAATGACTTACAAATGCACTCACTCAGCTGCCCTTCACTCTCTCTCTTCTCTTGTCGCCCCCTATGACTCCCCCCCACCACCTTCCTGGTGAGCTTTGCTCAGCTGGTAAGGCCTTCCTATCTGTGTCCTTCTCTTCAACTGCCAACTCCAGACTCCGTCCCTTCTGCCTCGCTGCGACGTATGCTTGGAACAAGCTGTCCGAATCCTTACAGCGGTCTCTTTCTCTGGCAGTGTTCAAGATCTAGTTAAAAGCCCACCTCTTTGAGAGTGCTTTCGACTCCTAACTCCTCTCACCTTGGGTTCTGCATCCCCAACCCTATATGTCATGTCTGTCTGTCCAAGTTAGATTGTAAGCTCTTCTGAACAGGGACCGTCTATAAATGTCAGCCCATCTCTTTGAGACTGCCTTCGACTCCTAACTCCTCTCACCTTGGGTTCTGCATCCCCAACCCTATATGACATGTCTGTCTGTCCAAGTTCGATTGTAAGCTCTTCCAAGCAGGGACCGTCTATAATTGTCAAGATGTACTGTGCTGCGTATGCCTTTTAGCGCTATATAAGTGATAAGTAGTAGTAGTACACCAAGGCCCCTACCAGAAAGTTTGCATAGTTTAGGGAAGATTCTGGACTTGGTTTGACTTAGGCGCCAGTAGACAAGTAATTTAAGCACACTTAAACCCTGGCCTAAATTGGGAGTGCACCTAAGGTTTTAATGCTTAGATGCCACTAGGCGCAGTTCTATAAATGTCACCTAGCGGATGACTGACAACTGCGCTCAGTGATGCGTTTATTGAATCAGGGCCTGAATGCACAAATGCCCATCTCTGGCCATGACTTCCTACCTAAGCCATCTGTTATCAATGATGTATTTAGCATTTGGCGCTGTTTTATAATTACGTGGTTAGTGAACCTTTTTTTTTTTTTTTGAGTGGTGAAACATGTTCATTCTTTGTTTAAAATTTGGAGGAAAATATATGAGTAATATACAGTATTACTGTTTTATTATTTTATGAGGATTATGATGTATTTTATACTGTATTTTATGTATATGATTTTGTAACCCGCTTTGGATTTAAGCAGGCTAGAAGTATTTTTTTAAAAATAAATAAACCTGTAATATCAATAGAAGATTATATATTTAAGAACTTGATTCATCCATGGTAATCAGCACTAAAAATGAATGTGTACTGACCGGGTCTATTTCAGTATAATATTTGTAAAAGAATGATGTGTTCTTTTTTATCCCTAAAGGAATGGCTGTATGGGTTTGATATATTTGATGAAGGCAAAGGTTCATCATGGACACAAGGCCTCTTACAGAAAAGAAGCTTCACAGACAATGCAGACAGCGTGTGTGAGGAGAATACACGCAACATCTCTTTATCAATTCACATTTCACTTATTCCTGCCTCTTCTGCTTTCATAGGCACCACAGTGTCTATTCTGCTTTTTAAATGTCATCCATATTTATCAGACTGCATGGTTCTTGACATTTAGGAATATTTTTCGTCAGATTGCAACTGAAGCTTTGACAACGGGAGCTAATTATCGGGGGACTGTGCTTTTTTTTTTTTTTTTTTAAACGGCAGGCTATAGGAAAAGTATAACTTGTCAGTCACTTCTTAAACTGTGATAAATGAAGAATTTGATTCATCAGGGTGATGCACTTTCATTCCATATTAAATAACGTTTACAGAAAAACTATCAGATTAAGAATTATTCAAAATACTGCTGTGCGTTTGATATTTGGGTTGAAAAAAATCAGATCATGTTACCCCATATTACAGAAAATTACATTGGTTGCCAGTGGAGGCCAGAATTATATTCAAATTTGCATGTTTATGTTATAAAACGCTGGTAGGACATGCTCTTGTTTACCTTGTTAATCATTTTGTATTCTTTACAAATTCTCATCCCATGCGGAGAATTATCAGGAAGTTCTGCTTCACGCAACGAGTGGTGGACTCCTGGAATGCTCTCTCAGAGGAGGTTATTGCGGAATCCACCGTTCTAGGATTTAAAAGCAAACTAGACGCACATCTCCTTACGAGAGGCATAGAGGGATATGGGTGTGCGGATCGCTGGACTTGATGGACCGAAGGTCTGATCCGGAGATGGCAGTTCTTATGCTTTTTCTATGTTAAAAGGATGTATTTTAAAAAGGTTTCTGGCTAAAACTTTATCTTATCAGGCTGGCGTTTGGAGCAAAATCTTAAGCGGTTTGTTTTTGAATTCATTGTCTTATCAAATGTTTAAGAAATGTGTGAAGTCCTATTTGTATGATAAATTTGTTTAAGAAATTTCAGTCATGTAAGTATTATATTTCTGTATGTATTTCACTTGTGTCTGGCAGATTCTCTTGATGTAAACCTCTATGAACTGTTAAGGTATTGTGGGTTATAAATACAATTATTATTATTATAATTTTTTTTTATTATTATATAAAATTAAAGGAGTTGAATAAGGTTTAAACAGATATATCTAAATGATGAATCTTAATAGTTTACTAATAGAGGGACTATTTTTCATTTCTTCCCATATATTTAAGCAAACATATGAACTCCAACTTTAAACAGATTGTCTAGATTTATAAAGTGATGTCTACTCTATATGTTGAGAAATTCAAAAATTGCAATTATTTTACAAAAAACTCACAGAATGAAGAGTCTTCTAACCACATTCAATAAAAGATGCATCATGCCAGGCTTTGTATATGAAAGGGATTTAGGCCCAGATTCACTAAAAGGTAGCGATTCAATCGCTGTTGGCCGATTTTGAAATATCAATTGATTCACTACCTTTCTTGCATGCAAATGATTTCCACGCAAGCTCCTCGACTCAATTGCTCAGTGAGCGATTGAGTTGGGGGCAGCAATGACAGTAGTGACAGGAGAAGCAGCCTCCTGTCACTGCTGTCAGCGGCTTTTTTTTTTTTTTTTTTTTAATGGGCCAGACATATTGCATGGCCACTTAAAAAAAAATGAAAAAAGCCCCCTCCCCAAAAAATGAACCCCTGAGCCCCCCCACTGAAGAAAAAGGCAGGAGGGATGCCCACTCCCTCCTGCCATTGCCTGGCTTTCCCCCCAAAACCCCCCCCCAAAACGGCAGGATGGATGCCGACTCCCTCCTGCCATTGGTGCTTCCTTACAGTGGGCCCAGTGCCTAAAAAAAGCAAACACATTACTGATAATGCCCCTGCCCGTTCCTGCCCCCCCATCCCGGGTGAATATGACAGGAGGGATTCTAACTCCCTCCTGCCGTCACAAACCCCCACTGCCGTTGGCCGGGCTCAGGCCCACCCACACTCCCCTCCCCATACCTCAACATGTTGGAAGCAGGATGGTGCTCAGTCCCTCCTACTCCGTAGGGCTCCTCTGTGTGAATGTGAGCATTAGGCCCCGCCTCGGTGCATCAGTGGGAGGGGCCTGAGGCACCTGAGCCAATCAGGGCCTTAGGCCCCACCCTGTGCATCACATCATGCACTGGGGCAGGGCCTAATGCTCACATTCGCACGGAGGAGCTCTATGGAGTAGGAAGGACTGAGTACCCCTCCTGCTCCCAACTTGTTGAGGTATGGGGAGGGGAGTGGGGGGTGGGCTGGGCCTGTCCTGGCCTGGTCGATGGCAGTGGGGGTTTGCGACAGCAGGAGGGAGTTGGCATCCCTCCTGCCATATTCGCTGGGAATGGGGGGGCAGGAACAGTCAGGGGCAGCATCGGTAATGGTTTTTTTCTTAAGGCAGTGGGCCCGCTGTAAGGAAGCGCCAATGGCAAGAGAGAGTCGGCATCCCTCCTGCGTTTTTCTTCGGGGGAGGGGGATGGCAGTGAGGCCTCATTTGTGTGTGGGGGCATCCCTCCTGAAATTTGTGGGTCGGGGGGCTCATTTTATTGACAGGCCTGCCTGTCTTTTATTGATTTTTTTCTTATGGGGCAGATATTTTGCGTGTGTAACACACGCAAAATATCTGTGCCATGGAAAAAAAATGAATAAAAAAAGACAGGCAGGCCTGTCAAAAAACTGGCAGACCTGTCGGTAACACAGTTACCGACAGGACTGCAGCAGTTGGGTTTGACAATAGTAAAACCCGAGTCAAAATAGCCAAGCAATTGTTAGTGAATCAATTGCTTGGCTATTTTGCATGTGGTTTTACTAATTTGAATGGGAGGATAGGATCGGAGCAGTGAATGATCGGGATAGAGTTTAGTGAATCGGGTCGTAAAGGGGTCGCAAACTGATTGGTACACGATCGGTTTACTTAGTGAATCTAGCCCTTAAACATGTAAGAAGTGGCTTTTGGTACCTACATGTGTAAGCATCACCACCAATACATTGCAAGTGCAGGATTTTCTCAGACTGCACATACATGGTGAGTCACTGAAAAATTTGTCCTCGTATCATTCTCAACACTGCACCACTCTAGAAATTATAATGTAGTGAAAGTGAAAGGACAATCAAGCCATTGTGACATCACTGATGAGGTTGGCTCTTAGGCATTGGTAGAATGAGGCATTATGATGTCACAATACCAGCTCTGGTTATCAGCAACTGAAAATTTT
The DNA here is from genome assembly GCF_902459505.1 of Geotrypetes seraphini. NCBI lineage: Eukaryota > Metazoa > Chordata > Amphibia > Gymnophiona > Dermophiidae > Geotrypetes > Geotrypetes seraphini. Next base: position 40,415,165 of record NC_047090.1, on the reverse strand, counting down.
CACACTATTTATGTAGTCAATTTTCTATACAGTTCTCCCAAGTAGAGAATGACACGGGGACAAATTTTTCCCATCCCCGCAGGAACTCATTTTCCCGTCTCGTTGAGATCTTTTCCTGTTCCTGCCCCATTCCTGCAAGCTCTGTCCTCATCTGCACAAGCCTCAAACACTTTAAAATAAGTGTTCGAGGCTTGTGTGGTTAAGGCTGAGCTTACATGAATGGGAAAGGGACAGCGACAAAACTTGCAGGGGTGGGATGGGGAAATTGAGTTACTGCGGGGATGTGGAAAAATTTGCCCCGTGTCATTCTTTACTGCAGGTATCAACTCTATGTAGATACAGTGGAATTCGGGTGGAGTTTGGAAACTCACATTTTCCACCATAAGTGTAGTAGTCAAAGTGGGATATGGGCCTGCGATCACATCGCTATGGCTGATTACACCACCCACTAGGCTACTGTAGGAACCTGCTTGCTGCTCTACTAGGACTGGCCGTAACATCTGAAACTATGGGCTAGATTCACTAAGCAAACCGATCGTATACTGATCGGTTTGCAACCCCTTAGCGACCCTGGCCTGATTCACTTACCTGCCTTCCGACCATCCTCCAGATCCGCGCATGCAAATGAAGGCAACGGCATGCAAAATAGGCAGTGACGCGATTCACTCAAGAAAACCCTGCAATACTGACTGGGCTGGCCTATCAAAAAAAAAAAAGCGACTGATGAGGACCAGTCGCTGAAGCCCTTTCCGGTTGCCCTGCCTTCTGCCGCCCTGTCAGCCTCTATCCTGCAGCCCCGAACACGCTGCCTGCCTGTCCCAACTCTCCCACCCTTCCCCACACTGCAAGTCCATGGTTTTAGCCCGCGGGCTTAAGCGGGTTAAAGCCACGGGCTCCCAAAAGTTCCTCAATCGCCTTGCAGTGCGGGGAAGGGTGGGAGAGTTGGGGCAGGTTAAAATCCACCACTGCCAGGTGCACTCAGATGTCCTCAGACTTGCATGTGTTTCCTACATGCTAAAATATACTTAGGACTGGGGGCGTGTTTGGAGACGGAGAGTAGGCATACCTAGCGCTAATCGATTAGCACAGCTACATTGCCATACACATAAGAACATAAGCAGTGCCTCTGCCGGGTCAGACCACAGGTCCATCCTGCCCAGCAGTCCGCTCCCGCGGCGGCCCAAACAGGTCAAGACCTGTCTGAATCATCAGAAGGGGCTCCCTTGCCACCTTGGTTTCCCATTTAAGTCCTGCCTTCCTATCGAAGTCCTAGCCCTCCGGTCTTGCACATGCACGACCAGGTTGGTTTATACTCATTACCTGGTTAACTTCCTATACTTGTGTTACATCCCAGCTCCTCCCTCAGTATCCCACGATCCCTTTATCCCTCAGGAATCCATCCAATCCCTGTTTGAATCCTTGTACCGTACTCTGCCTGATCACTTCCTCCGGTAGCGCATTCCAAGTGTCCACGACCCTTTGGGTGAAAAAAAACTTCCTTGCATTTGTTTTGAACCTGTCTCCCTTCAGTTTCTCAGAATGCCCCCTCGTATTTGCTGTCCCCTTCAGTCTGAAGAATCTGTCCCTATCCACCCTCTCTATGCCCCTCATGATCTTGAAGGTCTCTATCATATCTCCCCTGAGCCTCCTTTTCTCCAGAGAGAACTCTAACTCAGGGGTGCCCACACTTTATTGGCTTGCGAGCTACTTTTAAAATGACCAAATCAAAATGATCTACCAAATCAAAATGATCACCTCCTCTCCTCCCTGCACTGATCCGCTCCTGCTCTCCTGCTCCTTCCGATCAGCGCTGCGCCCGTTGGCTCGCCTCCTTTAATGGAGGAGCCCAGTTGCGAGCTGCTGACGTGGTGGGGGGTGAGCGGAGCTACTCTCACCGCTACCCCGAAGTCCTCCTCGTGCTCTCCGGCGCTCCTAGCGCCTTGTTCTGCCTCCCGCCTCGCTCACCTCCTCTCCTCCCTGCATTGATCCGCTCCTGCTCTCCTGCTCCTTCCTATCACATCCTTCCGGGTTGTATCAATAGAAGTTTCGTCAGCCGGAAACCTGAAGTCATAATGCCATTATACAGAACCATGGTGAGACCTCATCTGTGCAATTCTGGAGGCCACATTACCGTAAAGACGTGCTCAGAGTCGAGTCAGTTCAGCGGATGGCCACCAGGATGATCTTGGGGCTCAAGGGTCTCTCGTACGAAGAGAGACTGAACAAATTGCAGCTCTACACTCTCGAAGAAAGTAGGGAGAGGGGGGACATGATTGAGACATTTAAGTACATCACAGGACGTGTCGAGGTGGAAGATGATATTTTCTTTCTCAAAGGACCCTCGGCCACAAGAGGGCATCTGCTCAAACTCAGAGGCGGGAAATTTCATGGTGACACCAGGAAGTATTTCTTTATGGAAACAGTGGTAGATCACTGGAACAAGCTTCCAGTGCAGATGGTCGAGGCCACCAGCGTGCCTGACTTTAAGAATAAATGGGACACCTATGTAGGATCCCTACGAGGGTCGAGTTAAGGAATTGGGTCATTAGGGCACAGACTTAAGGGGATGGGTCAGTAGAGTGGGCAGACTTGATGGGCTATATAGCCCTTTTCTGCCGTCATCTTTCTATGCTTCTATGTTTCAATAAAAATTGAATAAAACCCCCAAATATAAATGATAATTAACATTTTCTCTGCGTACAGTGTGCTTTGTGTTTTTTTACAAGAGGTAAAATATGCAATGTCACCTGAGTAGCAACTATACATAAATAGACAAATTTACCCCTCCCCTTTTACTAAACCTTGATAGCGGTTTTTAGCACAGGGAGATGCGCTGAATGCCCTGCACTGCTCCCAACGCTCATAGGCTCCCTGTGCTAAAAACTGCTATTGCGGTTTAGTAAAAGGGGGCCATAGTGCAAAATATAGACTGCAGATATAAATTTGGACACATTTTGATCACTAAATTTAAAATAACATCATTTTTCCTACCTTTGCTGTCTGGTGATTTCATGAGTCTCCGGTTGCACTTCCTTCTTCTGACTGTAGATCCAATACAGTATTTCTTTCTTTCTGTCTCCTGCATGCTTCCTCTCCTCCAGACCTCATTCCATTCCCGAAACAACATCTCTCTGTCCCTCCATGAGTCCAACTTTTTCTTCCTCTCTCCCTGCCCCCTCCCCTTTCTTTCTTTCTTTCTTTCTTTCTTTCTTTCTTTCTTTCTTTCTTTCTTTCTTTCTTTCTTTCTTTCTTTCTTTCTTTCTTTCTCTCTCTCTCTGCCCTTTCTTTCTTTCTCTCTCGCTGCCTCCCCCCCTTTCTTTCTTTATAAAAATTTTTTATTTTAACAAGTTTTTTTGAATTTTCACTTTGGCAAATACACCAGATAGCCAAATCCCCACCCCAAAACATAAACAATCATACTGGTACTCTTCAATATAAGGCAATACCATCCAACCCAAAATTTCTCCCTCCCTCCCTTTCTTTCTTTTTCTTTCTCCCTGCTCCCCTTTCTTTCTTTCTCTCTCCCTGCCCCCTAAACAATTGCCGCCGATTTCTCCCTGCTTCCCCGACGCCAGGCGAGGTGCTTACAAGCACCAGGTCCACAGCCTCCCCCCCCCCCCCCGATGTCAATTCTGACATTGGAGAGGAAGTTCTGGGCCAGCCAGGCCGCAACTGGCTGGCCCAGAACTTCCTCTACGACGTCAGAATTGACATCAGTGGGGAAGGCTGTGGGTCCAGCGCTTGTACGCGCCTGGCCTGGCATTGGGGAAGCAGGGAGAACAGAACGCAAAGGCGATCAACTTTTTGGGCACCCCTGCACTAACTGATTAGCGCATGTTTCGTGCAGAAGTCCTAGAAAATAGGTGTTAGCAAGGGCTCCCGCACTAATAGCCATGTGCTAACTGGGAAATTTGTGCATGGACATTAATAGAGGAAATTGAAAATGTGTCCATTTACAACCATGCTAATAGTGGCCTCAGCGCACAGGAAACCCACATGCTAGTCATAGTGTAAGGCACCTTTTAACGCAGCTTAGTGAAAGGGCCCCTTTTTTTAATCTATTGAACACCAAGCTACTCTATGTATAATCCTGAGCTAACAACCTGTAAGAGAAACAGGCTTCTCCATGTTTTCCATCTTGAAGCACACAGTGAAATAATTTTGTTTACTTTTAAACCGTGGTCTGGTCTGTGAATTTAAAGGCTTCTCGCCCTACATCCACTCACTCTACCACAACCCTTAAATCTGTGCATGCAGTGGACACACACAAATAAGCAGAACCTCTTTTAAAATTGCTGCTTATATGAGATGTTGAACATTTACACATGTATATGACACTTTTTTTCATGTGTAAATTTTCTAGAATCACCTCCATGGTGCTGCATAAGCTATCTAACATGCTGATTATTGGCTGTGAAGTTGCTTTCTCTTTGGGGAGCTGTTGTCACTAGTTTGATGACATTATAGATACCACTTAGAGTACTGGAAGCTATTTTATACCAGTGCATTGTGCAGTCCAGTGAAGCATATTGGGAAGAATAACCCAAATCACATTTACTGGATGCTAGGGTCCACCTTGGAGGTTAGCGCCCAAGAAAGGGATCTAGGTGTCACTGTAGACAATACGATGAAACCTTCTGCTCAATGTGCAGTGGGTGGCCAAAAAGCAAATAAGATGCTAGGAATTATTAAAAAAGGGATGGTTAACGAGACTAAGGATATTATAATGCCTCTGTATCGCTCCATGGTGCGACCTCACCTTGAGTATTGCATTCAATTCTGGTCGTTGTATCTCAAAAAATATATAGTGGAACTAGAAAAGATTCAAAGAAAAGTGACCAAGATGATAAAGGGGATGGAACTCCTCTCATATGAGGACAGACTAAAGAGGTTAGGGCTTTTCAGCTTGGAAAAAAGATGGCTGAGGGGAGATTGATTGAAGTCTACAAAATCCTGAGTGGTATAGAACAGGTATAAGTGGATTGATGTTTTACTCCGTCAAAAATTACAAAGACTAGTGGACACTCGATGAAGTTACAGGGAAATGCTTTTAAAACCAAAAGGAGGAAATATTTTTTTCACTCAGAGAATAGTTAAGCTCTGGAACGCGTTGCTATAGGTTGTGGCAAAAGAGGTTAATGTAGCTGGTTTTAAGAAAGCTTTGGACAATTTCCTGGAGGAAAAGTCCATAGTCTACTATTGAGACAGACATGCTTGCCCTGGATTGGTAGCATGGAATATTATTACTCTTTGGGGATTCCGCATGTAATATTGTTACTATTTGGGTTTCTGGATTAGCCACTGTGGAAACTCGATACTGGGCTAGATGGACCATTGGTCTGACCCAGTAAGGCTATTCTTATAGTCTTATGTTCATATATAGTAGTCTATAAAGGACGCCTTGTGCAAAGTTCTCTTTACTGAATACTAGCTTACCACAGATCATCCCAGTATCTAAATTTGGGCATTATTTTTTTAATCTAGCCCATTGTTAAGATTTGGAACCCCCAAAGAGTAACAAGATTCCGGAACCTCAAACAATAGCAATATTCCAAACCACCAATCCCGGGCAAGCAGTGGCTTCCCCCATGTCTGTCTCAATAGCAGACTATCAACATTTCCTCCAGAAACTTGTCCAAACCTTTCTTAAACTCAGTTACACTAACCACTGTAAGCACATCCTCTGGCAATGGGTTCCAGAGCTTAACCATTCTTTGAGTGAAAAAAATATTTCCTCCTATTATAAAAATATTTCCATGTAACTTCATTGAGTGTCCCCCTCCCCTAATGTACTGACCATTCTTGTACTTCTATCCTATTACACATTGTATTTCTTCCCCCTCCCCTGCTCGTTTCCATAAGTCTTGTTATTTTTCCATCTCAATTACGTCTCCCCTAAATTATAGAAATTTTGTAATATGATCATGTCAACTGCTTAAACAATTATTTTAGGCGGTATATCAAATTTTAAAAACAACTTGGATACTTGGATTTTTGATAAGAGTAAAAAATTGATTCACTTTTACTTGTTCTAATCTAAAACACTCAGGAGTTTGTATACCTCAATCATTTCTCCCCTCACTGATCTCTTTTCCAAGCTGAAGAGCCCTAACCTCTTTTGCTTTTCCTCAAATGACAGAAGTTCCATCCTCTTTATCATTTTTATCATTCTTCTTTTAACTTTGTCTAGTTCCACTATATCTTTTTTTAGATACTGTGACCAGAACTGAACAGAACACTGAAGGTGAGGTTTTACCATGGAGTAATACAGAGGCATTATAGTATTCTTGATCTTATTTACCAGTCTTTGCTTAATAATTCCTAACATCCATACATGGTCTCTTATAGGCTTACCCTCTAGAAGTGAAGTAGTCTAATGGTTAGCGTGGTTCATAGAGAAAAGCGTGTGACGACAAAGGCGCGCCGACAACCCAGTGCAGACAACTGAGCGCAAGGCGGAAGTGTGCCGAAGAAAAACAGTATTTTAAGGGGCTCCGACGGGGGGTATTGGTGGGGACCCCCCCCCCCCACTTTACTTAATAGAGATCGTGCCGGTGTTGTGGGAGGTTTGGGGGGGTTGTAACCTCCCTCATTTACTGGAAACTTAACTTTTTCACTCTTTTTTAGGGAAAAAGTGAAGTTTTCAGTATAATGTGGAGGGTTACAACCCCCCAAACCCTCCACAATGCCGGCGCGATCTCTGTTAAGTATAGTGGGGGGGTTCCCCCCCCCACACACCCCGTCGGAGCCCTTTAAAATACTGTTTTTCTTTGGCGCACTTCTGCCTTGCGCTCAGTTGTCTGCGCGCCTTTGTCGTTGCGTGCTTTTGACCTGTCACCAGTTAGCGCAGTTAACTGAGATCATGGGTACTGGGTTCAGTTCCCACCATAACTTCTTGTGACCCCAGGTGAGTCACTTAATCCTCCATTGTCCCAGGCACAAGAAACTTAAGATTGTGAGCCCACTAGGGACAAAGTACCTGCATATAATGTGTACACAGTGGCATAGTGGCATGGGGTGCGGACCACCCCGGGCACCATCTTTGCAGGGGAGAGGCGCCAGTGCCTCTCCTTCTCTCAGCACACCTGTGCACCTTTTGAAATGTTTTCCGGCACAAGCAACATCTTCCACTTGCAGCTCGTGCCAGTGTCGTCTCCTTTCTAATGTCACTTCCTAGTAATGGAACCAGGATGTGACATCAGAAGGAACCAGGATGTGACATCAGAAGTGAGCCAATGCCGGCACAAGTAATGGGTGGAAGATGCAGCTTGTGTTGGCAAACATTTTCATAAGTATGCAGGGAGTGGGGGGTGCCCAAGCATTGGGGAAGAGAGGGGGAGGGATGCACAGTGCAGCAATTTTGGGTGCCACCGCCCCAGATGCCAACCCTCCTCATTACGCCACTGTGTGTACCGTGCTGCATAAATCTAGTAGTGCTATAGAAATTAGTAGCAGTATATCTTTTTCTGTTGTATATGCATTTTATCTAAGAATTGGGCACATTTTGCTATTCCAAATAAACAGACTTGGCTCCAGCTCTCCAAGCACCATTTTGAAACACTGTTGATTCAGTCAGTCAAGGAACACTTGGAAAACAATACACGAATACAGGAGATTCTACCTCCTCTAGGCAGAACAAAAGAAGGAGGAGCACAGATTGAGCATCACAGGTCACCTCTTTTGTCTTCTTTTGTCCTACACTTGGAAAACAACCATTTGCTATTATCGGTTTTCCTTATTTTCTTCCATCCTGTTGTTATCTTAGCATGCACTAAATTAATTAAGTAATCATTAAATAATGTAGCGTGTAATGGAATAGTTTCTTGTTTGTTTGCATTGTGAAGGATGAGAAATGGCTTCAACCAAAAACAAATGTCACTGTTGCCCTGTTGATTTAGGATGGCAGCACATCCCTTTTACCTGTCAATGTCTGAAACAAGCAACTGCTCCCAGGAAATATCAGGAAACTTTTATCCACCAAAGTCAACTATAGTGGCATGGCAATAGCAAATGCACTTGGTCCAGGGATGGCATGCAGCAAATAATGTTGACACTAGAGCTGCAGTTATTTCAGTGGCAGGTGTGAAACTTTGGAATAATTTAATTAGACATTTGCTTATATAAGGGCTCTTTTACCAAACTGCGGTTAAAAGGAGTCTCATTCTCATGGGCTAAGGCCATTTTTACCGCTGGGGTAAAATAGCCGATTTTTCTATTTCCCCCATTAATGGCCATGCACTAATTTTCCCATTAGCACATGAGCCCCTACCGCCACCCATTATGTAGGCAATAAGGACTGAAACGATAAGCACCCACTAATCTGGGGACTTTGGATTTTGCTGTGTGCTTTATAGAATGTGGAGGAGTTTCTGAGGAGAAAAATATCAGTAGATGTAATTGAGGAAATGAAGAAGGGGGAGGAGTTTCTGAGGAAGGACATTTTTATCAGCTGGTGTAATTGGGGCTATGAAGAAGGGGAGGAGTTTCTGAGGAGGGAAATACAGTATCAGTGGATGTAACTGAGGCTGTGAAGAAGGGGTTGAGTTTGAGGTGGAAAATATCAGTAGGTGTAATTGATGCAGTGAAAAAGAGGGAGGAGTTTCTGAGGAGGGACATTTTTATCAGCTGGTGTAATTGAGGCAGTGAAGAAGGGGAAGGAGTTTCTGAGGAGGGAAATATCAGCTGGTGTAATTGAGACAGTGAAGAAGGGGAAGGAGTTTCTGAGGAGGAAAATATCAGTGGATGTAACTGAGGCTGTGAAGGAGAGGAGTTTGAGAAGGAAAATATCAGTAGGTGTAATTGATGCAGTGAAAAAGGGGGAGGAGTTTCAGAGGAATGACATATCAGTGGGTGCAACAGGTTCTTTTATGAGAAGGTAAATATCAGCGGGTGTAAGAAGGGGGAGAAGTTTTCTGAGGAGGTAAATATCGGTGAATGATTCTTTGGCTCAGAGAAGGAGTTGTGTGATGTTTGTCAGAGTGAGCAGATCTCAGATGCCAGAGGTATGAGAAGTTTTCAGGTAGCTGCTGTCAAAGAGGACAGAACTTAGTGATGAGGGAAAGCAGTGAGAGTTGAAATTACTAACATTCGTGAGGGTAAGGGAAGATAATTCATCCTTTAATATCCTTTATCCTTGGGGGGAATAATTAGGGTGCAAAAGATATATAACATGGGTAGGTGGAGGGTGGCTACAGAGATGGCCCCAGTGGGGGCACCTGTCAAATGACCCCCCCCTCTCAAATCCATGAAACACTTCAAAGAGGGATGTTATACCAATAAGTACACTTTCAGGAAAATAGCATTCATCGTTTATGTTGCTTCTGAGAATGTTCAAGCAAAAAACAAAAGGAATTGACTCCAAAATATTTACAAAGAAGAAAATCCAGAGAAAACAAAAAAAACTCTGTGGAGTGACGATGTTCCTAAATGGACTTTATTTGAAAGTATCAAAGTTCCAAAGGTACACTAAAATCATCCACATAAAATAATTCCATCCACATAAAAGACACTGCTTGCATTTGCAATGGAAAGCAGTGTCTCACTTCCGGCTCACCACACAATTGTTTCCCACGTACTCACCTTTATAGGACCCCCAGGGACCCCTGAAGAAGACTTTTTGTCGAAATACGGACCGTGTTGGGTCCTATATCCCTAGCGGACTAGGTCCTTTAAGGCTCTTATGTGGATGGAATTATTTTATGTGGATGATTTCAGTGTACCTTTGGAACTTTGATACTTTCAAATAAAGTCCATTTAGGAACATCGTCACTCCACAGAGTTTTTTTGGTTTTTTTCTGAGAATGTTCAGCAGTTTATTGATCTCAATGTATTATAATTAAACTGAGTAGAAGACATTTCTGTATGAGGGAGACATTTTTATTTGGACATAAAACAAACATTTTGTTATTGGAGGCCTGCCTTACATGGTAGGAAATTATTCTAATTATTGGTTTTGATGGTTGCCATATTGTAACATTTCAGTCTTATTAAACACATGCATTCTGATAATGCAGTGCTGGCTTCAGGACAAATCAATGCTTTGCTGGGATTCTTTTGAGAAAAATGAATTTCTTAATTCACTTAAAGCTTTTAAAATTGAAATGCTGATTTTATAGTACAAATTCAGGTATTGATATTCAGCATGGTTTAAGACAGAAGCAGGCGACTGAGATTCAGAAACATAGAAAATGATGGGGCCGAACGTGTGAGATTGGTGCCTGGCACTCACCTGTCTCCCTGGATGCACATCTCTCCTTTGTTATGAGCGACTTTTCTCTTTGAACTATTTAGGAACCGGAGTTCCTTTCCTTTTTCTCTGTTTTTAGTTTTGTAAACCACAGAGTTCTGAGTGTCAGTTTTGTAACGGAATAGTAAGTGAATAAATTAAATGACTTTCCGACTAAGTTAGATGAGTTGATTCCCGCGGTTGGCGGTGAAACTGGAAATTCTCACAGTATCCGGCAACCGACCTTGAATTTCTGATCTATTATTAGCCACTTTCGACATAGCCGATTAAGCTGATAATCATCAGTTGATCAGCTAAGTCATAGCAGCCAAAGAAAGACTTACTATTTATGTGGGTCTATGGGGCCATTAAACTTTGCCAGTCAATCAGTAAATATTGGCGCTAACTGGCCGTGTCACGCAACATAGCCGGCGACTGGGCTGGCTGCTGACTGTGAATATTCACATTAACATGCTTTATATTTGATGTGGACAAAGCTCCGCTGAACTTTTTAATATCTATAGCTATAAAATTGATTATTCAAAATTGGAAAAATAATTCACGCCTTTCAATATTTTTATGGTGGAATACTACTTACAAATTATAAACAAAATAGGAAATGGTCAGAACTGGAGAGCTATCTCTTCTTCATTACCTAATGCAAAGAAACATAACACTTTGGTTTATCTGTTAAATTTGTCTTCTTTTGGATCAATTTTTTACTATTTACAAAATTTATTTTAATTACACTTGTATTATTGTGCATAGTTTCATATTGGAAAAAAAACACAACCCAGCACTTAATATTGAGCGGTATATGGACTATAGAGCCTGTCCATCAATACCGACCATTAAGTTCTACAAGTCCTTCCTCTCCCCCAGAGATCCACTATGCTTGTCCCATGCGTTCTTGAATTCAGACACAGTCTTCGTCTCTACCACCTCTGCTGAGGCCCATTTACTCAGATTGCTCCTGTGTTTATCCTCTCTCACATTGATCTTATGCCCCATCAATCCAGAGAATCCTTTTAATTACTGAATAATTTATTGGGATTTATTAACCAACAACCCCCCTCCCCCCTTTTTACAAACACACACAAGGTTTTTTTAGCACCGGCCAGCGCATTGAATGTTCTGCCCTGCTCCGACAGTCAGAGAATTCCTATGAGTGTCGGAGCAGCGCAGAGCATTCAGCGCGCCGGCTGGTGCTAAAAACCTCTTTCGTGGTTTTGTAAAAGGGGAGGTAAATAAGTACCTGAATATATAATATTAAACATTTTGATGGTAACCACAGAAGGCAGCATATCAGTTCTTTCCCCTTATCACCTCTCCTTCAGTCCTCCGAGACTACTTGTGACAAAGCATTGAAAAGGTCAAATAATGGAACCACTAGAACTTGCTTAAGTTATTTTAACACCCTCTGATGTATCCCATCCAGCTCTATTGCTTTGCTTACATTTAATTTAGCTTCCTCCTCAGGAACAAGTTCAGTGCTGAGTGACTACAACACCTAATTATGGAAAGCATCTCATTGCCTATGAATGTGGGGAGTTCAACTAAGCATACAAAAAAATGTTTTGCATGTGATTTTGCAAAGGAAAAAAAAAAAGTAAGTACACTTCAAGAACACGTAGTCAAAACATTTTGCCACAAAATCTATATAAAACCATGCATTCTGTTCTGTCAGTTGGCTAATCTGCATACAGCACAATATTCAAAGCTTTTTCTGTGGGTAAAACATGCATTTCATCTATGGTAATCTGGATTAAAAAGAATGTCTAACCAGTATATGAGTAAAAATATGGCCATTGTTGAATAATATCTAAATCAGAAAGGAAAAAGAGGGTACCCCTATGCATACTAAAACAAAACTCACAAAGTGGGGATAAGGCAATAGTATTCCACAAAACTAGACTGGAGCACAGAGCAGGAGGAACAATCATAGTATTTATTCAGAGAGTATGAAAAAAAAAACAACAAAACACCTCAACAGATACAAGATTTGCATCAGGTGTCATAGAATCTGTTAATACTTGAAAACTGATAATGTTTGCAGAAACCTAGTAGAGCAAAACTGTACTGGTGTCTTTATTTTTGTTTCATTTTCATTTATTATTTTTATTTATTTACTAGTCTTTAAACTCATTAGATTAACGGGTGCTAGAATAGATGTGTGCGTCTGCCTTTCTTTCTCTCTCTCTCCTTGGCTGCTTTCTGTCTGTCTTTCTCTCTCTTTTTCCTTGGCTGTCCACCACCACCCCTTGCCTGCTCCCCCTGTCCAGCAGCAGCCCTTCTCCCTTTTTATCTCCCCCTGTCCAACAATACTTGTCCAGCATTACCCCTTTACTACTCCCCCTGTCCAACAATACTTGTCCAGCACCACCCCTTTACTACTCTCCTGTCCAGCTGTAGCCCTTCTCCCTTCCTTTTACCTCCCTACTGTCCAGCAGCACCCCTTCCCTGCTCCCCCTGTCCAGCAGCATCCCTTTTCCCTTTGTTTTATCTCCCCCCTGTCCAGCATCACCTCTTCCCTGCTCCCTAATACCTACTCCCAAACCGCCGTTCGTACCCTCCCTCCATTCCGGCTTCCTGGTCTCTTCTGGCCCACCAGCATGATCATCTACCACCGCTGCTGCTGCTCTTCATTCGCGTCTGCCCTCCTCTTCAAAGCAGCCTGCTGAGGATCACCGGCCGGCTGTAGCGAACCTCGCAGGCCGCTCTCCATCTCGATAGCACATTCCCTCTGATGCGATCCTGCCCCTCCTCTGAAGTACGGGATCGCGTCAGAGGGAACGTGCTACTGAGATGGAGAGCGGCCTGCAAGGTTCGCTACAGACGGCTGGCGATCTTCAGCATGCTACTTTGAAGAGGAGGGAGGGCAGACGAGAATGAAGAGCAGCAGTGGCGGCAGAGGTTTGTTGTCTGGCGGGCCAATTTTGAACACTCCGCGGGCCTTAGAGTGAGAGAAGGCGGGAGGGAGGAGTCGACAGAGTGTTCTCCGCCTCTTTGCGTCCATGGTCACCATTTCTAACTCTGCATGCGCAGTAGGACTGGCACAGAGCTACAGATGCATGGATCACGAAGTTTTAAGTGCGCATGCGCACTTAGGGTTTTATTATAGTAGATTCAATTTTCTATATCATTCTCCCAAGGGAGCTCAGAACAGTTTACATGAATTTACTCAAGCAATTTTACTCAAGCATTTTTCCCTGTCAGTCCTGGTGGGCTCTCAATCTGGGTGGGTTTGAACCTACAACCCCAAGGTGCTGAGGCTGTAGCTTTAACCACTGCGCCACACATTCCTCCTCATGATTTATTTACTTCTTTTGTAACCACTTCCACCACAGTTTTATTTAAAGGGCCCTCTTTTTAAAATAATGAAACACCCAAGCCCTTTTTTAAATCTGAACCCATATAGAGGTCAGGTTGTGATTTTTTGGTGTACTTTTAAGGGCTCCTTTTATCAAACCGCGCTAGTGGAGTTAGCACGCGTGACTTTTAATCACGCGCTAACCCCCGCGCTGGCCAAAAAATTACCACCTGCTCAAGGGAGGCATCAGTGGCTAGCGCGGCCGGCGGTTTAACGCATGATAAAAGGAGCCCTAATTCTTTTTATACTGGCAAGCATTCAATTTTTATCAAAATTAGCATTTTTATAGGTTTTCTGAAGGTAAGGTTAACTTGTTTTTTTATGTACTGCCCCTCTAAAGTTGCAGTTTTTAATGTTCTTTTTTTAGCATTTATAAAAAAAGGTATTATTTCATGGAATTTTCAAATTACATTAATCAAAACAATTGATTTAGCAAAGGATTACATAAAGAAAAGGAAAAAATAGGAAATTTCACAATCATAAAAAGAGATATATTAATTTCAATGAGACCCATGTAGAACTAAACTAAGGTGAGAAATCCAAGTGAGGAAAAGCAGAGGATACATAATATATATAGCAATATACCCAATCATTCCCCTTTATACTCAATAAGATGCACAATGGACCTGATTCTATAAATGGTGCCTAAATCAGTAGGTGCCTAGACAATATTTGTAGAATTGCACCTATTGGTGCCTAAATTGAGTTAGGCACCGGTAAGCATCTACAACCTAGGTACTGGCCTAAAATACAGATGCCTAATGCCTAATGTTTTCCATGCCCAAACTTCACCCCTAACCATGCCTACTTTTCCTGTAGGCATCAGTAGGTGTCTCAGTGTAGGTGCCGGTAAGCACTGGGTCAATTCCCGTGTGAAACTTTAATTTTCTGGGTTTTTTTTTTTTTTTTTAGTGTTTTTCAATTGGATTGACCATCATAACTTCAGTTGCAATCATACAGCCTCAGGTGATGGAACTCAAGGCTCTTTAGGAGATAAGAGCCAAGTCTTACTTTCAAGAAACTTTTGGGATTGGTTTGTAGCAACACATTTACAAACAAATCTAACCAACACTTGCAAATACGGTACTTGAAAGGTATTAACATAGAACAAAATCTTTTCCAGAGAAAGGAAAATGGTAAAACCCGAGGGCATAATCTGTGGTTGAGGGGTGGTAGGCTCAAGAGTAATGTTAGGAAATTCTTCTTTACGGAGAGGGTGGTTGATGACTGGAATGTGCTCCCAAGGGGGGGGGGGGGGGGGGGTGGAGAGGAAATTGGTGACCGAGTTCAAAAAAGCGTGGGATGAACACAAAGGATCTCTAATCAGAAAATAATGGTATATATTGAAGAACTAAGGCCAGTATTGGGTAGACTTGCAAGGTCTGTGTTATGTCTATGGCCATCCAGTTGAGGATGGGCTGGGATGGTTTAGATGAGCTGGAGTGAACTTCGATGGAGACTCCAGTAGATGCACAATACCGGGCAGAAGTCTGGGTTTCAGGCCCAGAAATATCTAAGAAAAAGAACAATTTAAATTAAATCATTAAATTATAGAGAATGTATGTTTGGGCAGACTGGATGGACCATTCGGGTCTTTATCTGCCATCATTTACCATGTTACTATATTCTTCTACTGAAGTCTCTAGGATAGCAGTTACATCTAACCTAACCCCAAAGGCTTCTACAGGTTGATCTTCTCCCTGCTGTGTCCTCACGGTCAGATAGTAAGGTTTAGCTACAGGTGGTAAAGTCTCTGTAGAAATCTTCAAAACATTTACAAAATATTTCTTCAGTGTATCTCTTGAACTTTCATAAGGTATCCTTGGAAAATTAATAAATCCTGTTTTCAATCATTGCCATTTTCTGATGGGACACCAGGCGACCTTGAAACACAGAGCCACTTAGGTAAACCTGTTGTCCTAAATATTGCTCCAAAGTCAATTCTCTCTGAATTAAAGAGCTGATCTTTTCCTCCTGCTCTTTGCATTTGAATTTAACTTAGTTGCAAATATACTTATTTCATTAGAGCACTTCACCTCAGATGACTGTAATCACACAAGAGCTGCCCAAACAGAGTCCAGTGTCACCATTGAGGACTTAGCCCACTGAACTGGTGTAGCTAACTCTGGGCCAGATGACCCAGGACTAGAGAAATGCTCTATCACAACAGTCTCCAATCCATCTGCCTTTGGCTTACCAACTGTCAAATCTTTTCCAGCCATTCCTATTCCAGTAGTAGTTGTTAGCACAGTCAACACTAAAGTCAATGTGCTAACTATCGTGTTTCCCTGAAAATAAGACAGGGAGGCAGGCGTACATATGCAGTCGGTGTCAGGAACTGGAAAGCCTGAAAAATGAGGTCGGGAGACTGCAGGTCAAGGTCCAGGAGCTGGAGGGGCTCCGTGCTTTAGAAGAACCATGCTGGGCAACTGAGGACCCCACCAGAGACAGCCACATTGAGGAACAAGTTAGGGAGCTCGAGAAATTCATCGAGGAGGCCTGCAGGATGGTGGGGGTACAGGATCACCAGCAAGTCGGACAGGACCCAACTGATGAAAGACAGAATCCACTAGATGGAGGACGGAATTCACCAGACGCCGGGGGAGAAGGACTCTGTGGAATACCCGAGCAGAGAGAGGAGGCCAAGACCCACCAGAACTCTGAGGGAGAAGTAGAGGACCACACCAAAGATACAGACTTAAGACCAAAAAGGAAACTGAAGAAGGGGAAATCTGCAGTCATAGTGGGTGACTCAATCCTGAGAGAAGTTGACAGTCACGTAGCAGGAGGGAGAGAGGACCGGCTAGTGACATGTCTCCCAGGGGCAAGAACGAAGGACATCACCGACAGAATCGAGAGGATCCTGGAAGGAGCGGAGACAGAGGAGACAGCGGTGATAATCCACGTTGGAACAAACGACGTCAGCAGAAGAAATTACAGCAGGACTACACTAACCGAGCAGTTCCAGACCCTGGGAAGGAAGTTGAAGCTGAGGACACGGAAGATAGCTTTCTCAGAGATCCTGCCAGTACCGAGGGCAGATGTAAGGAGGCAGACCGAGCTGCAAGCCATAAATGCATGGCTGAGGAGATGGTGCGAAGAGGAAGGCTTCCACTTTGTAAGGAACTGGTCAACTTTTTGGGGTAAGAACAAGCTCTACAGGAGGGACGGACTGCACCTGAGCACGACAGGAACAAGAATGCTGGCAAATAACGTCAAGAGCACAATAGACAAGGCTTTAAACTGAGGAGAGGGGGAAAGCTGACAGTCGATCTGGTGTCGACGCTTCGGGAAGGAATATCAAAGGAAGATATTGAAAGGGAAAAATGCAAAGTAGGCCTCCAAGGCAAGCGGGAAAATTGCGAAAAAGGACTCAAAGACGAACTACAGGAGTTCAAGGAACAAGTGAAATTAGAGAGCGAAAAGAAGGAAAAACAGCAGGAACTAAAAGGACATGCAGAAATGAGGAAGACAGCTGAGGACAAAGAAATCACACCATGGGAAGGGGAAGAACAAAATGGGACTCAGGGGCTGGCACCCCAAGAAGGGGACGACAAGAGAATCAACCCACAAGGAAGAACAACAGTGAAAGTAAAAAACCAAAACTTAAATTGCTTGTACGCCAATGCAAGGAGTCTACGGACCAAAATGGGAGAGCTGGAAGTCATGGCCAACAAAGAGGACCTAGACATAATTGGAATCACAGAAACATGGTGGTCTGAGGACAACAAATGGGACGTAGTACTACCAGGTTATAAACTCTATAGGAAAGACAGGACATGTAAGAAGGGAGGAGGAATAGCGCTATACATAAAGGACTCCATTCACTCGACCAGGATGGATACGGCAACAAGGGCAGAAGGTTTGGAATCGCTATGGGTTAAGTTACCAGGAAGAAAGGGAGCCGACACAAAATTGGGACTTTATTATCGCCCACCTGGACAGCCAGAAACAAGTGACAATGACCTAGAAGCAGAATTGAGGCAGGAATGCAAAAGCGGAAGGGTGACGGTTATGGGAGACTTCAACCACCCTGGGATAGACTGGAGCATTGGACACTCCAGCAGCACGAGGGAAACAAAGTTCCTGGAGGCTGTGAGGGATTGCTTCTTGGAGCAGCTGGTCAAGGAACCGACACGAGGAGATACCACTCTTGACCTAATCCTCAACGGTCTAGGGGGACCCGCAAAGGAGGTGGTAGTAGTAGGGCCACTAGGAAACAGTGATCACAACATGATCCAGTACAAACTAGAAATGGGAACATCAAAAGTGAAGAGAACCACAGCGATGGCACTCAACTTCAGAAAAGGGAACTACGAAGCTATGAGGAAAATGGTGAGACATAAACTCAGAAACAGCTCACAGAAGATGGAGACCGTAGAGAAAGCCTGGTCCCTACTCAAGAACACGGTGCAAAAAGCACAAAACATGTACATCCCCAGGTTTAGGAAAGGGCGCAAACAGAATCAAACAAAAAACAAGGTGTGGATAACAAAGGAAGTGAAGAAGGCGATAAGCGACAAGAAATCATCATTCAGAAAATGGAAAAAGGACCAAACTGAGGAAAACCGGAAGGAACACAAAAAACACCAGAAAGAGTGCCACCGAGTGGTTAGGGAAGCAAAAAGAGAATACGAAGAGAAGCTGGCTGGGGAGGCGAGAAACTTCAAACCGTTCTTTAGGTACGTGAAGGGGAGGCAACCGGCAAGGGAGGAAGTGGGACCGTTGGATGATGGAACCAGAAAGGGAGTGGTAAGAGAGGAAAAAGAGGTAGCAGACAGGTTAAACAAGTTTTTCTCGTCGGTCTTCACGAGCGAGGACATATCCAATGTACCAGAACCTGAGGAGATTATAAGTGGGGATCTAGATGAAAAGCTGGAGCGAATAGAAGTAAGCCATGAGGACGTCCTATGACAGATAGATAGATTAAAAACCGACAAATCACCGGGCCCGGATGGAATCCACCCAAGGGTACTAAAAGAACTGAGAAAGGAAATAGCGGAAACACTCCAGCAAATATGTAATCTATCATTGAAAACTGGGGAGATCCCGGAGGACTGGAAAATAGCAAATGTCACGCCTATCTTTAAGAAAGGATCAAGAGGAGACCCGGGAAACTACAGGCCGGTGAGCTTGACTTCGGTTCCGGGTAAGATGATGGAAGCACTTATTAAGGACAGCATCTGCGAGCACATGGAAAAAAATGGGCAGCTGAGGGAGAGCCAACATGGCTTCTGCAAGGGAAGGTCTTGCCTCACAAACTTACTACATTTCTTTGAGGGAATAAACAGCCAGATAGACAAAGGGGAACCCATAGACATAATTTACCTCGACTTCCAAAAAGCTTTCGACAAGGTACCCCACGAACGGCTGCTTAAGAAGCTGTGGAACCACGGAGTGGAGGGGGATGTATACCGATGGATTAAACACTGGTTGGCAGGCAGAAAACAGAGGGTTGGAGTGAAGGGCAAATACTCAGACTGGCAACGGGTCACGAGCGGAGTTCCGCAGGGGTCGGTGTTGGGACCGCTCCTGTTCAATATATTTATAGACGATCTGGAGACAGGGACGAAATGTGAGGTTATCAAATTTGCAGATGATACCAAACTCTGCAGCAGGGTTAGAACCACGGAAGACTGTGAAAACCTGCAAAGGGACCTAACGAAGCTGGAAGAGTGGGCCAAAAAGTGGCAGATGCGTTTTAATATAGAGAAATGCAAGGTCATGCATGTTGGGAAAAAGAACCCGATGTTCAGCTATACAATGGGGGGAACATTGCTAGATGTAAGTACCCTTGAAAGAGACCTGGGTGTGCTGGTGGATACAACAATGAAAGCATCAGCACAATGCGCGACAGCCTCAAAGAAAGCAAACAGAATGCTAGGTATCATCAAGAAGGGTATCACGACCAGGACAAAGGAAGTCATCATGACACTGTACCGTGCAATGGTGCGCCCGCATCTGGAGTACTGTGTCCAGTATTGGTCGCCGTACCTCAAGAAGGACATAGCATTGCTTGAGGGGGTCCAGAGAAGAGCGACGAAAATGGTAAGAGGTATGGAAAACCTTTCGTATGCCGACAGGCTAGAACAGCTGGGGCTGTTCTCCCTGGAAAAGAGGAGACTTAGAGGAGACATGATACAAACTTTCAAGATCCTGAAAGGCATAGATAAGGTAGACAGGGACAGATTCTTCAGACTGTGGGGAACAACAAGTACAAGGGGGCACTCGGAGAAACTGAAAGGGGATAGGTTTAGAACCAATGCCAGGAAGTTCTTCTTCACCCAGAGAGTGGTGGACACATGGAACACACTCCCGGAGGTTGTGGTGGGGCAGAAGACACTACATGGATTCAAAGAAGGTTTGGATAAATTTCTGAAGGAAAAGGGGATTGAGGGATACAGATAGAAGTAAGGATAGGTTTTTTAGGGCAGGGAACACTTGACAGGTCATGGACCTGATGGGCCGCTGCGGGTGCGGACCGCTGAGTGCGATGGACCTCTGGTCTGATCCCGGTGGAGGCAACTTCTTATGTTCTTATGTTCTTATATTAATTTGTGCTTCAAAAAATGCACTAGGGCTTATTTTCGGGGAAACATGGTATCTACCTTTGACACTTGCCATGTTATACCTATCCCTCCCTCCCATCCCTTTGTTCAATGGAACCTCACTGACCCTCCCTCCGTGTTATACCTATCCCTCCCTCCCATTCCTTTGTATACTGGAACACCACCGACCACCTTACATACCTCCGAAGCCTCAAAACTGTGGCAGCGCTCTGAACTGGCTGCTTCATGGTTTTCCCTGCCAGGGCTTTCCCTCTGCAACATCACCAATGACACCATCAGTGGCCCGGCAGAGGGAAGGCTCCAGTGGGGAAGACCTCAAAGCAGCCCGTTCAGAGGGAGGGATCTTAACTAGGGTTTATTTTCAGGGAAACACGGTAAAAGTAATATAACAGAATTTAATATCATACAGCCATATGAGCACAATACATTATCACTGCAAATGTTCAACAAAATTTCTCTGGACTGAAAATGTATTTAAAGGTACACCTTTATCAAATATACAGTACATGTACAGTAACTGAACATATATAGTAGAATGGAAAATTAAATAATACATAACAAATGGATACAAAGCTTAAAACACATCAACCAAGTCAAATGATGCAGGATTTTTGCACACCACTGTAATTGCCTCATGCCTCTCTGTGATACTGAGACAGGCTTAGTTTAGCATGAGGAAAACTAAACAACAATTCCTCCTCCAGCCTCTTCAGCTTCTGTCCATGAACCAAACTCTCATATACTTTCAGCAGTGCCTTAGCCAGTTAAGCAGTGCCCATTGCTACTCCTTCCATATCAGCTAAATCTTCATTAACATTCTCATACAAGCTCGAGCCTTCTTCCATTCTTCCATGGCTTCGTCAAACTCAGAACCCCCAGACAACGAGGAAAACGTTGAAGTTGTTGCTCGCGGAGTTGAACAACTAGAGGTACGGTGAAAGGGAAGGAGGGACGCTTGCATGGCGAGAGTTGGAGTGGGAAAAGAAGGCAGTGAGGAGAAGGGGTGCTAGCGCCCCTACTGACATGGCGCCTGGGGCAGACCGCCACCCCTCGCTTCCCCCTCTTAGTACATCACTGTTTTCACTCCTACTGTAATAGGTTTAGATTTAGTTCTAGGAAAGGATAAACAGATAGAGATGGATACTAGGGTTACCAGATGTCTGGATTTCCTCGGACATGTCCTCCTTTTGAGGACATGTCCGGGGGTCTGGATGGCTTTTCAAAACCCAGCGTTACAGAGCGGGGATGGGTGGAACTGGGCGAGCCTGGGGGACGGGTCTAGGGGGGTCGAGATTTTCTGATTGGAAAATCCAGCAACCCTACTTAATACCTGACTGAGCAGTATGCTTAGGTGATCTGTTCTCTCTGTATTCTAACCTGAGTGGAACACTAGGTTAAGGCTTTAGGCTGCGCAGGATTTTGGGCACATCTGTTAGGTTTTGTGTCTGTCACTGGCTTCTGTAGGTTTTTCTCCCTGCTTTCAGGATCTTCCCCGTGTCAATATGCATATGGTGACTTAATACTTTAAGAGGCGCAGGCAGAGGAGATTCCACAACAGAGAGGCACCTGTGGTCTGTGCTGTTCATTATTTGTGATCATCTCTCAGTCTTTTAAGAGGCCAATTTCTCAGGTCTCATTTTTTTTCAGTCAATGTGTATAATCAAATGAAAAAGCACAGCTTGTGATTTAGTCAGTTTGCAAAAGCATAACCTGTGTTATAATATTAATTACACAAACTGAAGTAGTAGGAAGAATTACTGACAGATACATGCACTAGGTGACACTCAGTTTCTTTAATTCATTATCAGAGATTGGGGGGGGGGTAAGGGGGTTCCCTGGTATGCTGACTACTGAACATTTAAAACAACATTTTCTTTTAATAACTTACCGTAATTGTGGTAAGAAAGGATTGTAGCTGTGTTACATATAAATGGCAGAAATTTTGTGTGCAAGCCAAAAATCTGAATTTTGTTTAATTTCTTTTATTTTTTCAGGGATTATTTTTTTGTTTATTTTCCTGTGTTGTTTATATGATATTTTGTTTTGTTTACTTAGCTTCTATCCCGTCCGTCAATTTACTATTTGGGTGGCGTGGAGGGGCATAATCGAAAGGAACATCTAAGTCCATTTTCGTCTAAGTCGCAAGTCATCCAAAGCAAAAAACAGAGTAGGACACATTTTTGAAAAATACATCAAAAAAATATTTATTTTCGAAAATCGTCTATCTATGTGTCCAGGAGAACTACAATGGTCAATAGAATAGTGAGGAGAAGTAGCACGTATGGAAGGGGTTGTGTTGTACAGGCTGCCAGTCGGTGTTCTCAGAAATACAGTACAGAGCAGGCTTAGTCAGAAGTATCTGTGGAATGTGGTGTGGTATAACTTAGATTAGAAAGCAATTATGGGAATTGTGGAAAAATGTTAAAGACTTACTTGTTCAGGACAATTTCCTGCTGGAAAAGGGGATAGAGGGGTACAGATAGAGGATTACTGCACAGGTCCTGGACCTGTTGGGCTGCCGCTTGAGCGGACTGCTGGGACGATGGACCTCAGGTGTGACCCAGTGGAGGCATTGCTTATGTTCTTATCAAGCCACATTAGGGTTTTTTTTTAATCGCCGGCCACTGCGATTAAAGCTCCAATGTTTAAAATTCATACATCTGGCAAACCCTCTTACCTATTACGCTTTCCGACCCCTTAATGCCCCGCCTGCACACACAGATTAACTTTGCAAAATCTCTGCCATTCCTACTTTCTGAGAAATCACCTGTTCCACCAGAAGAGAATTCCGTAATTCTGAGGCCACAGATGACAACATAAACTTACACACGGAACAGCTGAGGCAGAACAAAGTTGCAATTTATTACAATAAACAGAACACGAAGGTGTAAGTAACAAGTAATATAGCTTGGAGTGAGTATGAAGAATCTTAAATGAAAAACAGAGCAATTCAAATTGAATACTTAGAGAAATTGGAAGCAATTCTCTCTCAAATTTGTTCTTATTTATTCACTTTTTTATTTTACTTACGTATGGCCAGGTCCAGTTCAAGGGATAGTGTTGCCCTGAGCGAACTTGATTTGGTGGCAGCCTCCCCCCCTCCCCCAATTGCATCACTTTCTGTAGCTCCTCCTCTCTTCCCCCTCAGAGTCTGGGTCTCTCCCCCCGGTCCAGTCTTTCTTTTCCCTTCCTCTGTTCCCCTCTCCATAGGTCCAGCACTGGTCCATCACGGTCCTGTAAAGTTTACGTCTGTCACTGGAAGCAGCAGTAGCAGCAGCATGAAAAGTTGCTTTCAGCCAGCCCCGGGGTCTTCCGTTTTCTGCACCCCACCTATGGGAAATTGCATCAGGAGAGGTAGGACACAGCAGAAGGAAGACCTAGGGAGAGTGAGAGAGATGAGGGAGAAGTGCTGGACTGCAAGGAGGGGAGAAGAGAGAGAGAGAAGGAAAGAGCCTGGACCTGGGGTAGGGAGGAGAAAAAGCTTAATCTGTAGACCAGGTGAGGTCAAACGCTGGGTATTTTTGAGCCCTTAATCACTGGTGCCTTGGGCCAGGTTCAGTGGTTATGCCAGCCCTGCTTAAAGCCCATATTTAGCCTCAGAGGATCACAATATAAAATAAACAGAATAATTATAGACACCAGACACAGATGAACATAAAGCTTGCCTAATAACCCCCTCCATCATGGTTTCTACACAAACAACCTCAGTTATGCACATAAAAATGTGTTTTCAAATATTTCTTAAATTATGCAATTCCTCTCTGCAAATGTAGGTGTTTAGATCAGTGGTTCTTAATCCTGTTCTGGGGATACCCAACAAGTCAGATTTTCAAGATATCCCTAATGAATATGCATGAGGCAGGTTTGCATGTCTGTCACCTCATATGCAAATCTGCCTCATGTATATTCATTAAGGATATCTTGAAAACCTGACTAGCTTGGGGTCCCCAGGAAAGGATTAAGTACCACTGGTCTAAGTAATTTGTATCATAAAAGAGGACCAGACGCTGAAAAGGATGCCATCTTAGTTTCAACTTAATGTGTCAAAACTATACTTTGAACAGATAATTGAAGTATTGGTTTTACTGCAGTGTTCTGAGGTAACTGGACACGTGTTATGGATTTCTTTGAAAGACCCAAATAAAGTAGTTAAAAAATAATTCAGTCTAGAAGATATATAATCATGAACAATTTTCTGCAGATTTCCAGGCGAAAATAATCATAAATTTGTTGTAAGCTATCTCGATGAAGTAATGTGACTTTCATCACATGCCTAATCTGTGATTCCATTTCAAGGGAAGAACTGCTATTTTCACTACAATGTACATAACTCACATTTCCCCCTTCGCTTTCTATAGCTCATCTCACCCTCATTTGATTATGAGAAGTATTGGACATCAAGAACAACTATTTCCTTTGTGAAAACACATCTGTATTCCACACCAAAGAAGAATCATTTTCTGCTTCATGTCTCATGGGGAAGAATGCACTGACAGCTATAAACAATATTGCACAGCCTAGAACAAGACTTCATGGATGGGGAAGCACATAACCATCTAGGAGAACATGTATAGATGAACAGTTAATTAGACTTAAGTAAATCAGTTTGAATGAATACGATATCCTATTACCTGTACATCATATGTTAATTGCCTTTCTTTCTAACCACATTACCTCAGGTCTAATTACTTTGGAAATTGGTAGACATTTTGGATATCATAATATTAGCTTATTTTTGCTTACTCAAAAGCTCATGGACCAAAAAGAGGTGTTCCATCCAGAATCAAGCAATCTTAAAAGGAAATTGATAGAAAAATGCAACAATGATGTGGAAGGCAGCTCTTTCAGGTAGAATTTCTGATCTCTTGTATATCATACTGAGTTGACATAAGTTTTATCCAGTTCACTGAATAGTCAATGGGTTGATTCAAATCAATCAAGAAGCATTCTTTTTTTTTTGGGGGGGGGGGGCGGGGGGGGAGGAGGAAGTAAGTAGGCCTATCTCCCTTTGACTTAACACTGTAACTATTCAGAAAAAGCATTGTTTAACAGAGCCATTGAGAGATCATTAGTCATTAATATTTCAGCAACATATAGGCAAGTATTCCAACCCCATAGAACATAACATTTTTCACACTAACCACCAGATTCTTTATAAGTTACTCAAATTTGGGCAAGGATCTCAGATCCACAGATAAACTAATTAGTCAATTAGATGAATCAATTATTGGCGTTAATAAGCACTTAATTTGCAGCAATTAGGAGTTATGTGCAGATCTGACCTATACCTTCATCTATAACATGCGTCTCTAAATCTCATAGTGCGCAACTCCAAAGAGGGCATGGCCATGGGAGGGGGCTGGTCAGGGGAATTCTCAGAAGTTAAGTGTGATGTTATAGAATACAGTACTCCCCCGATATTTGCGAGAATTCCGTTCCAGGAACCCCCGCAAATGTTGAAAAACTGTGAATACGGTTTTTAGCGGGGGAGACAGGAGAGGGCAGCCAGAGCGCCGGTGAGTGAAGGAAATCACTCGTGGTAAGCTCCGACCGTCTCTTCCTGCACTAAAGTTGGGCCTCACCAATCAGGCCTCACCAATCAGGAGCTGTACTCCGGCTGCCCTCTTCTGCCTCTCCGGCTATCTTTTCCTGCCTCTCCGGCTACCCTCTCCTGCCCAGTCATTCGCGGTCCGAAAATACCGCGAATGATCGGGACCGCGAATGACCGGGGGGAGCACTGTACCTGGACTTTCGTGCCTAACAGCCATCAACTGAGCACCAGCATTTACATCAGCCTTTGCTCATGCTGAAAGTAGGCGCAAATGCCCGGATTCTATAAATCCCTATTAGGAAAAGTACTTTTCAACCATCCATAAAAACCTTCAATTTAGTAATTCTTCCGGCCCTCAGAAATACTAAATAGAAGGTTTTTATGGATGGTTGAAAAGTACCTTTCCTAATAGGGATTGAGTGTTCACCTTCTATTAAACATTTTCTTAACGCAATATATTAATTTATAACAGATTCTATAAATGACATCTAAAGTTAGGTGACTACATCAGCATGCCTAGCCAATGCTAAGCACACACTAATCAGCTGACGCACATCAATGTAGCTAAGCTAACCGATTATCACAGCATGGCCCAGATTCTATACAAGATGCCTAAATTTAGATGCCCATATCAGCATGTCTAGCCGATTTAGGCACCTAACTTAATTATTTAATTAGCTTGATAAGCACTGATAATGAGCTTAATTGGCTCAATAATTGGCTGAAATTAAAATGAATTGCTAGTTAGGTGTCTAAATCAGTAGGCGCCTACCTATTTCAGGTTGGCGCTTAGCCTGAGGCGCCTACATGAAAGTGGGTGTGGTTAAGGACAGATCGTGTGCGGATCCTGGGCATGTATTGTAATGTAATGTAATGTAATGTAATTTATTTCTTATATACCGCTAAACTCCGTTAGTTAGGCACTGGTATTTAGGTCAAGAAAACCCTGACATAAATAGGGGGTGCCTAAGATTTTAAGTTCAATTTAGGCGATGTTGGGTGCAATTGTGTAAACGGCGCCTAACTGAAGATTGACAGCCGCTATGCACTGCATTCCTTGCCACATTTTTTAGCTACCATTTATAGAAATTGGGGCCTATATGCCCATTCTCCAACCCCAGACCCAGTTATGCCCCCATGTTCATGAGTGTAGATTGCTTATGTATTGTATATGAAGTAATTATTTAGTGGGGAAGTAAACAGAATATGTAATGAACTCAAGCTTCCAGGATGCTCAGTTGTGCCCCCCTGTTCCCAGTGGGCTTGGCTGCAGCCTTTGGCTATAGCCCACCCTTCTTTCTACTCCTGTGTGAGATCGAAATCCATTTTGTCAGAGAGTACATGGATTAAACCAGGACTGTACTCTCTTCTGATTTTACACATTGAATATGTTAGCTTCTAATTAATCTGGTTTTTATTAAGTTTAAAGTACAGTATCGCCATCTTCATAGGGAGTAGTGAAAATACACTCCCAGTTCCCCAGCTCTTGGGATGTACTTGTAGAAGTATGGATTCGAAGAGAGCAGAAATCCTTAAGATCTAAAGAATTGTAAGTCTATTTATTTCTTTGTTTTAAGTTACAATAAAGCAAGCCACAGCCACTGTTCCTGCACACGGCTTACAGCTTACCCAGCAGCCTGACCCTTTGTACCTCCCATGGGTGTTTACCTCCTTTGGCTAGCTCTCTCATCTCAGTCACACTTCTTTTTGCAAAGCCTTGGCCACTGGTTCTTGCACATGGCTCACGGCTAGCCCTCAGGGAAGACTTCCGGGTCAGCTGCAAGCTGCATGCAGGAACTAGTGGCTGCGGCTTTGCGAAGCGAAGTGCAACTGGGAGGAGAGAGACAGCCAAAGGAGGCAGCCAAACCTCGGCAGCGTTTTTTGTCTGTTCTTTCTCTTTACAGGAGCGGAGAGGCAGAGGGGAAGGCAGGAGGAAGCAGCCAGAGCAGGTTGTTAGACCGGGGTTGCGGCGAGAGTTAGCTCCGCCCACCCCCAACCGCGTCAGAGGTTATATCGGGCCCGGGCTCCCCCTATAAGAAGAAGGGAGCCAGGGCACGAGGCAAACCTCGGCAGCGTTTTTTGTCTGTTCTTTCTCTTTACAGGAGCGGAGAAGCAGAGGGGAAGGCAGGAGGAAGCAGCCAGAGCAGGCTGTTAGACCGGGGTTGTGGCGAGAGTTAGCTCCGCCCACCCCCACCCGCGTCAGAGGTTACATCGGGCCCGGGCTCCCCCTATAAGAAGAAGGGAGCCAGGGCACGAGGCAAACCTCGGCAGCGTTTTTTGTCTGTTCTTTCTCTTTACAGGAGCGGAGAGGCAGAGGGGAAGGCAGGAGGAAGCAGCCAGAGCAGGCTGTTAGACCGGGGTCGCGGCGAGAGTTAGCTCCGCCCACCCCCACCCGTGTCAGAGGTTACATCGGGCCCGGGCCCCCCCTATAAGAAGAAGGGAGCCAACGGCGCCCAGCCGTTCGGCGCACGGCGAAGGCGAGCGGCAAAGGCGCTCGCCTTAGCGAGAGCGCCTTTGCGAAGGAGCCTTGAGAAGGAGCACAGATAGCAGCAGCAGCAGCAAAAACCTTTTTTTCTCTCTCATTACTCTCTTCTTTCTCTACCCTTTCAGCTAGCTGCACGCCGGACACCACTCATACACACCGAGGAACCAAAGGAGCAGGGAAAAAGAAATGGAGGCTGCAGGAACCCAGCGGAGCTACCCAGTGTACTGCATCGAGTGTCATATGTATGACTACCTCCCCTCCGGGAGGCAGGCGTACATATGCGGTCGATGTCAGGAAGGAAGGAGGTCGGGAGACTGCAGGCCAGGGTCCAGGAGCTGGAAGGACTGTGCACCTTAGAGGAACCGTGCTGGACAACGGAGGATACCACCGGAGAGAGTCACGTCACGGAGCAAGTAAGAGAGCTCGAGAAATTCAGGATGGTGGCGGCTCAGGACAAACAGCACATCGGAGTGGAACCAACAATTGGACAGAATCCACCAGACGCCATGAGAGTAGGACCTTGCGGAGGAGCTGGACATACAGAGGAGATAGAGACCCAACAGAACCCAGAGGAAAATCTAGGGGATCGCGACACGGACCTGAGACCAGAGAGACAACCAAGGAAGGGGAAGTCTGCAATTGTAGTGGGAGACTCAATCCTGAGAGAAGTGGACAGTCACATAGCAGGAGGGAGAGAGGACCGACTAGTGACATGTCTCCCGGGGGCGAGAACGAAGGACGTCATTGACAGAATAGAGAGAATCCTGGACGGAGCTGAAACAGAGGAGACAGCGGTGATAATCCACGTTGGAACCAACGACATCAGCAGGAGGAGCTACAACAGGACTACACTAACTGAGCAGTTCAGGATCCTGGGGAGGAAACTGAAGCTGAGGACAAGGAGGATAGCCTTCTCAGAGATCCTGCCAGTACCGAGGGCAGATGCTAAGAGACAGACCGAGCTGCAAGCAGTAAACGGTTGGCTGAGGAGATGGTGCGAAGAGGAGGGTTTCCACTTTGTACGGAACTGGACAACTTTTTGGGGGAAGAACAAGCTCTACAGGAGGGACGGACTGCACCTGAGCACGGCTGGGACGAGGTTGCTGGCACGCAACGTCCAGAGCAGCATAGACTTGGCTTTAAACTGAGGAGAAGGGGAAAGCCGACAGTCGACCTGACCTCGACACATCGGACCAAAGTATCAAACGAGGATACTGAACCAGAAATTTGTAAAAGAGGGCTCGGGACTGAGAGGGAACTTTTGGGAAAAGGACACAAGGACGCAATGCAGGGAGCCAATGCACAAACGAACCTAGCAAGCAGAATTAAGAGAGAGCAACAGGAGCCAGAGGGTCATCCAAACATGGGGGAGCAGGCTGAGGACAACATAGAAACACCACAGGATGGGGATGAACACAACAAAGTTCGGGGGCTGGCAACCCATGAGGAGGTTGGCAGGGGCGCCAAACCACGAGGAAAACCAGCGGAAAAGGCAAACAACCAGGACTTAAATTGCCTATACACTAATGCTAGGAGCCTAAGAGCCAAAATGGGAGAACTAGAAGTCATAGCCAATACAAAGGATCTGGACATAATAGGAGTCACAGAAACGTGGTGGACTGACGACAACAAATGGGATGTGGCCATACCAGAGTGCAAACTCTACAGGAGGGACATGACACACAAGAAGGGTGGAGGAATAGCGCTTTATATAAAGGACTCCATACCTTCAACCAGGATAGAAACAATAGTAAGGGCGGACGACTTGGAATCACTATGGATTTAAGCTACCTGGAGGAGCTGGATCAGACATAAAATTGGGCCTGTACTATCGCCCACCTGGACAACCGGAAGCACTCGACCAGGACCTGGAGGCTGAGCTGAGGCAGATATGCAAAAGCGGAAGCGTGATGGTGATGGGAGACTTCAACTACCCTGGGATAGACTGGAGTATTGGACACTCAAACTGCACAAGGGAGACCAAATTCCTGGAAACCACGAGGGACTGTTTCATGGAACAGCTGGTCACGGAACCAACACGGGGGGATGCAACTCTTGACCTAATCCTCAATGGGCTAGGGGGACCTGCAAAGGAGGTGGCGGTGCTAGAACCCCTAGGAAACAGCGATCACAACATGATCCAGTGCAAGCTGGAAATTGGACCATCAAAGGTGAAAAGATCCACAGCGACAGCACTCAACTTCAAAAAAGGGAATTATGATGGCATGAGGAAACTGGTGGGAAAGAAACTCAACGGTAGCGCAAGGAAGATGGAGTCTGTAGAAAAAGCCTGGTCCCTACTCAAGGGCACGGTGCAAGAGGCACAGAACCTGTACATCCCCAGATTCAGGAAGGGGTGCAAAAAAAACCGAACAAAAAACCCAGCGTGGATAACAACTGCAGTGAAAAAGGCGATAAGTGACAAGAAAGCATCGTTCAAAAAATGGAAAAAGGACCAAACAAAGGACAACGAAAAGGAGCACAAAGAACACCAAAGGGAGTGTCACCGTGTGGTTAGAAAAGCTAAAAGAGAATATGAGGAGAGACTGGCGGGGGAAGCAACAAACTTCAAATCGTTCTTCAGATATGTGAAGGGGAAGCAACCGGCAAGGGAAGAAGTGGGGCCATTGGATGATGGAGACAAAAAAGGAGTGGTAAAAGAGGAAAAAGAGATAGCAGACAGGTTAAATAAGTTCTTCACGTCAGTCTTCACGAGGGAGGACACATCCAATATTCCGGAACCGGAGGACATCGTAAATGGGGATCGGGATGAAAAGCTGGTCAAACTAGAGGTAAGCCAAGAGGATGTCCTCAGGCAGATAGACAGACTAAAGAGCGACAAATCGC
Source organism: Geotrypetes seraphini (assembly GCF_902459505.1). Lineage (NCBI taxonomy): Eukaryota > Metazoa > Chordata > Amphibia > Gymnophiona > Dermophiidae > Geotrypetes > Geotrypetes seraphini. The sequence continues at coordinate 40,384,118 of NC_047090.1, read as the reverse complement.
CAGGTCCGGACGGCATTCACCCAAGGGTACTCAAGGAACTAAGGAACGTAATAGCAGAGCCACTTCGCCAAATATGTAACCTATCCTTAAAAACTGGAGAGATCCCGGAGGATTGGAAAATTGCAAATGTCACACCCATCTTCAAGAAGGGTTCAAGGGGGGACCTGGGGAACTACAGGCCGGTGAGCTTGACCTCGGTCCCGGGAAAAATGATGGAAGCACTGATTAAGGACAGTATCTGTGAACACATAGAAAACAATGTACAGCTAAAGTCGAGCCAGCACGGCTTCTGCAAGGGTAGGTCATGCCTCACAAACTTATTGTACTTCTTTGAGGGGGTAAACAGACAGGTGGATAAAGGGGAATCCATTGACATCATTTACCTTGACTTTCAAAAAGCCTTTGACAAGGTACCGCACGAAAGACTGCTTAAAAAGCTGTGGAGACACGGGGTGCAAGGGGAGGTCCACCGATGGATCAAAAACTGGCTGGCAGACAGGAAACAGAGGGTTGGAGTGAAGGGCCATTACTCAGACTGGCATGGGGTCACGAGCGGAGTTCCGCAGGGGTCGGTGCTGGGACCGCTCCTGTTCAATATATTTATAAATGACCTGGAGGCGGGAACAAATTGCGAAGTTATTAAATTTGCGGATGACACCAAGGGTTGAAACCATGGAAGACTGCGAAGATCTGCATAGGGACCTAATGACGCTAGAAGAATGGGCCAAAAAATGGCAAATGAACTTTAACGTAGGGAAATGCAAGGTCATGCATGTAGGGAAAAAGAACCCGATGTTCAGCTACAAAATGGGAGGATCACTGCTAGGGGTAAGTAACCTTGAAAGAGACCTGGGAGTGATGGTGGACACGTCTTTGAAGGCATCGGCACAGTGCGCCACAGCCTCAAGAAAAGCAAACAAAATGTTGGGTATCATTAAGAAGGGTATCACGACCAGGACAAAGGAGGTCATCCTGCCACTGTATCGTGCGATGGTGCGACCGCATCTGGAGTACTGTGTCCAGTATTGGTCGCCGTACCTCAAAAAGGACATGGCGGTACTTGAGGGAGTCCAGAGAAGAGCAACTAAACTGATAAGAGGTATGGAAAACCTCTCATATACTGACAGACTGAAAAAGCTGGGGCTGTTCTCCCTGGAAAAGCGGAGACTTAGAGGAGACATGATAGAAACCTTCAAGATCCTGAAGGGTATAGAAAAAGTAGACAGGGACAGATTTTTCAGATTACGGGGAACCACAAGTACAAGGGGGCACTCGGAAAAATTAAAAGGAGACAGGTTTAAAACAAATGCCAGAAAGTTCTTTTTCACCCAGAGGGTGGTGGACACATGGAACGCGCTTCCGGAGGCTGTGATAGGCCGGAGCACGTTACAAGGCTTCAAAGAAGGTTTGGATAGGTTCCTAGAGGATAAAGGAATTGAGGGGTACAGATAAGAGTAGCGGTAGGTTATAGGGATAGTCTGGGACCATTGCTCAGGCAATGGGCCTGATGGGCCGCCGCGGGAGCGGACCGCTGGGCGAGATGGACCTCTGGTCTGCCTCAGCGGAGGCAACTTCTTATGTTCTTATGTTCTTAGGTAAACACCCTCGGGAGGGTCAAAGGGTTGGGCTGCCGGGTCATCCGTGAGCTGTATATAGGAACCATGGTTGCGGCTTTGCAAACAGAAGTGTGACTGTGAGGGAGCCGGTCAGAAGGTAAACACCTTTGAGAGGTATGAATTTGGGATGCAGACTGGGGGAAAAATGACGAACATAATAACATAAGAATTGCCATCTCCGGATCAGACCCTGGGTCCATCAAATCCGGTGATTTGTACACGTGGAGGCCCCGCCAGATGTACCCTGGTGTAGTTTTAGTCCCCATATCACTGTATGCTTCTCAAGGCAGATGTGCATCTAATTTACCCTTACCCGTATCACTCTATGCCACTCTTAAGGAGATGCGCATCTAGTTTACCCTTAAATCCTAGAACGGTGGATTCTGCAATTACTTCCTCTGGGAGAGCATTCCAGGTGTCCACCACTCACTGCGTGAAACAGAACTTCCTGATATTCGTCCTGGACCTGTCCCCCCTCAGCTTCAGTCTATGTCCTCTTGTCCGTGTCACACTGGACATTGTAAATAACTGCTTTCCCTGCTCCATTTTGTCGAATCCTTTCAGTATTTTGAAAGTCTCGATCAGATCCCCTTGCAGTCTCCTCTTCTCAAGGGAGAACAACTCAAGTCTCCTAAGTCATTCCTCGTAGTCCAGGTTCTCCATACCTTTCACTAGCTTCGTTGCTCGTCTCTGCACCCTCTCTAGCAGTTTTATATCCTTCTTTAGGTATGGACGCATTGGGACACGGAAGGGTGGAAGAAGGGGCGCATTGCACAGAAAGGGGGAGGAAGGATGAGTTTGACGTAAGTCAGGCATTCTTAAACTGGGGACTGCCTGTTTTTGAAACTTGCTCTTTTTCTATAGCTGTGCTGTTTTGATTTTCATATAATTAACATAGACGCAATGAAACAATAGTATAGTGATAGCACAAGGTAGCTTGGCTTGGAATTTTAAAAGCTTTCCAGTATTTCCTTCCAGTTTTTTCACAGTATATATTGTTCTAGTGCAGGGGTGTCAAAGTCCCTCCTTGAGGGCCACAATCCAATTGGGTTTTCAGGATTTCCCCAATGAATATGCATGGGATCTATTAGCATATAATGAAAGCAATGCATGCAAATAGATATCATGCATATTCATTGTGGAAATCCTGAAAACCCGACTGGATTGCGGCCCTTGAGAAGGGACTTTGACACCCCTGTTCTAGTGCTATGTTGAACAGGTCCAATATGCTGGTACTAACCTATGTAAAAGGATATAATTAAGTGTCTAATCTAAGCAAGATCACACAGTTGGTCCTAAGCAATAACAGATCATAATGGAACGTGACCTTTCAGCTTCTTGTCGATGTATGAAAGTGTTCTCTTTAACTGGCGCTATGAAGTTTCAATGTCTGACAAGTCACTGCTTTGAACCTACTGCGATTAGCAAGGAAAAGTAGAACTCTCTTTGTGAGCAGCAAATGAAGCAAATTATAGTTGGTTTGTAACAAAGAAAATTGCACATTGTTACTGATTTAGATCAAAGTGTAATCATTTTAATACAACCTTCTCCATTAATTCTGTCAGTCACTTGTCTTCTCTGTATTGTTGTTTTGTGAGCAATCATAATTATTTAGAAAGGCACACATTAAAAGGCTTGTGAACAAGATAATCATTTCTAAACCACTTGCAAATAACTCTTTTAGGGCATTCTTTCTTTGTATATTATTTCGCCCAATACTGCACTTTTAAAAAATATATTTAAGAAGAAAATTCCAGCATATAAAGACCACAAAGCCCACCTAATCATACTGTTCCCTCTAAAGTGAGCGGGAGTCCACCAATTGCATTGTTGCCAGTGGGGGTGGGGGGTGCTTCAATATTGTGTTTTCAGTCATTAGAGACGGGCAGATTCCCTGAAGTCCTGTAGAGCTTGCCTGTCACTCGTTATTAAAAATGTGATGGCGGAACAGCTTCCCCGCTGGCAGGATTGTAGGTGGAGGACTCTCACTCAGAGGGAACAGTGCTTGATCTAACCTGTCAAATATATTTACGTCATAGATCAAGGTTGATTCTCTTCCTTATGATGGATCGCTATGGATACGATTATTCCATCTGTTTTACTTGGTTTCATATGGGAACAACCGTCAATGAATGATAAATTAAGTTAAATTAAATATTGATGCAAGATGCAATTAGCTGATTTCTTTTTATTGTTTAACAAAAAATAGTGTGATTGCCATGTTAATGTAACTTTGGGGCCCATAATCAAAAGACAGACACCCCAAAAAAGCATCCTAAATCATCACTTGGACATCCAATCACCACTCCTCCAGTGCTCATGGAACCCCTCACCCTCACAAAGATCAGAATACAAATATACATACCTGTCTCCAGAACATCAGCATCTGGTATAGGAAAGCATAGCAGAGCTCCACACAGGTGGGTGGGCTAGTGAAACACAGAGAAGAGTAGCAAGTCCCATAAGCCACTCTAACCACTACATTCATGGTGGAAAATGTGATCCCTCCAACCCTCCCCCAAACCATATTCTACTGCCATATAGGTGCCACCTGCAGCCTTAAGCGCTATTGGGGTTGTAGACAGGTGGGTATAGTGGGTTGGGGGGGGCTCACCATAATCTATAAGGGAGTTCTGGTGAGATGTTTATCTGGCACCCTTTGTGTGAAGTTCATAGTAGTGTCCTCTAAGGTGCCCCCACTGCTTTATTGCCATGTCTGGGTGGGCAGTCCATTACAGGACTGGCCCCTCCCATGTCCAAATGGTCTTGTTCTGGGCATTTGGGACATGGTCAAAAATGTGGTATAAAGATAGACATCCTGGTGGTCTGGGCAATCCAAAGCCCTGGAAGTCTAGCTAGAGCAGGGGTCTCAAAGTCCCTCCTTGAGGGCCACAATCCAGTCGGGTTTTCAGGATTTCCCCAATGAATATGCATGAGATCTATGTGCATGCACTGCTTTCAATGCTTATTCATTGGGGAAATCCTGAAAACCCGACTGGATTGCAGCCCTCAAAGAGGGACTTTGAGATCCCTGAGCTAGAGGATTTAAAAAAAAAAAATAAAAAAAAAAATAAAAAAATATATATATACAGTATATTTCTAGACGTATAGTGGTTTGCCTTTCAAAAATAGGCATTTTCTTACTGCCAACTTTGGACGTTTAGCACCATACGTCCAAAGTCCAAAATCCCAAGTACCTAACAGAAACCTAGTCACAAGTACCTGACAGAAACCTAAATAGTAACAACATTCCAGACCCGAGATTGTGATGTCATAATGCCTCATTCCACTAATGCCTAAGAGCCAACCTCATCAATGATATCACAATGGTTTGATTGTTCTGTACTTGGCTCACATAAGAATCAGAGTATGAATGGGCCCAACCACTGATCCTCAAGCCTTGCATTGAAGAATGCTGGTGTAGAAGGACTGAGGTTGAGATAGACACTAAAGAATGACACGGGATGGTTTCCCGCAGTTATCCGCGGGGATGGGGACGGTGATGAATTTTGTCACTATGTCATTTTCTAGTTTAGACTAGTACATTTCTGGCTCCTAGACACAATAAAGTTTTAAATTGAAACACTTTAGGCTCCATGCTACTGGTTTACAGCCATGCACCAGACTGGAGTAAAAACAATTTAAGCTGTTTTACATTCTCTGCATGGATTTACCTTCGTCTCCGAGTCAGCAGGAGACTATCTAATGGACCACAAGATGCAGTTCCATGATTTAGCACTTTTCCTGGAATGTTGTGCCTTAGCTCCACTTGTTTAGCTTTATATTTTGGTCTCTCTTCTCCTGCCTGAGAGGCCTGGATGTTAATTCATGAGGAGTTAACTGTCTAGAAATAGGATATAAGCCACCAAGGAAAAGCATAACTTATCAGTTTCTCATCCATTAGTGTCGGTGTTATCCCAGTACCAATTATTTATTTTGTAAAGCTTTTAGTAGCTTATCAAGTGCATGCTATATTCATTTCATAAATATTTAAAATAAATTGTAAATGATATGTTATAAAAAATGAAGGGAAACACAAAAAGAGAAGGAAGAAAGAATCTGATAGAATTTAGCCTTGAGACTTTGGACTAGATTCAGTAAATGGGTGGCCAGGTTGAAAAGGTGACAGTGAAAGCTAGAAAGACGCTAGGCTGCATAGGGAGAGATATGGCCAGTAGAAAAAAGGAGGTATTGATGCCTCTGTATAAGACTTTGGTGAGACCTCATTTGGAATATTGTGTACGAGTTTGGAGGCCGCACCTTCAAATAGATATAAAAAGGATGGAGTTGGTCCAGAGGAAGGCTACTAAAATGGTGTGTGGGGACAGACTTAAAGATCTCAATCTGTATACTTTTGAGGAAAGGCTGGAGAGGGGAGATATGATAGAGATGTTTAAATATCTAAGTAATATAAATGTGCATGAGTCAAGTCTCTTTCATTTGAAAGGAAACTCTCCAATGAGAGGGCATAGGATGAAGTTAAGAGGTGATAGGCTCCGGAGTAATCTGAGGAAATACTTTTTTTTACAGAAAGGGTAATAGATGTGTGGAACAGTCTCCAGGAAGAGGTGGTGGAAACAGATACTGTGTCTGAAGTCAAGAGGGCCTGGGCTAGGCACATAGGATCTCTCAGAGAGAGAAAGAGATAATGGTTACTGTGGATGGGGAGACTAGATATGGGCCATTTGGCCTTTATCTGCTGTCATGTTTCTATGTTTCTAAGTCTGAAAATCATGATCCGTGTTTCAGCCCATGCAGAGGCCTACCTCAGGGGTCACAGCAAGAAAATCTATAGAACATATTCAATATGTGTGTGTGTGTGCATGCCTTTGAGTTGACCATGCATACACAGTGAGGAATCATCCCTCTGATATTTCAAGGCAGAGTACAGGAGTGGTTTGTCAATGCCTTCTCCTGTGCAGTGTATGGCTCTGCTATGTTGCTGTTGCCCAACATAGGGCCCTACAGCATGTGGTATTCCCCAGTGGTCCCCCATCCATGTACTTGCCAGGTCTGACGCTGCTTAGCTTCTAATAGCATGAGCAGGCCTACCCAGGACAGCCAGGCCGTAGGCTATACAGTATATAAAAAGTTAAAATTAGAATTTAAAACCAAATAATGTATAATATAAAGAACATGAATAATCAGTAATCAAAAATCTAAATACATGAAAAAACATAAAACATATATTAACTTACTAATTGAATGGATGATGTATTGATTTTTTCAGACTTGTCCCCACTTTTTTAGTTTTGTCGTCCATTCTCCTGTGTGGTTTGCTTCCAGTTTGTTCTGAGTTGCATGTCATTTATAAGATAGCACTTTCCCGCACCAAACTTTGGTAGTGATGATTTATGCCAACTGCGGATGCCCCAGATTCAATAACGTGTGCATCTTGGAAGAATACTCCTGACCTGCACATGTGCCTCTCATAGCCATGCTCCCTTTTGAGTTACACAGCATAATTTTTCTGTGGGCAATTTTATAGACTACAAGGCGTGCAACTCCCAATCAAGACCAATTAATGCTAATAATTATTAATGCTCAATTACTGGAATTAATTGGCTCATTAAACAATTGAGATGCATGCTGTGACAAACCCATTGCTATACATGGCTTTGTCCCAGAGAAAGGTAGAAAAAGCACTAGGTCCCTGGTTAGAACAGCTGACCTAGAATCAGCTGACTACCCCTCTGATTCTGAGATGGAGCAGGATAAGGACTGGTACATTAACAACAGCCATGAAGCTATATCCCAGAATAAAGCTGTTAGAAAGCCCAGCAAGTTTTCTGGTGCCAAAAGGAATCCTGTCCCTTTAAAGCAGCCCCAGTACAGGGAAGACAGGAGAAGAGAGCTCAATCCCATCCCCCTGCTCAGGAGGTGTGGCTAGGAAAAGAATAAGGAGAGAGCTCAGACATGTGAGGAGTGGAACACATCACCTGAGCCAAGGTGGGGCCGGGAGATGGAAATGTCAGAAGGAGAGGAACAGTCTTTTCCTCCAGCCTCTGAGAGCCCAGAACCTTTTAAAGCAACGGACATAGTGGAATTGCCAGCAGAGCCAGAAGTGGCTCAAGAGTTCACGGAGGTAGGACCATGATAATGCGAGTGCTTAAACTTCAACCATTTGTGTGGAGAAGTTTCTTTTGCTGTGTTTTAAAAGGTAGTTGCCTTCAATTAAGACTGAGAGAGAGGATTATTTTTGGGCTTTATCCTCTGAAAGATTATACTCCTTCCTGAGAGATGCTTCAGTATAATTAACAGCTCTACAAAGAAGGCATGAACTGTTGAACTGTATTTTGGACATCGTTTTATTTTTTCTTCTGTTTTTTACTTGTGAATGTTTGCGCACAAGTGAGCTGGGTCAGAAGGTTTGTGGAACTGTGAAGCTATGTTTGCAGCACTTGGATATTACTTTAATGAAATTTGTTTTCGGATACCTACCCAGAGTGAACTGTCCCACCACATGTATGTGAGAATGCTACAACTGTTTTAGTTTGGAAAAACTCTATTTGGAGAAATAACCTGAAATTTTGATCATCAGGGCGGAATTATGATTCTGAGGGTTTTGCTAGCTAAGCAAAAGATTTGAACAGGCTCTGGAGTTTCTCCAGCTCTGGGCTCAGCTGAAACATGTGCCCCCAGTGGTGGGAGTTTTTCCTTTTTGTGGGGGTGTTGGTTCCCTTCTCTTTGTGATAAGTTTTTGGTTTATGGACTACAGCGGACACGTGTTCCTGTGCCCGGGTGAAGAGGACTTGCCTGCTAGAGCCTAAAAGCCCCAATGCAATTAAAAGGTTCTGTATTTCTTCTTTTGAGACAAACAGAATTTTTGTTGTTGTGCTTTGCTGAAATTGGCTATCCAATGCTTCTCATCCACGTCGGGACGAACGACACCGCCAGGAACACCCCAAAGAAGATACTCGAAGACTTTGGAGCCCTGGGTGAGAAGCTGAAGTGAATGGGAGCACAGGTGGTCTTCTCCTCCATCCTTCCAATGAGAGGCAAGGGTAGAGCCAGGGAAGATCGTATCCAGAAGACAAACGAGTGGCTACATGGATGGTGCAGAGAGATGAACTTTGGCTTCCTGGACCACAGAGAGGCACTACAGGGGCTCCACCTTACCAGAAGAGGGAAGAATGTCTTCGGTAGATGACTGGCTCACCTGCTCCAGAGGGCTTTAAACTAGGTGAGTTGGGGGAGGGAACCCATTCTCATCCTGGTGTGGTAAGTAACCATCCCTATATGGTAAGTAACTACTCCATTACTGAGTCTGAGGTAAGTACTTACGCTGCAGCCAGTACTGCAGGGGACAGACTAACTCAAAAGGGACAAACTAACTCAAAAAGGGAAATAAGGGGCAAACTAAGTCAAGCGGGAAAATCTCCATGCAGACCGGGCAAACACAAAGTATGGAAGGCTATGTACATTAATGCCCGCAGTTTAGGCAATAAAATACTGGAATTAGAGACGGAAATGAGGAGTGCCGACCTAGATGTGGTGGCAATATCTGAAACTTGGTTCACGGATTCCCATGGATGGGATATGACTATACCAGGTTATAACTAACTCTGCCGAGACAGAGAAGGCAAAAATGGAGGATGGGTAGCACTATATATCAAGGAAGAAATCAAAGTTACCAGAATCACAGGAGTCAAGTATAGAGGGGAGTCCCTCTGGGTGAACCTTGCCAGGGGAAGTGGCAAATGCCTGTATCTGGGCACTGTATACAGACCTCCTAAACAACAGGACAACACAGACAAAGAATTAATTGAAGACATTGAGACCATCACTCTACGTGGAGACACTGTACTGTTAGGGGACTTCAACATGCCAGATATAAACTGGAACAAACTTTCAGCTACGACCAGCAGCAGCAGAAGGCTACTAAGCTCTATATAGGGAGCATAACTCAAACAAATGGTACTGGAGCCCACCAGGGATCAGAAGATTCTGGACCTGATACTCACCAATGGAGATAGCCTCACAGAGGTTTGGGAGATTTTGTCCATCAGGCGCTGCAAAACCTAGCTGAAACCGATAATGTAGAGGTTATGTGGTCAACCCTGAAATCTACCCTACACGAAGCAACAAACCGCTATATAAAAACAGTAAGCAAACGGCAGAGAAACAACAGACCCCCAGTGGTTCACTGCAGAGATTTCGGACCTCGTTAAAGAAAAGAAGAAAGCATTTATTTCCTACAAACAATCAGGTAAAAGGGAGACAAAAGAAGACTATCTGACCAGGTCTAGAGCTGTCAAAATGGCAGTCAGAGAGTCCAAGCTTCGAATAAAGGAGAACCTAGCAAAGAACATTAAGAAAGGGGATAAATCCTTCTTTCGGTACATTAGTGACAGAAAAAGAAACACAGATGGGATAGTACGTCTCAGAAAACCAGATGGGAATTATGTAGAATCAGACTCCGATAAAGCCGAACTACTGAATGAATACTTCTGCTCAGTCTTCACTTGCGAGGCGCCGGGATCCGGTCCACAGCTACAGACAAGGAAAAGCTAGGAAGACCCGTTTCAAAATTTCGAGTTCACGCCCAGCGGCGTCTACTGTGAATTATCAACTTAAAGTAAACAAAGCCATAGGACCGGACAACCTACATCCCAGAGTGCTTAGAGAGTTATATGATGACCTGGCGAAACCATTATCCGTGCTCTTCAATCTCTCCCTGAGTACAGGAAGAGTCCCCTTGGACTGGAAAACAGCTAACGTTATTCCACTCCACAAAAAGGGCTGCAGGACAGAAGCTGCGAATTACAGACCGGTGAGTGTCACATCCATAGTGAGTAAACTCATGGAAACACTAATCAAACAGAAATATATACGATCCTGGACAAAGAGAACCTACGGGATCCCCATCAACAAGGATTTACCAAGGGAAGGAACTGCCAATCAAATATAATTGGCTTCTTTGACTGGGTGACAAGAAAGCTGGATGCGGGGGAGTCCCTGGACGTCGTGTACTTGGACTTCAGTAAAGCTTGTGATAGCGTCTCACACCACAGTTTATTGAACAAGCTGAAGTCGATGTGATTAGGGGAAACATTAACTGCATGGGTTAATGAATGGCTAAGCGGTAGACTTCAGAGGGTAGTGGTAAACGGTACGCCTTCCAAAACGTCGGAGGCAACCAGTGGAGTGCCGCAGGGCTCGGTCTTGGGCCCGATCCTCTTCAACATATTCGTGAGTGACCTGACTCAAGGGCTTAAAGGTAAAATATCATTATTTGACGATGACGCCAAACTATGCAACTTAGTAAGTAAAAACACTTTGCCCTACAGTATGACGCAGGACCTACTTCTTTTGGAACACTGGTCCTCGACTTGGCAGCTAAGCGTCAATGCTAAAAAAATGTAAAGTCATGCACCTTGGCAGTAGAAATCCGTGCAGAACTTACACACTAAATGGTGAGACCTTAGCCAGGACCAAAGCAGAACGTGATTTGGGAGTGATCATTAGCGATGACATGAAAACTGCCAATCAGGTGGAGAAGGCTTCATCCAAGACAAGACAAATGATGGGTTGTATCCGTAGGGGTTTTGTCAGCAGGAAGCCCGAAGTCATAATGCCGTTGTACAGATCCATGGTGAGACCTCATCTGGAATATTGTGTACAATTCTGGAGACCACATTACCAAAAAGATGTGCTGAGAATTGAGTCAGTTCAACGGATGGCCACCAGAATGGTCATGGGGCTCAAGGATCTTCCGTATGAAGAAAGGCTGAATAAATTGCAGCTGTACTCACTCGAGGAACGAAGAGAAAGAGGAGACATGATCGAGACGTATAAATATATCACGGGCCGTATCGAGGTGGAAGATGATATCTTCTTCCTTAAAGGACCCTTGGCCACAAGAGGGCATCCGCTGAAAATCAAGGGAGGGAAATTTCATGGAGACTCCAGAAAGTATTTTTTCACCGAAAGGGTGATCGATCGTTGGAATGAACTTCCACTACAGGTGATTGAGGCCAGCAGCGTGCTAGATTTCAAAAGTAAATGGGATGTACATGTGGGATCTCTAGGAGGGTAAAGCTGGGGGGGGGGGGACACGCTAGAGTGGACAGGGGGGTGGGTCATTAGAGTGGGCAGACTTGATGGGCTATGGCCCTTTTCTGCCGTCTTTTTCTATGTTTCTATGTTAGGTGAGGCGTTGGCCTCCAGCGACCACAACATGGTGTGGTTTCACCTCAGGAAGGGATCCACGAGGTTGAACACGTCAACGAAGGTCCTTAACTTTAAGGGCACTGACTTCGAGAGCATGGGAGATTTTGTCTATGAGGCGCTGCAAAACCAAGACACAGCAGATAATGTGGAGGTAATGTGGTCAGCTCTGAAATCTACCCTACAGGAAGCAACCAACCTCTTTATAAAAACCGTGAATAAACGGCGGAGAAATAACAAACCCCAATGGCTCTGTGCAGAGATCTTGGAACTCGTAAAACAGAAGAAAAGAGCATTTGTAGCCTACAAACGATCACAACGACCAGAAGCCAAAGAAGCTTATCTAGAGAAATCTAGAACTGTTAAAATAGCGGTCAGAAATGCCAAACTCCAGATGGAAGAAAATTTAGATAGGAATATTAAAAAAGGGAATAAATCCTTTTTCAGGTATGTTAGTGATAGAAAGAGGAATACAGACGGGATAGTGCGCCTGAGGAAACCCGATGGCAGCTTTGCAGAATCGGACTCCGATAAAGCCGAACTACTGAACAAATACTTCTGCTCAGTCTTTACCTGTGAGGCACCAGGATCCGGTTCACAGCTACAAACAAGGGAGAGCTCAGTAGATCCATTCAGGAATTTTGAATTTTCCACCAGCAGCATCTACTAAGAATTGTCAAGGCTCAAAGTGAATAAAGCCATGGGACCAGATAAATTGCACCCCAGAGTGCTTAGGGAACTGAGAGATGTCCTGGCAGAGCCGTTAGCCGCACTCTTCAATCTTTCTCTGAGCACGGGAAAAGTTCCATTAGACTGGAAAACAGCTAACGTCATTCCGCTCCACAAAAGGGATGCAGGTTAGAGACTGCAAACTACAGACCGGTAAGACTCACATCAATAGTGTGTAAACTTATGGAAACATTGATTAAACATAAATTAGATACAGTTCTGGACGATGAGAGACTGAGGGATCCCCACCAGCATGGATTTACAAGGGGGAGATACGGCCAATGCAACCGAATCAGCTTCTTTGACTGGGTAACAAAAAAACTAGATAAGGGAGAGTCCCTAGATGTAGTGTATCTGGACTTCAGTAAGGCTTTTGATAGCGTCCCACACCGTAGACTTTTAAACAAGATGAGTTCATTGGAGCTAGGAGAAACATTAACTGCATGGGTTAAAGACTGGCTCAGTGGCAGACATCAAAGGGTGGTGGTAAACGGAACTCCCTCTGAAAAGTCAGAAGTGCACAGTGGAGTACCGCAGGGCTCGGTCCTGGGTCCAATCCTATTTAATATCTTCATACGAGATCTGCCTCAGGGACTTTGGGGTAAAATTGCATTATTTGCCGATGACGCTAAATTATGCAATATAGTGGGTGGAGGTACTGTACCCGACACTATGACACAGGACATACTTTTACTGGTGTACTGGTCTACTATTTGGCAGCTGAATTTTAATGCCAAGAAGTGTAAAGTTATGCACCTTAGTAGCAGAAACCCATGCAGAACCTACACTCTGAATGGTGAGACCTTAACTAGAACTGTTGCAGAACGGGATCTGGGAGTAATCATTAGTGAAGATATGAAGACAGCCAATCAAGTGGAGAAAGCCTCATCCAAGACTAGACAAATGCTGGGTTGCATCCGGAGAAGTTTTGTCAGCCGAAAGCCCGAAGTGGTAATGCCGCTATACAGGTCCATGGTGAGACCACATCTGGAATACTGTGTACAATTTTGGAGGCCACATTATAAGAATATAAGAAATGCCTGCACCGGATCAGACCTGGGGTCCATCTAGTCTGGTGATCCGCACATGCGGAGGCTCAGCCAGGCGTACCCTGGCGAATACCTTAGTCACTCGTATCCCTCAATGCGTCCTGCAAGATGTGCGTCCAATTTTTCCTGAAATCTTAGAATGGTGGTTTCCTCCACCACCTCTTCCAGGAGAGAGTTCCAGGCGTTCACCACTTGCTGTGTGTAGCAGAACTTTCTGACATTTGTCCTGGCCATGTCCCCTCTCAGCTTCAGTCCATGACCTCTGGTCCGAGTCTGAGTCACATTTGACAATGTGAATAACGCTGTTTCTTGCTCACCATCCTTTTCCCCTGCTGGTGAGTAAGCTTGCTCCATTTTGTCGATTCCTTTTAGTATTTTAAAAGTCTCTATCAGATCCCCTCTCAGTCTTCTCTTCTCAAGAGTGAATAATCCCAGTTTTCTGAGGCGATCTTTGTAGCTCAAGTTCTCCATACCTTTTACTAGCTTAGTCGCTTGCCTCTGCACCCTCTCCAGCAGTGTTATATCCTTCTTCAGGTAAGGAGACCAGTGTTGGACACAGTATTCCAAGTGTGGTCTGACCATTGCTCTATAAAGCGGCATTATGACCTCCTTTGATCTACTCGTGATTCCCTTCTTTATCATGCCTAATATCCTGTTAGCTTTCTTGGCCGCTGGATGTGCTGAGAATGGAATGTGCTGAGAATGGAATCGGTTCAACCGTTGGCCACCAGGATGGTCTCAGGACTCAAGGATATCCCATATGAAGAACGTCTAGGTAAGTTGCAGCTATACTTTCTCGAAGAACGCAGAGAGAGGGGTGACATGATAGAGACATTCAAATATGTTACTGGCCGTATTGAGGTGGAAGAAGACATCTTTTTCCTTACAAGACCTACGGCGACAAAAGGGCATCCGCTAAAAATCAGGGGCGGTAGATTTCATGGTGACACTAGGAAGTACTTCTTCACCGAAAGGGTGGTTGACCATTAGAATGATCTTCCACTTCAGGTAGTTGAGGCCAATAACGTGACTGATTTTAACAAATGGAATCAACATGTGGGTTCACTTCAAAGAAGAACTTAGGGGGGGGGAGGGTTATTTTGAGTGGGCAGACTTGTTGGGCCAAAGGCCCTTTTCTGCCGTCATATTCTATATTTCTATTACCAGTTAATGGTTGGAATAAAAACTGCTATTTGCTATTTGGATGTTATTTTTCATTGGGGTCATTTTTATGCACTATACCAGTTGACCACCAACCACTCAGATTTTCAACTTAGCCCTAATGAATATGCATGGGGAAGATTTGCATGCCTGTCAACTCCACTATATGCAACTCTCTTTCGTGCATATTCATTAGGGCTATCCTGAAAACCATACTGGCTGGTGGTCCTCCAGGTCAGGGTTGGGGACCACTGCACTACACCGTTTTTCACTAAGCAGTTGCCTAAGTTGAACCTACCTGAAGGGTTCCCCAGTTCTAAGGGAACATGCCAGCCCTAAGAAAGTCATGGCTAGCGCCACCTGCTGACCTGAACAGGGGCATAGCTCACGACAGTGCACATCCAAGGATTAAACACAAATTTTGGTGCATATTTTTGAACTCCATATATTTAAACTGGAGATTTATATACAATCTGTGATTGTTTGTTTAATGCCTACAGAGTCAGGACTGTCTTCAAGGGCAAAGCCTTTCCTACATTCACTATTCAGTAAGTGAAAAACCTCTTTCCCTAAGGAGGTTAAATATATCTCTTGCAATTTTTCACAGTCCTCTTGTGATTTAACAACTTTTAACAACTTTGTGAATCAGCAAATTTAAATTATCTCACCAGTTATTTGCATATCTAGATCACTGAGAAATACGTTAAAAAGCAGCAGTCCCAGCACAGACCTTTGGGGAACCCTCCATTTACCCTTCTCCATTGAGAATATTGACCATTTAACTCTACTCTCTGTTTTCTATCTTTTAACCAGTTCTTAATTCATGCCTCCTATCCCATGACTTTTTAATTTTCTCAGGAGTCTTTCATGAGGTCAAATGCCTTTTGTAAATCCAAATACACAATATCAACTGGCTCACCTTCATCCACATCAGTGTTAAAATTTACTGTTGCCCTTATCATATGAGTGCTGTCTCTCTAATAACATAACTGCAAACCAAAAGTTCCTTTCAGACTGGAAATCATTTCATATAGAAAATTCATCTGAGAGATCTGACACATTAAAGAAGCACCTTAGGAAAACAGTCCCCATTACATACAAAGATCATCAATAGGGAGATAATGATAGAACCTGCAGAAGAAGAATTGATCTGGGCTTCCATGCTGAGGCTTTACATGTCTGATTCACTGACATGGTGATTAGTAAAGAAAATAGCCGGGTTCTGGACTGGGCGATTCTCTCTCAGGAAAAAATGATAGAGAAATATAAAACACAAAATATGACATTTAAGAATGAGCCTATGCCTGGCTTCTTTTTTTTCTGTGTATATATCTCATACACATACAGTAGAAGCCAACTTTTGAAAAAGATTGGAGTGCTAAACCCAATGGAAATTACCCCTCACTGCTTATTTGCAGTTATGTTATTGGAGAGACAGAAAGGGAAGTTTGTTTGCAGTTATGTTATTAGAGACACAGAGGGCCTGATTCTCTAAAGGACACTGATTTCGGCAGCTGCCTAGAAGTGGGCGCTGATCACGTGTCAATCGTGCATTGCCGTCCTTTCGAGAATTGCATCTTTTTTTTTCTCTCTAAAAGATGCCTTAAATTTGGGCCAGCATTTTACAGGCCCACATTTACAGACCTGTCTCACGTCTACGGAGATGCAAAGGGACGCCCAAGTTCACTTCCAGTGGACACACCAGTGTTAGGCATCAGTAGGTGGCCCAAGATGCCCCCACAGGCATGAGCCAGATTGCTATATTGTAGGCATACACCACATAGATTTTTAAAAAAACAAACAAAAACATGTGTCAAGATTGGCTGGTGAGATGGCAGTAGGATGTCTACCGTCACCTACAATCAGGACATCATTTGTAAACTCAGCCAATTAACTCATATGGTACATGGTATACAAGGGGCAACATTACATTCTAATTCTGATTGCACATATAAAAGTCAATTCTATAAACTGGTTCTTCAGTCTAGGTGCTCCAATAGTGTGCCTAGGGCCTTACTGGAAGAGCATTAAATACTAGATCAACTACCTGTAGTTTGGCCAATTATTTTGGTCTAAAATTGAGAAACTGGGGAAGAATTAACTATTCTTAATAATGGTGTTAATCGTTGGTCTGCTGTAGAGTCAGGTGATTCTACATTTGAAGAGGCTGCAGTTCCCAGAGTCTGTTCTTTATAAATTGTAATGCTTGAATTGATGAAAACAATTCTGACATCTTCCAAGTCTAGTGGGAGTCAAGTTGATGCTTGCCAAGGCCTGGCTTACTGAAGAATGTGAGGATAATAAAATCAGAATGTCAGATTATTAATACCTCTTTATAGGCTGGTGTTTTCCTAACAATTATAGGAGATGATTATTTCCCTCTTTTGAAGAGAGTAGGACTGGATCCTACAGATCAAGTCCAAAGTGGAGAGGCTGAAAGCCACAAACAGTGATCTAAAACAACGGACCAGGTCTGGGGCAACCCAGACAGTTGAGAATCGAAGATCAAACTACCAGGATGACATTCAGCATAATTTATAAAACAATATGAAACTCGTGGTTATAAACTGAAACAATAGACACAATAAATAACGTATAAAATTGTAAAATCCATGTGAATTATTGTTCTAAAAAGCCATACTGGTAAAAATAAGAAAGCTGTTAACAAAATGTGATACGCAAAATATATAGGGGTACTTTTAGTAAGGTGTACTAACAATTAGTGTGGTGCAGTGGTTAAAGCTATAACCTCAGCACCCTGGGGTTGTGGGTTCAAACCCACGCTGCTCCTTGTGACCCTGGGCAAGTCACTTAATCCCCCCATCGCCCCAGGTACATTAGATAGATTGTGAGCCCACCGGGACAGACAGGGAAAAAATGCTTGAGTACCTGAATATACTCATGTAAACCGTTCTGAGCTCTCCTGGGAGAACCGTATATAAAATTGAATATATAAATAAATAAATGCCATGCCACTCTATTCCTATAAGCTGCATGACACATTAATTTGTTAGAACACATTAAGGGTCTGATCCTGTATAGGATGCCCGGTCTCAGTAGCCACCTAATTGGCTTTTGAGAATCATACACAGGCGTCCTATACAGAATCACATCTATCCTAATGGACAGATGCCTAATCACCCCAATTCTCTATCCGACGTCCATGTTACAGGCACCATTTAGAGAATCATGTTGCCACTGAGCTGATTGCTGCAAGGGAATCTCACTGCCGCGATCAGCTGAGCGGCCACAGCAGGGAACCCCTGAATCTCACCGCAAGTTGGCCAGCAGGAGGGATGCCCACACCTTCCTGCCACCTCCCCCCCCCGAACTCCCCCAAACTGTTCGTGGTAGGAAGGATGCCCACTCCCTCCTACCGGAATCCCCTCAACATCCCTGGCAGGAGGGATGCCCACTCCATCTTGCCGGCCCCCCGACCTCCCACAGCCCACCCGGACCCCCTCGTACCTTTAACAGCAAGGTCGGCCGGAGGGATGCCATATCCCTCTGGCCGGCAGGTCTGCCTCTTCAGAATGGCGGGCCTTCCCCTTCCCGGTGCATCCTGGGATGAGCCAGGGTGAGGCCTAAGGCCCTGACTGGCCAAGGTGACTAAGGACCCTCCCATAGGAGGAACATTAGGCACCTGGGCCAACCAGAGTCTTATGGGATGCACTGGGAGTAGCCTAAGACTACGACTGGCCAGATAGCTAAAGCCACTCCCATGGCTACATGATACAGTCAGTCAGTGGGAAATTATATTTGTGCTTATTTTGAAGGGGTCTATCATAATTACAAATTTGTTTTAAGGAAGCAAAACTTTTGGAAAAATTTGTTGTTCAGTGTTATTTGAATGTTTTAATGTATGCTTATTAGGTATTTAATTAGTATCAGCCTATCATTGTATTATACAGTATCTTTATTTGAATGCTCTTCCATGCTATCTAGTATGGTGTCATTTGTATTGTACCAACCTATAGCATGTTATATGATTGTTCTACAGTGCTGCTAATGATGTATATCTGTGCCCTTCTCTTCAGCTGCCAACTCCAGACTCCATCCTTTCTGCGTCATATGCTTGGAACATGCTGCCTGAATGGCGGGCTCTATCTCTGGCCGTGTTCAAAGCCCACCTCTTTGAAAGTGCTTTTGACTCCTAACTCCTTTCACCTTGGGTTCTACATCCCAAACCCTATATGTCATGTCTGTCTGTCCAAGTTAGATTGTAAACTCTTCCGAGCAGGGATAAATATAAATGTCAAAATGTACAGTGCTGCGTACACCTTTCGGTGCTATATAAGTGATAAGTAGTAGTAGTAAATCTCTTCATAAAGGTTGTTAATAGACCCCAATACATAAATAAACAATGCAAAACTGACCAACATGCTTATCTACAAAGGTCCAGATATGAGAGAAATTCTTCAGATCTCTATCTGTAGGGTTACCAGATGTCAGGGTTTCCAGATGGCTTTTCAAAACCTGACACTTTATCTGGATTTTAATAAGCTTCCACCTAGGGACCATGTCGGGAAGGCATCTGCTCATGCATAGATGCAATGCAGTGATATCACACCTGCACATGCGCAGATGCCCTCCTGATGCGGCTCCAAACACAAGAACAGGTTGAGGGGACGGGGTTGGGAGGTGAGGCTGGGGCAGAATGGGGTAGGGCTGGGTAGAACTGGGAGGAGCTGTGGGTGGGACTATGGGTCCGGTAACCCTATCTGTCAGTAGCAATGCAAAAAAAAAAAAAAAAAATTATTGTACAGAAAGTACTTTATTAAACCAAAACAACCTGACGAGGCCCACGTTTTGCCCAATCAGGACTGCTTCAAGCTTTGGAAACTGCTTTTGAATAATTCGGTTTCTGCTGTACTATTACATTTTTTCAATTGGCTGGAAACCATTGATAAGTGGATTGTATCTTACTTTCCACTAGTGGGAGTGTATGCTTTTGGACATCCTAAACCTGTGTTTTAGTTATACCCTGAAGAAGCCCCAATTGGGTGAAATGTGGACCACATTGGGTTGCTTTATTTTAATAAAGTACTTTTTCCTGCAATAATTCAATAGGGATCTGCTTTTTCTGCAAAGTCTATGAACTGCCCATGTTAACATCCCCCCTTGAATGTACATGGTATAGTCCCCTATGTGCTCCCTTGACTTGCTACACACATAAGTGTACTCTTACCCATGAAAGAGCTGATACTCTGTACATTTATGTGTACAAGTGTTATCCAAATTCAGGTGCCAGATAGACCTACCCTTTTAATGCGCTGTTACCTAAGGGACATGCTTAGAGTGTTAGGCCTCCAAGGACAGGGAAATACCTGGTATACCTTAATGTAACTCTGCATGAGCTGTTATTGAAAAGGAGCATTTGAGCTCTATCCCCCCGCCCCCCCCCAAAAAAAAAAAAAAAAAAAAATAAGTGGTCAAATTTATTTTCTTCAATTGTGTTTGGCTCATAATCTTAAACCCTATTTATCTAGGGAATATACGACCACAGTCATCCAGGCAGTTATCAATGGGCACATGGATTTCTGAAATACCGTACTTTATTTACAGCTTGGGAAAAAAAGCAATTAATATAGCTTCAGCTAGTCCAAAGTATAGCTGCCTGTATTTTGATAGATATGAAACTAGCAATCATATATCTTCTGTATTCAGGAGTTTGGATGGGTTTCTGTTTGATTTTAGAATCTTGACTTTGGTTTTAAAACACAATTTATAGATGGACCTCAGCTTTTAAGAGCTAAATTTTACTAGTATGCCCTACCTAGAGAGTTTTCTAAGAAACTCATTTCTATATGCCTCCAAACAATGACATTAAGGCCCTGATTCTATAAAATCTGCCAAAAGTTTAATTGAGCAATAGGCTTAATCAGTGCTGATATTGGCACTCAACACCTCAAAATTGGCCTCAATTGGACTTACTGTATATACTCAAATATAAACTGAGATTTTTGGCCAAAAATATGGCAGTGAAGCAGGGCAGGAGCAATTTTTCTTCGCTCCTGCCCCGTGTGGAGCCATGATCAGAAATGGCTGCACAAGTTCCTGGGGCAATCTCGCAACGTCTCAGGAGGCTGTCCCTGGATCTTGCACAGCTATTTCTGATTGCAGCTCCGCACGGGGCAGGAGTGAAGAAAAATCGCTTCTACCCTGCTTCACTGCTAAACCACCAGGGTTCAAAAGGTATATTGTAGAGAGGTCCAGGAGGTGGAAGTGAAGTAGGGTGGTTAACAGTTGGCAGGGACAGGACACGGGAAGGACCACTCCTGTCCTGGCTCACCAATGGACCATCAGGGTTTAAGGCAGGCCCATGGGAGGCCTATAATGGGTCTGGGAGGCGGGAGGGAATCCACTGTTTGCCCTGGATTGGTAGCTTGGAATGTTGCTATTCCTTGGGTTTTGGCCAGGTACTAGGGACCTGAATTGGCCCCATGAGAATGGGCTACTGGGCTCGATGGACCATTGGTCTGACCCAGTAAGGCTATTCTTATATTCAGTACTGGCCATTGTCTAGATAAAGTTGTTGAATATCCAGATATATTTTGACCACTGCAGCCAGCATTTAAAAGAAACACTGACCATGACAGCTGATGATTGACCTCTAAGGTTCCATATAAGTAGTAGCATCGTATTTGAACATAAAAAGATCAATATTCATCCCAAACATGGGCTGAACTTGTCCTGGATATGTATGGCTCCCAGCATTGTCTAGGGGTGTGTGTGTTTAATGGGGCACCAGCCAATATTCAAACTACAGTCTGATTAATTTGGGACTTAAAGTTAGGATAGCTGCCAGCAGACCAAATATCACTGCTAACTGGCTAAGTCGATGCTCGGCCCTAACTCCACCTCTGACCTGGTTAGAAGATGGCCAGTTTTCAGACATATTCAGTGGCATTAACTAGTTAAGTGCTGCTAAATATTTGGGTTTAACTGAGCAGGCATCACTTATGCCTTGTTTAACCTTTTGAATATCTGCTAAAATGATATATATGAAATATATGCTAAAATAATAAATAGAACTCATAGTTTCAAAATCAGTATGAATACCATTTACTGTACTACCTTAAAAATTGTGGTGGATCTTTATCCCTTGATATTATCACCTGAATTTTGTAGGAATGGAACCAACAATATTGAGATATTTGATTTTATATCAACTATGGTTTCTACTTATCATTTCAGCATATATTTCCATAAAACATATACTCCCCCCCCCCCTTTTTACAAAACCATAGTGAGGTTTTTAGCGCTGGCCATGGCAGTAACAGCTCCGACACTCATAGAATTGCTATGAGCGTCGGAGCTGTTACTGCTGCAGCCAGTGCTAAAAACTACGTTACGGTTTTGTAAAAGGGGGAGGGGGTTGTTTGCCCATCCTTAAAGAATTACTTTTCCTGGTTAAATTTAATAAAATTGTTATTAGTTCTGAATAGGTTTACAGGAAGTTAATAAATTAGAAAAATCAGATTAACTTTTAGTTGTAGAAGATATTTGGGGTGGGGTGAGGGAGAAGAGAGACTGGTCAATTAATTTATTTTATTTGTATAGTTCAGTTGGACACAGGGCTCAAAACCACAGCCTTCTTTTCTATGCCATGAGTGGTTTACTCCTGTAAACAAATATTGCTGTATGGATGAGCCGCAGATGACAAGATTCTGGGAAGCCTGAATTAAATGCGTATTTATACAGTGGACCTACATATGTTCCATTAGCATAATCATCTTAAATTTTGTATCGACCTTTACTACTTTAGTTCTTGAAGAGGCAATCTTGTTTCCCAATTTAAATGCATAAAAGTTTCTGCCATATACAGGTAAAAATGCACAATGAGAAGAGCAGATGGGAGCAAGGCACAGATACAGTAAATAATAGAATTCATTTACAACAGCAGCAAAAATAGGAAACCAGATGGCGATAACTCAGTAAACGACTGCTGAACATTCGGGAAGGCACAGTTACTGTAAGAATAACAAAACAGCAAAATGGGACTTTGCAGCTGTGCAAAGAGATACAGAGTCTGCTTTGGAAGATAATGGAACTGCTTAAAATCCTGAGGTTTGTCTGAAAATGTGATAAATGACTGATCTATGAAATGAGAAAGAAAGTACTTCAAACTTCAGAGACAATGTGAATGGGCCACGCTCGATTCTTCAATATTTGGGCAAAATAAGAAAACTGTGTAAATTGACTTTTATAGTTTCATTGATTTTGGCTGGCTTGAGATCGGGGGTTGTCCCGTCCCCCTTTTCATACCTCTTTTCAGCTTACTTCAGCCTGGTTAGTGCAGTGACAGTCTGTGTCACTCAAAGAATAATAGTTAAGCTCTGGAATGTCTTGACAGAGGTTGTGGTAAAAGTGGATAGCGTAGCTGGTTTTAAGAAAGGTTTGGACAAATTCCTGGAGGAAAAGTCCATAATCTGCTATTAAGACATGGGGGAAGCCTCTGCTTGCCCTGTATCGGTAACATGGAATGTTGGTATTCTTTGGGTTTTGGCCAGGTACTAGTGACCTGGATTGGCCACAATGAGAACGGGCTACTGGCCTTGATGGACCGTTGATCTGACCCAGTAAAGCTATTCTTATGTGTCTGGGATCATGTTCCAGTGTTCTGTCAGCAAGGCTGAACATAAGATTTGCCGCTGCTGGGTCAGATGAGTGGTCCATCGTGCCCAGCAGTCCACTCACGCAGCGGCCCTTAAGTCAAAGACCAGTGCCCTATTTGAGTCTAGCCTTAGCTGCATATGTTCTGGTCCAGCAGGAACTTATCTAACCTTTTCTTGAATCACTGAAGGGTGTTTTCCCCTATAACAGCCTTTGGAAGAGCGTTCCAGATTTCTACCACTCTCTGGGTGAAGAAGACCTTCCTTACATTTGTACGGAATCTATCCCCTTTTAACTTTAGCAAGTGCCCTCTCGTTCTCTCCACTTTGGAGAGGGTGAACAATCTCTCTTTCTCTCCTAAGTCAATTCCCTTCAATATGTTGAATATTTCAATCATGTCCTCTTCTCAGTCTCCTCTTATCAAGGGAGAAAAGGCCCAGTTTCTCTAGCCTCTCATTGTACGGCAACTCCTCCAGTCCCTTAACCATTTTTGTCGCTCTTCTCTGGACCCTTTCGAGTAGTACTATGTCCTTTTTCATGTACGGCAACAAGTGTGGGAAGCAGTATTCCAGGTGGGGGTGTATCATGGCCCGGTACAGCGGCATGATAACTTTCTCAGATGTGTTTATGATTCTCTTCTTAATCATTTCTAGCATTCTGCTTGCCCTTTTCGCCACCGCCGCTGCGTACTGCGCGGACGGTTTCATTGACTTGTCTACAAGTACTCCCAAGTCTCTTTCCTGGGGGCTCTCTCCGAGTGTAGCA
This sequence comes from Geotrypetes seraphini, assembly GCF_902459505.1. NCBI lineage: Eukaryota > Metazoa > Chordata > Amphibia > Gymnophiona > Dermophiidae > Geotrypetes > Geotrypetes seraphini. Next base: position 40,360,012 of record NC_047090.1, on the reverse strand, counting down.
CTGGACATCCTGTATTTGTGCCAACATGCATCACCTTGCACTTATTCCCATAGAACCTCAGTTGCCATTTCGCAGCTCATTCCTCGAGTGTGTTTATGTCTCATTGTAGGTCTTCGCAATCCTTCTGTGTCCTCACTACTCTGAATAACTTTGTATCATCTGCAAATTTAATCACCTCACTCGTCGTGCCAATTTCTAGGTCGTTTATAAATATGTTGAAGAGCACGGGCCTGAGCACCAAACCCTGCGGCACTCCACTCATGACGCTTTTCCAGTCCGAGTATTGTCCATTTACCCCCACTCTCTGTTTCCTATCCGCCAACCAGTTTTTAATCCACGTGAGTATATCACCCTCGAGTCCATGGCTCGCAATTTTTCGAAGTAGACATTCATGCGGGACCTTGATGAATGCCTTCTGAATATCTAGACAAACGATGTCGACTGGGTCACCCTTATCTATCTGCCTATTTACTCCCTCAAAGAAGTGCAGTAAGTTTGTCAAACAAGATCTTCCTTTGCTGAAGCCATCAGGATGTCATCAGTTTGTGTTTGTCAAGGTGATCAATGATGCGGTCCTTTATCAGCGCCTCTACCATCTTTCCCGGTGCCGATGTCAGACTCACTGGTCTGTAGTTTCCTGGATCTCCCCTCAAACCTTTCTTGAAGATCGGTGTAACATTCACCATTTCCAGTCTTCCGGAATCTTTCCTGATTTGATCGACAGATTGGCTATTAGTTGAAGCAGTTCAGCTATAACCCCTTTCAGTTTCTTGATTACCCTTAGATGGATGCCATCCGGTCTCGGGGATTTATCGTTTTTAAAACTATCAATCTGTCTGCATACCTCTTTTAGACTGACCGTCGACCCTGTCAGTCTCCCGTCTTCATTTCCTGTGTATAGCCTATTGGTTTCTGGTATATTGGTTATATCTTCGTCGGTAAATACAGATGCAAAAAATGTGTTCAGTTTGTCGGCGATTGCTTTGTCCTCCCTTTATTCCATGGTCATCTAACAGCCCCACTGCTTCCTTTGCGGGTCATTTCCCCTTAATATATCGAAAGAACAGCTTAAAATTTTTTGCTTCCTTGGCTATTTTTTCCTCATAGTCTCGTTTGGCCCCTCTTACCCCCTTATGGCACTTGCTTTGATGTTGTTTGTGCTTTTTCCAGTTTTTGTCCGTTTTTGTCTTTTTCCATTCCTTAAACGAAGTCTTCTTGTCATGGTCCCTAATTCCAGTCATTTTAAATGAGGATGGCAAAAACCCACTCTGCTGTAACAGTCCCTCCCCATTTCCCCAAAAGACAAGTAATGTATCTTAATCACTATTAAAATTCATAAGAACATAAAAATATCCACACTGGGTTAAACCAATGGTCCATCTTGCCCTGCATCCTTCCAACAGTGGACAATCCAGGTCACAAGTACCTTGCAGAAACCCTAATGCTGCTGATCTCATGGCAAGCAGTGGCTTCCTCCATGTTTATCTCAACAGCAGACTAATTGACTTTCCCTCCAGAAACTTATCCAAACCTTTTTTAAACCCAGCTATGCTAACTACTGTTACCACTTCCTCTGGCAACAAGATTCAGGGCATAATTATTCTTTGAGTGAAAAAAGGTTTCCTCCTATTTGTTTTAAAAGTATTTCCATTTAACTTTATCGAGTGACCCTTAGTCTTTGTAATTTTGGAAACAGTAAAAAAATCAATTCACTTTTATCCATGCTACACCACTCAGGATTTTGTAGACTTCAATTATATCCCCCCTCAGCTGTCTCTTTTCCAAGCTGAAGAGTCTTAGCCTCTAAAGCCTTTCCTCATATGAGAGGAGATCCATCTCCATTAACTGCCTAACTCAGAAACAGAGGGTGGGCAGGTGAAAGGACAACTTATCACTCCCTCTGAGCCCACCAAAATTTAATTTTCAGATCTGATTGGTTCTAGGTTTCCACCACAAGCACCAATCATATCCTAATTTTCCTTCCACTTGCAACGCTGTTCAGATTTGCAGCAATCATTCTCCTACTCTACCCTTTTACTCCCTCCCCTCCCCCCCCCAACTTTCAAAATTCTATCCTGGCTCATTGTATCTAGAATAAAATTGTGGGATGGCTCAGCTATGTTAAGCCACCCCAATAAAATTCCCTGGGGTGTTTCCCATAAGTTAGGCTTAAGCACTTGCAATAAGCCATAGAGTTAAACTCCAGTCATATGTGTTTAAGATTATTCTGCAATTTACAAATGTGCCTGTGCATTCTGCCTACACACCACTCAGACACTGCCCCACAAATGCTTATCCACAAATATGCATATTTAAAGAATACTGCTTTACGTGTTGGCTTTGTATTTAATCCAGTTCTCTGAAGATACCCATTTCTTTTCTAGTTATAATGATTGCTACCATTACATTAAATTGCTATATTAGACATTATAAACTGTTAACAGTTAAAACTGTTTCTGTATATGTACAGTGGCATAGAAATATATAATAGGAGATGACATAATGAGGGCACCATGTTTTCTGTTCTTCTACAGCAGCTGCAGTTGCTAAAGAATTTGAACCTTGCCTCAAATGTGAGAAAATGCTGCTTTCCTGCTGTTTCCATATTTTGCATGAACCTCCTCCCCCTTTCTGATACTGAACCTCAAGCTGATTCATTCCTACATACAACCAATTGCCTTCCACCTCTCTTGGCTCTCTGCCACCCTTCTGAGTTGACTGAATTGGCACTGAGTGAGGAGGAACAACACTCAAATCAAAGGCATAATTACAGGTAGGCTTGGAGGGACACAGGATAATATGAGGAGGGACCTAGCGAAGCTTGAACAGTTGTCCAGAATTTGGCAGCTATGATTTAATGCTAAAAATTCAGGGTCAAGAATTTGGGCTATAAAAACTGAGGAACTAGCACAGTTTAGAGGTTGAAGTACTTCTAAACATGAAAGAGGAATGGGACTTGAGTATGATCACATGTCATGATCTTAAGGTGGCCAAACAGGTAGAAAAGCCAGATACTTGGCTACATAGGGATAGTAACGTAGCGAGGGAAGGGGCCTTAGCCGCTTGAGCCAATCAGGACCTTAGGCCCCTTCCAGTGCATCCAGAATGCACTGGGAGGGGGAAGGGCCGCAATTATAAAGAGGAGGCCCTTCAAGGCAGGAGGGAGTGGGTATCCCTCTTGCGTGATTTTTGATGGGGAGGGTGATGTCGGGGGTGTAGGGTCCTCGATTTTGGGGGGGGGGTCTGATCTGACCCCCCCAGCCCACTAGACCACTAGGATTTTATGGGAGGGGTCAGGGAGTTCGGAAGGCAGGGGTGCTTGGTGTCTGGGGTGTCGGAGGGGAGGGAAGGCATGGGCAAGGGGTTGGCACCTCTATGAAGACGGTGCCTGGAGCAAACTGCCCTCCCCCCCCTTTACTACGCCACTGCATAGGGAGAAGAATGGCTAGCAGGAAAATGAAGGTGATAATTCCTCTCTCTGGTAAAAGCTCAATTAGAGCTCTGTGTGCAATTCTGAAGACTGCACCTTCAAAAAATATAAGCAGTATGGAGTTGGTCCAGAGAGCTTCTAAATCGGTCAGTGCTCTTCATTATAAATCAGATGGAGACAGACTTAAAGATCTCAAATCATACTTTGGAAGAAAGGCGGGAGAGAGGAGATATGCTAAAGATGTTTAAAAACCTTGTGGGATAAATGTACAGGAGTCAAGTCTCTTTCAACTGAAAAGAGGCTGGAATGAGAGGACATAGGATGAAGGTGAAACCTGAGGAAATGCTTCTTCAAGAAAGGCTGGTGAATTCATGACAGCTTGGACCAAATATTGCAAGCTGCAGTGAGAGACTGTAGCAGCCACTTTCCAATGGCAGCCACATGAGGTAGGAGCATGCGGGCTTTGCTCTTGCCCCCGTTTAGACCAGCAAGGAGCCCAATTTGGTCTGGGGGGTTGGCGGGAAGATCTGAGGGGGGGGGGGAATTGTGTTTTGCACATGCTGGAGAAAGGGGGAAGGAAGGAGGGGAGGCTTTTTCAGGGGCCAGGAGGCAGATCGGGGGCTTCGAAAGAACAAAACAAAGCTATGTGAGTCCCGGCTGATATTCAGCCGGACCCCTTGCAATTAAACTCTGATTTTCACTGCTGGTGCCTGGCACTGAATATCTGGAGCAAATCTATCTGTTGATGGTCATTGTTTTAAAAATATCAGTCGGCAGGTTTCTAAAATCACCTCCAGGAAGTATCCACAGGAGCAAATCTCCATGGGCACTTTCTTTAGATGATTCTCAGTGGAAACGTCAGCTCATACTGTCTTTTAAAAACTGGTTCAGAGCCAGTGGACGAAGCACCTGTTGACTTTGCATCTCTGTGGATAGATTTCAAAGTCACCCACCCGCTAATCACAAACAAAAACACCTGTGTTTCCGAATAGTTTATTTGTTTATTTTACTGTTTTAAATTACCTAGCAAACATTAGAATACTTCTCCCTATGCAATTATAACAGGAACTCATATGTATTTGTCTTGGAAGGCAGAGATGTGACTGTGGGGGGCCCCTGGTTTATTCACATTGTAAGCCCACGGATAAGACAGCTGAGCACTCTCTCTGGCCTGCAGCCTAATCTAACATCAATTATTAAAAAATGGAAAATAACTTAAACTTCATCACATATTAGTCTTGGCACTGTATGCTGTTATACACAAGGCACTTTCCCGCTCAGTAGCAAGCCTTTTAGGGAGGTTAATTCTATAAAGAGGATGCCAATATTTAGGCACCAAAAATATGCATAAAGGACCAGAATACTGTGTCTGCATGCATGGTAATATTCTGGATTTGTGTAATTTTATAAACTGGAGCCTAAATGCGATGTTGCATAGATTGAAGGTGAATCAACTCAAATTGAAGAAAATAGAAATTTGTTCAAATAAATAACAATCATATAACCAGAGAACAAATTGGTATCAAGTCATATTGAATTACCAGACCCCAAATACCCAAGGCACTACTTTTTCATCTTTTTCTCCTCTTTGTGACTGGTTTCTTTTACCCATCCCTCCTCGTGCATCTCTTCTCCATGATTCTTAAATTATCTTACTGGATTTATTCCCTTCCTCCTTCAATGTAGGGTCCTCTCCCTCCATTCCTCTCTATTCTTGGTCTTCTGTCTCACCATCATGGATTTTTTTCTCTCTTTTCTTCCACACAAAAAGTACTCCTCTTACCTTTCCCATCATCCCTAACTTTTTTCTCTTCCCTTTGATCTTGCCATCCCATCCACTGAAACTCTTTCTCCTCATCTTTCTGATGCGCCCTTCCTCAGTCTCTAGTTCTATATCTCACTTTCTTTGCATTTCTCCCGCTTAAATCTGACTATGTTCTCTTTCTGCATCTTCTACTACCATATATACTCAAATATAAGTTGAGATTTTGGGACCAAAAAATGGCTCTAATATGGGGGGTCTCAGCTTATATTTGGGTCAGTGCCTACCTGCCCCTCTCCCAGACCTGTTTCAGGTCTCAGCCGGGCCTGACGTAAGACTTGGTGACCCCACCCACCTCCTGTCCTGGCCAACTGTTACAACTTTTACCTCCCTCACCTCCCTGGCATACTTTTAAAATCCTTGGTGGTCCAGTGGTGGGCTGGGACAGGAGGGATCCCACCCACCTTCTGTCCTGGACAACAGTTAAAACTTTTACCTCCCTCACCTCCCTAGAATACCTTTAAAATCCCCAGTGGTCCAGTGATGAACCAGAGCAGGAGCTGTCTTCCCTTGCTTCTGTCCCATGCAGAGTTACTAGTGATTGGCTGGTACAATCAGCAGGTGTTATCACTGAGTGTTGACTAATACTCCTTCACCCTAGGAGCTCTTTACTATTTCCCTTAGCCATAGAGGCTCAAGGAATCAAATCTAGTACAGTATTTTTTTTCATATTACACCAGATTCAGTAAATCCCCCCTCAAAAATTGTAAAAGAGCATTATTTTATACAGAGCCTTGAGAACTGTGACTTGTGCTGCTCATGTGATCTCTTAGAATACTAGTAATTTTGTTTTTTTTTGGGGGGGAGGCAACAGTTGCCAGTAAGAGAACAATTTAGTGTTTTCTTCCTTGCAAATATAATCGTTCTTACTGTTTAATGATTGCGATGGATTTTTCTCTGGCTAGCATCCTTCCACAAATAAAGTCTAATAACTACTTTGCAGAGCGAGAAATCTAAAAGATTTGTAATTGTTTCATCAGGACATGGAACACATTTTCTGAAGTCTATTGATTTTGTCTGCTGGTAATGATTGGCATTTGAAGCTAGTTGAGATTCGGCATAGAGGACTTATCCCACCTACTTACCATTTTTCCTTGATGAAATCATATATTATAGAACATGACAATAGAAAGGGGGGGGGGATTGTTTGCATGGCTAATTGATTTGCAAAAGCATATTATTCTTTAACAAATAACCCTAATTATACCCCCCCCCTTTTACAAAACTGTAGTGCGTTTTTTAGCACCAGCCACGGCAGTAACAGCTGTGATGCTCATTTGAGCGTCAGAGCTTTCACCGCCATAGCTGGCGCTAAAAACTGCGCTACAGTTTTGTAAAAGGGTGGGGGGAGTATGTTTAATAGTCTATGCCTATGGATTTGTATGCTGATCAGGTGATGTCTTAAGTTAAGCGAGATTGGGCCTGGCTAGGATATGAACTGGTGGCCTCTATGGAATAGTAGGTGCTGCAGGAAGAGGTATAGGGTTTAAGGGTTTAGGGGTGAAGTTATCAATGTGGACCACTGTTAAGAAGTACAGTGGAACCTCGGTTTGCGAGTAATGTGGTTTGCGAGTGTTTTGCAAGACGAGCAAAACACTCAGCAAACTTTTGACTCGCAAACCGAGCACTGCCCCGATAAACAAGCACTTACAGCCCAGGAAGCGCCGCTTCAGGGGATTCCTCTTCCATCTTCTGGCCAGCCTTCCACGTCGGGTGCCTTCCGCAAGTTGGAGAGTCTCTATCTGAGCCTACACAACCGAGTGCACGCTGCGTATGACACGCACAACGTCAATCATCGACGTTGTGCATGTTATAGGTGGGACAGCACTCAGCTGCGTAGGCTCAGATAGAGGCTCTCCAACATGCGGAAGGTACCTGACGTGGGAGGCTGGCCGGCGGACGGTAGAGGCATCCCTCTGAAGCGGCACTGTAGGGTTCTCCAGCGGCTGGCAGACATTAGAAGCATCCCCCCAAAGCGGCACTGTGGGGTTCTTCATTGGATGACGGACGGAGGAGATGGCGCTGCAGCACCCGACAGGTACAGACCCTGTGTTCTGGAATGAATCGTCGGTGTTGCTACTATTTTCTATGGGGCACTTTGCTTTGATATACGAGTACTTTGGATTACGATCATGCTTCTGGAACGAATTATGCTCGTAAACCAAGGTGCCACTGTATTATTTTACTGTTAACCCCAGTTATTAGTAACTAGGATAAAATGGCAGGAGTTAGAGGAGAAATAAAATGTATTAACAGTAGCCCACATTGATAACTTCCCCTTTTAGTGTGATGAATTTCAGTCTCTGGTAACAGAGCTGATATTGTGATGTCATAATGCTGCATTCCAGCAATTTATAAGAGCCAACCTCAGCAGTGATGTCACAATGGCTTGATTGTCCAGTATGTGGCTCACTTTTATTACATGAAGCAGCAATTTCGATTTCTAGAGACATTTCTTTTTCCTTTACTTAAATGGGAAGTTATCAACATGGGCTAACATTAAAACATATTATTTTATTTTATTGTTAACCTCAGTTATAAGTAACTAGGTCTCAATGCATAAAATGGAACCTAGGCTAAAATAGCATGGCTTAATGGTAAAATAATATATCTTAACTGTAGCCCATGTAGATAACCTCCACCATTAGAAGGCAATTTTAACAAACATTTGTGCTGGAAATGCAGTGTTTTTATGCAGTGAAATAGGATTTTATCAAAAATATCTTTTTGATTTCTGAATTCACTTATATGCATATAACCTCTACGCATATAAGTTTATTCAGACAAAATAGAGGCATTCTCTCAATGCTAAGGTTGGGAAAGAGTTAACATTCACATGCATATTTAATTTAAAAATGCACATATGCATATTTAGGAGCAATTCTATAATATAGACACACATACAGGGTAAGACAAAAAAAAAGTAGCTTCCTAGAGTTTTTTTGCCATGGTTTTTCATTATTTTGTAGCGGGGTTGACTACAAATAGAAGCTCACTATAATATAATTTTGTGTCAACAATACTAGACTGTTTAACTCCTGATGCAAGTGTCACACCTGAAACAGAGCTGTGTTGAGCCCGATCTCTTATGCCACCAACATATGTCATTCAGTGAGAGTACCTTGTGATTTTCTGTTGCTATCATTAAGACCTTTCAAGATATAAGGTTATTTGACTTTTTTTGGTTGGATATTGTCTTCTCACTATGAAATGAGAAGGATAATATTGCTGGTGTTTCCAATGTTGTTTCAAATAAATGCACACCCCTAACAGTTACTAGTACCTATGGCTGATTGACTAATGTCTTAGAAAATAAAGCAACTTTTTTTTCCTCATTGTACTGCATGCATTCATTGTTGATAATCTGTCTGTACATTCATTTGGACTAGTGCACTCAGGCTTTAAACTGTAAGCTGATAACATCTTCAAACAGCTGGTTTAATTGTATCTTCAAAAGGTGATTTGTCTCCAAATTCTATACAGGTTGTCCAAAGTTAAGCACACAGTTTTGGGCATGGATCGCAGATACAAGCATAAAGTAATTGGTTAAATTGGTAATAGCACTCAATAATTGGCCTTAACAAGCACTCGTAATTGGCAATAATTACTGGTTACCTGCATATCTGCTCTGTGTACCTATTCTATAACATGAGTACCTAATTCATCTCATGCACATCTCCAAAGGAGGTGTGGCCAAGGCAGGGACAGGGGTGGGCCAAGGATGTTCCCAGGACATGGTGTTCTAGAATATGTTAATTTCTGTGCCTAAATGACAGTAGTTAGGTACAATCATTTACACCGGCTTTTGGAAGGCATAAATGCTTGTGCCTAATGTTAGGGAACAATAAAAAAACTGGAACTGAATCCCCACGAGTATGAAATGAAGGCAAAAAATAAAGTAGGGATGAGTCCATCACATTCAGCCCTGAGTGCTTCGAAGAGTCTTTATTGGCATATATCACTGTGACCCAACACAGTTCGTGTTTCGGCTCACAAGAGCCTACCTCAAGGATCTTAAAACAAAGTTCAAAAAGAAAGTCTTCACTTGATTAAAAAGATCACCAGCATCTGTCTCTGCAAAGGCAAGTATATGTTTAAACATCCCATGGAAGGCACCACATTCCAGACATTCCAAAATGGGATCACATTTAAACTTGCCATTATGAGACTTTCTTACTTAACTTGGTTTTAAGACTCCTGAGGTAGGCTCATGAGAGCTGAAACACTAACCATGTCGGGTCTCATTGATATATGCCAATAAAGACTCTGAAGGATTCAACCGCTCTTTATACACCCAGGGCTGAATGTGGCGGACTCATCCCTAGTTTTTTCTTGCCTAATACTAGGCATGAGAATTACTTAAGCTAGTATTATATAAAGACAGTTCCCAAGCAGAACTCTCTTTGTAGAATTTGTGCTTAGTATACATCATCCAAGCACTTAACTTTGGGCACCATTTACTGAACCTTAGGGTTGCCAGATTTCCTCTTTGAAAAAAAAGAAGACGCCTGGCTGCACCCCATTCTGTCCCAGCCCTGCCCCATTCCAACTCTGGCTTTGCCCCGTTCCTTCCCAGCCCCGCCCCCACAAGAACCTTTCCGAGTCCGAAGGCTGCATTTGGAAGCATTTGTGCATGTGCGGATGTTAAGGCAATGATGTCATATGAATGTGCGCACAGTGATGGCCACGTATGTGCCAAGGCTTCCAGACACGGCCTCTGAACTCAGGACTTCCAAAACCCTCTGGGCGCCCCAACAGTCCTCTAAAAAGAGGACATGTCCAGGTTTTCCCGGACGGCTGGTAACCCTCCTGAACCTGCCCCTTGGTTTCTATGTTTTGGCAAGACAAAGAAAGCCAGATAGCCTAAGAACAGAGACAAATTGGTTGCAATAAAGTTGAATCAAACAGAAAGAAATGAGATGGAACTCTAAGCAGTGTTTTAGAGGTGGTAGGGCTTAAAAGCCACCCTTGACCTGCCTTTAGTCAAATCTTAAGAACTTAAAAAGGCATACCTTTGCTAAATAATGTCATACTATATTAACCATGCTTTGTAAAACTGTTTGTTATGCTGCTTTGCCGAACTGTGCTTGCCATGCTATGTCTCACTGTTTCATGTTTTACCATGCTGTTAGCTACCGTATGTTATGGCATCTTGTCTAAGTTTACCTTGCTATCCATTATCATACTATGTCTGAGAATGCAGCACCATGGTTGGTGCTGCAGCTTAGACACCCTGAGGTTGTGCATGCAGGTTCACGCTGCTCCTTGTGACCCTGGGTGGGTCACCTGCTCCCCCACTGCCCCAGGAGCTGCTTTGCTAAGGATGCGGCACCCCACATTTTCTCCTCCATCCCGCTCCTCTCCTTCCGCGCACATGCATTCCTTGCCTTCTCCTATACCTTTTTTACTTCTCCAGTGTGAGGTTGCTATCCCCATCAGCATTGGTGCTCTCTCTGACATCACATCTGGGATCCGCACCTAGGAAGTGACACCAAAGGGTGAGCTAACACCGACGTGGATATGCTGCTCATACCAAAGAGGTTAAAAAGGTAAAGGGAAAGTGGCATGCAGGGGGTGGGGACAGAGAAAAGGATGGGGGAAGGGCGCCGCTCACCCTTACTACGCCACTGGCCCCAGGTATATTAGATAGACTATGAGTCCACCGGGACATTCAGGGAATTATGCCTGAGTACCTGAATAAATTCATGTAAACTGTTCTGAGCTCCCCTGGGAGAACAGTTTAGAAAATTTGAATAAATAAGTAGTGTGAAAAGTTTCATCCGTTGAACAGAGCTGGTATTGTGACATCATAATGGCTCATTCTACCAATGCCTGAGAGCCAGCCTCAACAGTGATGTCACAATGGCTTGATTGACCTATACTTGGCTCACTTTTGCTACATTAAGATTTCTAGAGTGGAGCAGTGGTTAAAGCAACAGCCTCAGCACCCTGAGGTTGGGAGTTCAAATGCACGCTGCTCCTTGTAACCCTGGACAAATCACTTAATCCCCCTCATTGCTCCGGGTACCTTAGACAGATTGTGAGCCCACTAGGACAGATAGGGAAAATGCTTGAGGACCTGAATAAATTCATGTAAACCATTCTGAGCTCCCCTGGGAGAATGGTTTACAAAATTGAATAAATAAATAAAATACATGGGGAAGCAACAGGAAAGGAGTTAATGTGGTGTGCCTTTGGTTTGCAGTTTTCATTTGAAAATATTATATGTGTAAAAAAGACATGTATGCGGGGCAGAATTAACTCTTTGTGGGCCCTATGCAAAGAAGCAAATGGAGGCCCGAAGAAAGTCACAGCATGATAGATGAAAGGTCAATTCTACCTACTCAAACGTAGCGAGACCTGGACAACTGCAACAACCGGGGCCTGTCCAGGTCTGACAGCAGAGGAACATCAACATAAGAGAAAACAAAATTTAAGAAGCATCGATTGCCAGCACCTCCTACAGATGGAAGGACAATACACGAGGTGGGGTGAAGAGACAGACTTCTTTGGGAAGTGTTTGCTCTCCTCCTCTTTTTTTCTGCCATCAGCAGACAAGCATAAAATCTCCAAATTTGATTTGCAAGTTTAAAATCTTACATGTATTAATTTCTGAAATTAAATTTTAAAAAAAATGTCCAAAGATTTATTTATTTATTTACATACACCCTTTATACTAAACCGCAATAGCAGTTTTTAGTGCAGGGAGCCGCGCTGAATGCTGCACGCTGCTCCCAACGCGCATATGAGCTCATATGAACGTCAGGAGTAGCACGCAGCATTCAGCGCGGCTCCCTGTGCTAAAAACCGCTATCGTGGTTTAGTAAAAAGGGGGGTATTTATTTATTTAAAAAATTCTATACCACCTAAAATCTCAGCGATTTCCATATAACAACATACATAATAAACATAAATCATACAATTGACAAATATACATCACCCTGAAGCAACAGCTTAAAATAAATTCAAAATCATTTAAAAAAAAAAAAAAAAGTATAAACAGAGAAACCCAAGCAGATTCAAAAGATTCAAAATGATCTGGAAGTATTTTCTGTGCCCACCCATAGACAATGTCATAAAAGGGAGAGGATTAGCCCAGTTCATATAGAAGATCAGGTAGCACCTACTGGAAAGGGCCCTGGAAAACATTTGCAGACTTTTAGGGTTCCTTTTACAAAGCTGCACTAGAGTCTTAATGCGTGGAATAGCGCACGCTAAATTGCCGTGCGCGCTAGCTGCTACCGCCTCCTTTTGAGCAGGCAGTAGATTTTCAGCTAGCGCGCGCAATAGTGCGCTAATCCGGTGCATGCGTTAAAAATGCTAGCGCATCTTTGTAAAAGAAGCCCTAAGAGTTCAGTTAACACCACCAAATATTAATTTACTGGAAATGTTTTTAATGCCATACTAGATTTTATCATTTAAATTAACGATAGACTCTTGCTACAAATGAGACCTTGCTACAAATGAGAATGTTTTATCGTGAAAAGAGAAATCACCTTAATTTTGCTGGCTTTATAAATTTATTTTATGATTTTCTTTTTTTTTATCATTAACTCCCATGAATTAGCAAAATAAAATGACTTGGATAATCCAGTCATGTTGCAGCTAGACCTTTTTTTCCCCCACTGCACTTTTTAACAATTAATTTAAAGCATGAAACAAGTAGTACAACTCACAGCAATTTAATTAAGAAAGATAATACTTTAATTCTTTAACTCAATAGCCATTTCATTAAAATATGGGTAGGACACTGCTGTTCGGTCAATTCCTAACAGAAAAGCTGTTTGCAGGTGAGCTGCATGTCCTTCAAACTATGTTCTTTCCCAGAATATGTGTTATCTAAATAAATGCTGTAATTAGAGATGGATTGAGCTAATGTGAATTAATAAAACCCAGAAACGATGTTTCTATAACCTCTTTGCCCTCTATCTGTATCAACAGAAGAACAGAACAGGCAAATCTTTTTTCAGGGCAGGATTAAAGCATGGGCAAACTAGACATGTGTCACCAGAGGGCAGTATAAGAACAAAATGGAAAACTTTATTACTATGTACAAGGGAAATAAACAAGCCTGTTTCCTTATATGTTCAATACTTTTCATGGATGTCTCTCAAACACAATCTCATTTTCAATAGACTGCCTCTGCCGTGGCTACTCTCTTCCATATACAATGTCCTCATTACTCACAACCGCAGTTCAATAGCCAAGAGATTCTAAGCCTACCTTGGCAGTCTTCTCTCTTATGAGCACTCAACCCTGAAATTCCCTCAAGCATAAGCTTCAGACTTCTTCTCACTCAGCACACAAGGTCTGAGCTAGGGCCCTCATCCTTCCCTGGAATTCCACCAGGTACGATATCCTAAGCAAGCTCACCTTTGGGAGAATCCTTGCCCTCAAGAACCCTGCAGAAGTCCTCTGTCCTTGAAGCCTACACTGACTGAGGGCATTTAAATCCATCCTTGCCTGAGCTCCACCCCCTCTGATTCTGTCTCTATAACAGCCATTTAGTGCCTCCTGTTGTATGGAGGCTTAACTGCATAACTGCATCACCAGTGAGGGAGTGGTCTTAGGGGTCACCTGTCGCTATAGTACTTACACTCTCACAGTCAACAAGTACCACTAAGATCCTTTTCCTGGGTGGTATTTCCTAATGTAGAGTCCAGCATCATAAGAACATAATTGCCGCTGCTGTGTCAGACCAGTGGTCCATCGTGCCTAATAGTCCGCTCACACGGCGGCCCTCTGGTCAAAGACCAGCGCCCTAATTGAGACTAGCCCTACCTGCGTATGATCTGGTTCAGCAGGAACTTGTCTAACTTTGTCTTGAATCCCTGGAGGGTGTTTTCCCCTATGACAGACTCCAGAGCGTTCCAGTTTTCTACCATTCTCTGGGTGAAGAAGAACTTCCTTACGTTCGTACGGAATCTATCCCCTTTCAATTTTAGAGAGTGCCCTCTCGTTCTCCCTACCTTGGAGAGGGAGAACAACCTGTCCTTATCTACTAAGTCTATTTCCTTCAGTACCTTGAATGTTTCGATCATGTCCCCTCTCAGTCTCCTCTGTTCAAGGGAGAAGAGTCCCAGTTTCTCTAATCTTTCACTGTACGGCAACTCTTCCAGCCCTTAAGCATCTTAGTCGCTCTTCTCTAGACCCTAGCTATAATTTGAATCATTCTTCCCTATGTGCATCACTTTTGATTTCATTGAATCAAATTTCATCTGTTGTTTGAATGCACACATTTATATGACTTTTTCAAGACAGTTTAAAACAAAGATAATTTTCTATGGATTAAGTAGTATGGACTCAATAGATATTGAAGCTGCGATGGGGTGGGGGAGAGCAGAGAAGACTTTATTTTTTTGAATTATTATACTGTTACATTTTAGTGATTGCTTTTTATCTTTGTACAGTATTTGATTTAAAATTCATTTATGGTTTAAAACTAGAAAAAGTGAATAAGTGCTATTATTAAATTAAATTACATAAACTAAACTTGCTTTTTTTTGTTAAATGATGCAGTTCATTATAATGGCTTGTGTTTATATGTTAATAATAAAAAGAATGGAGAAAAACTCATTTTAGATTCTATCATGAACTTGTGCTATTTTAGCCTAGGTCCCATTTTATGCAATAAGATCTAGTCAGTGGTGTAGTGAGTTGGGGGAGGGGCGGTCTGCCCTGGGCACCATCTTGGTGAGGGCACAAGCACCCATCCTCCTCTCCGCCTACCCCCTGCCGCGTGAGCGTGTCACTTCCCTTCCCCCATACCTCTGTAATGTTCCTGGTGCAAACAGCAACCCCCAACCTGCAGTCACGACAGTGTCGGCTCTTCCTCTATCACTTCCTGGACCTGGCAGAGGAATATCCGACTGGTGCAACAGCAGCTTGGGGGTTGCTGCTTGTACCAGGAATGTTACAGAGGTATGGGTGAAAGGAAGCAGTGCGCACAAGGCAGGAGGAGACGGGGAGGAGCATGTGGAGGTGGGGGAGGGGCACCACCCCCTTGGACGCCTCTCACCTTCACTACATCACTGGATCTAGTTACTAAT
Organism: Geotrypetes seraphini; assembly: GCF_902459505.1. Lineage (NCBI taxonomy): Eukaryota > Metazoa > Chordata > Amphibia > Gymnophiona > Dermophiidae > Geotrypetes > Geotrypetes seraphini. The sequence continues at coordinate 40,344,711 of NC_047090.1, read as the reverse complement.
AACTGGGGTTAACAGTAAAATAACATGTCATAATGGTAGCCAACATTGATCATTTTCTCCTTTTGTGCCTATCCCCCTCCTTGCTGGAAGAACTGCAGTAGGTTTTCTCAGCATTCTGAGTTCTTAAAAGTGTTTCCTGGACTACACAGGGAGATCTCTATGGTAGAAGGTTGCATGTATTTTCAGGCTTCTCAAAATTTACTTGAATACATATAGGTGACTTTTTCTATACAAGTTTTTATTTTACAGTCCAGGTTCCAACTAGGTTCCCCCATTTACCCCTTACTGTTTCATGGCTAAAATGTTGATTCACTGGTAGACACTCCAGTAGTAGAATACCTTCTTCCTTCTTTCATCCTTATAGATTATTTCTTCATGATAAATGCATTTAATATTCTTAGACCCACATGAGCTGATTAATTATGTTTTTTCTCTTATTCCATGTCTATGAATAAAAAGTTTGGAAGGCCTATAGTCATATCACAATAATAAACTGTCATATAATGATCCCATAAATACAGCCATGTTCTCATAGATTTTGTACTTAATTAGATATAGAATACACATAATCCCAAATTAATATGCACCTTCAAAATTCCAATATCTTGATTCTAATTCTTGTGTAGAATTCATAAGTATTACAAGATAATCATATAATCCTCAGTCCCCTACTTTTCACAGTTTCTCCACTCATTGCCAGTTGCGTGACATGTATTACAACTGATGATACATAAGTAGTGACAAAAATACAAACCCAAGCAAGTTTACAGGCAGGATTTATAAGAAAGGAGGGAGGGTCTAATTTACTTTTTCACATCTTCTGTCAGAGTCAGCTTCATGGATCTGCAGTAAATGCAATAGCGTTACGTGAATATTCTTGACCTTCATTCTGTCCAGGGAAGGGAAATTTGTCAAGGCTTTAGCAGTAGAAGTGTTCATGAGGATGGGACATAAAAACATACAAATAGCCATACTGGGTCAGACCAATGGTCCATCTAGCTCAGTTTTCTGTTTCCAACAGTGGTCAATCCAAGTCACAGTACCTTGCAGAAACTCAAATAGTAGCAACATTCCATGCAGAATCCCAAAGAACAGGAAGATTCTGGAATCCCAAAGGGTAACAAGATTCCAGAATCCCAAATAGCAGCACATAGAATCTTACAGCACAAATTTGCCAAAGGAAAACTCTTTGGGGATTTTCCCTTAGAACATTAGATTACAAGTTCCTATAAACCAGCATTTCTCAAGTTGGTCCTGGAGTCAGATTTTCAGGATATCCACAATGAATATCAATGAAAGAGATTTGAATACAATGTAGGCACTGTATGCAAAGCAATCTCATGCATATTTACCATAGATATCCTGATAACCTGATTGGCAAGGGGGCATTCCAGGACCAACTTGAGAAACACAGTTATAAACTGTTTGTGGAGACCTTGAAAATGGCTCCCTTCTTTTCTGAATAATCCTAGGTTTGGGAGGTTCCCACATTGATGATACAAAACAAAGAACTGAGCATGTTCTATGTAAAGCATCTTAGAAATTAATATTAATGTGCAGCCTTGAGAGTTGACTCCACAGGATAATCAGAACCACGAAGTCATTTGTAGGCTTGACCTATGAATCATGATTGTGCATTTTCCTGAGACTGACAGCAAGGGTTACCTTATTTTACAAAGGAAAATTCCGGACACATAACCCTGTCCTGTTTTGCCCCAGCCCTGCCCAGTTCCATCTCCAGCCCTGCCTAGTTCTGCCTCAGCCCCACCCCCAGCAAGCCTCCTCTCTTCTGCAATGAGCTTTAGTCATATCTGGAGGGCCTGGAGCATGCATGTGACGTCATCTGCACATGCTCAGAGGCCCTCCATATGCAGCCGGAGTTCATCAGGGCTTTCCAAAACCCAGACAAATGCTGGGTTTTGAAAAGCATGTCCAGGAGCCCAGAAAGTCCTCTAAAAAGACGACATGTCCGGTTTTTCCCGGACATCTGATAACCCTACTGAGAGCACTCATTTTAGTCTATCATTCTGAAGTGGATAAGGCCATTCAGTAATAAATATAAATAAATATCTTATCCTAACCCTAACCCTCCCCCCCAAAAAAAAAAAAAAAAATATATATATATATATATATATATATTGTATATAGGCAAGTAAGTATCTCTCAAACTAACAGTGCTATTATTTCCTAGAAAAGTTTTCTTCTGATAAGTTATTTGGAAGAACCAAACACACTAGGCCTCTCTTTTGTGATTCACAGAGATGTACGTAAAATTATTCACAGTAGTACATTTATGTGGGGCAAAGTTGGAGACCCTATGATGTTGCCCAAGGGGAAAAATTCAGGAGATTGCAATATCATTAGAAATTTGGCACTTTATGAGGCTGAGTTATTTCAAAGAGTGTAGACTACAGCCATTAGACAGGAAGCATGCCAGAAGGATTCCTCCATGGACTCCTTATTGTAAATACAAGCTACTGCTTTTTTTCTCATTCAGAAAGACTGTTGCCCTCTTTCAGACTGTTTCTCTCAGAGCACTGATTCACTGAAAGTGTATTTGGCCTACTTGGGCATCTTTCACAATCTCTCTGATAGACAATTAGATAGCTCTTCCTATTTTCCTAAGGACCTTAGAAATGCATAAGTAATAATAATACTGTAATACTAATAGTAACACAGTAAATGATGGCAGAAAAGGACCCTCACACTCCATCCAGTCTCCCCAAATAGGGGGCTAGAGTTGCACCTGCCATTCTGTGCAGGCTCCAGTTACCCATGTTTAAATGCTGGTTGTGATGTCACCACCATGCCAACCAAATGGATAGCCAAAAATGATAGAGATGATTCATGACTATAGTCAAGTATTGTTGACAGTATTCAACTTACCAGTCAAGATGCCTTCACCTGCTCCCTAAGCTGCACAGCACAGCGCAGCGCATGTGCACTTAGGACAGTGTGTTTCCTGACAGTGTGCTGTGTCCCTCCGTGTCAAATTCCATTTTCGAACACGGAGGCAGGAAACACGCTGGTGACTCCCCCCTCCCAGGAGGGTCAGCAGGGTTCGACTGCATGGTGGGGGGGGAGGGAGCACTGCTGCCGGCGAATCCAAGGATGGAGTCGGGGAGTGAAGGGGACATTTGGGACGGGTTTCGGGGGTCGATCTAACTAGGGCTTATTTTTGGGGTAGGGCTTATATTAAAACCTACCCCAAAAATCATGCTAGGGCTTATTTTCTGGGAAACACGGTAGTAATTTTTGTTTTCTGTAATTTTTGAATTTTGGCGCTTTTCATAACTTGTGATATCACATTGTAGCACAGCATTTGATGTGCACAGCATTGGGCGTTACCAGTAAGAGCTTGAAGAAGAGGATTTAACACACTGGATAACTGAATGAAGCTGTAATTTGCTGGTCAGCCCGATATGGGATTTTTCTTTTCTTGTTTTGAAAAGTTGGTAGATTGGAGAAAAGACTTTTGCCAGATCCTTTGAAATAGCTGAAATGCAAAACAGGGCCGCTATCGGATCTGGCTGAAGAAACTTTGTTGGCTGATGAATACTGAAATTGTTTTTTTTTTTTACATCCCGGTATTATTCTTCTGTTTTTTGAACCAATTTTGTGTATTCTGAATAAGTTATACTATTTTGTGAACTTTTTTTGGATTTTGTCCTTCAGTATTCCTATGTTTAAAAATAGTACTTCATGAATATATGAAGATTGATGTCTTGGACATTTATGCTTTGTGGAGTTGTTTTTTTCAGAGACCATGACTGTGATTAGCCCCATGGAGATGGTAGATAGTTTTCAATATTTACATTACATTACATTAGGGATTTCTATTCCGCCATTACCTTGCAGTTCAAGGAGGATTACAAAAGAATTATCCAAGATGTATTACAACAAGAACTTACAAAAAAAAAAAAAATTGGTAATTTTCAAAAAGAGTAAGAAATGGGTAAGGTTATTTGTTTGGGGTAGTTGGCTTTAGTGAGAGGTGGAGTTTGAGACTTGCGGTATTATTTCTTTTTTCAGAGTTTTCTTGAAACATAGAAACATAGAAAGATGACGGCAGATAAGGGCTATAGCCCATCAAGTCTGCCCACACTATTTACCCACCCTCTTAAGTCTACTGACCCCCTAAAGTATAATTGTAATTATACTGTCACTCTACTTACCCGCTCATTCAAGTCCTAGTGACCCTATCCCTTAGCATGACCTCGTAGGGATCCCACATAGGTATCCCATTTGTTCTTGAAGTCTAGGATGCTGCGTGCCTCGACCACCTGCACTGGAAGCTTGTTCCAATGCTCAATCACTCTCTCCGTGAAGAAGTACTTCCTGGCGTCTCCACGAAACTTCCCTCCCTTGAGTTTGAGCGGATGTCCTCTTGTGGTCGAGGGTCCCTTGAGAAGAAAGATATCATCTTCCACCTCGATCCGTCCCGTGATGTACTTAAATGTCTCAATCATGTCTCCCCTCTCCCTACGCTCTTCGAGAGTGTAGAGCTGCAATTTGCTCAGTCTTTCTTCGTACGGGAGACCCTTTAGCCCCGAGACCATCCTGGTGGCTATCCGCTGAACCGATTCAATTCTGAGCACATCCTTACGGTAATGTGGCCTCCAGAATTGCACACAGTATTCCAGATGAGGTCTCACCATGGCTCTGTACAATGGCATCATGACTTCAGGTTTCCTGTTGACGAAGCTTCTCT